>NC_140074.1:126922454-127375088 GCF_964194135.1 Talpa europaea
GGTGATCCCACGACACAGCACGCCCTATCAGCTATGAAAAGTGATGGAAATAGGCCTGGGCCACCTCATGCAAATGATGGAGACAGGTAGTGGGATCAGAGAAGGATCAATCACCCACTGATGGACAGAATGGGGTTCCTATCAACTAAGGAAAGGTACGGGGGGGGGGGGTCATGGTTCACACGAGGAAATGCTGAAGCTGCTCCCAATATTTTAGTAAACACATTTCAGAATCTAGTGCTTTCTATTTTTTGTTTGTTTCAGTCATGTAATTACAGAGCTCCTGTGGGGGAGTTAGGGAAGAAGTGTTTCATATTCAATGCCTCTGGTTTGGCTCTGATTGCAATCGAGGTGGGGGTATGGGTGGGAAAGGCAGCAGTTAACCTTTCCTTGGACATACAGGGCAACGTTACTTCTGAAATTAGAGGGCTACCACAAGGCAGTGGTAATTTTTAATTCTTGGAGATAAACACATGCAGAAAGTTTCCATAAATAAAATGCTTTCATTTTTCTCGAGATTACTCTAGGCTTAGGCGACAAAAATCTGTTCACATTATTATGTAAATTTTTACCCATGTAGCATTTTCCTCTGCTTATCGTGGAGAACAATTCAAAAGAGGCCATAACACACTAATTACCTCTCTTTTATCAAGTATGTTGGGAACTAATAAAGCATCAGGGATGTGGAACACAACATAATTACAAAGCAATGAGGCCAGAAGTTTCCAAAAAGGAAATTCAAAGGTGTCCAAGGGATTCCAATGCCCATGGGTGCCAGTGTTGAGCAACTGGGGAAAGACTTAAAGACAAAGAATCTAGAAGTTTTTGCACAAATAAAGACACTAGGAAGAGGAGGTGGCAGAGAAGCCAGGCACATTTGAAACGAAAATCAACCATACAAAATGATATATTTCATTTCCAAGTCACATGCCAGAAAATATAAGGGGAAGTAAATTAAGTAAATATGAATTGTTACCCAGATTTAAGACCGAAATACATCTTAGTCCTTATGCACTTAAGCACAGTGCTTCCAAAACTTGTATCTGACGACAACCACGATGCTGAACTCCACTGACTTCCTAGGTGTACATGATGCTTTCGTTGGGGAAAGAGTCGCAAAGATGCAGACCAAGTGGCAAAGGGGCTGTGTCTGGGATGGTGCCTGGATAGATTTCATTTGACTTTTATTTTCTTTTTTGTTCAACTATGACTGTATCAAAGTAGTAAAAATAGAACATGAAAGATGTTCATTGTAACAGACAACAAATCCCTGAAGGGCTTTCTGAATAAAAAAAGAATTATTTAAAACCACATCCTTTTTGTTAGATCGTCAGGGATTTGACCCAGCCCATGTCGTGGGTACCCCGCCATGGGGCATGTGCAAAAATGAGCAGACAGGGCCTCCCCTGGTGGCGCAGGTGGTTGAGCACCCATGCTGTGAAGCTGTCTGCAGCCTCTGCGGTGCCAGTTCGATCCCAGCTGGCCGGCGAGGGTCCCACATGGCGCTACAGACCTCTCCTGTCGCACCCACTGCTCCCCTCAGCAGTGTATTTCATCAGTCTGCCTGTTCTGTTCCCTGCTCTGTCTCTGGTGAATTCTGTCACCCTCCCACGCATCTGGTCTGTACCCTAGATCGTGTATAAATAAATAAATAAATCTTTTTTAAAAAATGAGCAGACATGCAAGGATGCTTGAGGACATGGGCAGAAAAATAAATAAACTAAAAAATAAGTAAACCTGCTAGCAATTAACTCAAAGAAAACTGGATTTGGGCAAAGCTTTTTATGGCAGTGATGAAAAGAAACTGGAAAGATGTTGGGCCCACCATGGCCGTACAAATCCCTGCGGCCCATTTGATCTATGACTGCACAGGCCATAAAGCTGCTGTGAGAGGATCCTGGGGAGGCAGGTGGTGGGCAAAGAAAGGGGTTTCACCCCACAGGAGGAAGGGGTCAGTCTCCAGATCAGAACGGCTCACGTCTTACATGTCCATGGGGGGCCTGTGTCAACACGCTAGCAGTGACTAGCTGTATTTGGAGGGGGAGGCTGCTGTCACGGTATCATTTTCAAAGATTAAGAATATGCCTCTCAAATGCAAACAAGATGGTGAGATGAGGGGGAAGCTGCTGGGCTGTAAGGTCAGCTCAAGCTGGAGTCTGAGCCCATCCAGCCAGGCATCCGAGAGGTGTGGGGTGTTGGAGGAGGAGGGGGGGCTGCAGGCTGGTTTCTTCTTGGGGTGATGTTGCACGATTCTGAAAATACCACTGAATGGCACACTTTAAATGAGTGAATTGTATAGTATGTTCATTATAACTCAAAGCTTTTTTTTTTTGATTGCTTAAGACCATCATGCTTTATTTTCTTTGTTTTATAGAGCTGTCACTGGCATCAGCACGGTGCAAATTTAAGGTGTGCATTATGATCTCCTGACCTACATAGATGGCAAAACAACTGCCACCTCAAGTGTAGTTAACCTCCCTCGCCACACACAGACACAAAGACAGAAGTTTTTCCTTGTGATGAGAGTGTTCAGTTTTATTTTTAAAAAGCTAAAATTAAATAAACAAAAATGGGTCTTTAACACCCTAATCCTCGGCGGTCTCGTTAAAGCTAAGCCCCTGTTTAACGCTGGGAGGGCATGTTATGCCCTATTTCCAACTTTTAAAACGTTTTCTTAACATTGAAATAACATTTCTATTCCTTCAGAGATTTTTCTCTTCTAAATTTTCTGGAGTCAGCATGATCTTTGAGGTGGTTCTGTCTGTGCACACCTGACTTTGTTGCTGACAGCATGAGTGAGGCACAGAGACTCGTCGACCCCACAGGACTGCAGGGCAGCATCCTGACCTCATCCTCATCCTCACTCCCACCTGTAGCTCCCTGGCCATGGGCACATTCACTTCGGAACCTCAATTCTCTCCAACCTGAAAATAGAAATTAACCCACCAACCTAGCATGGCAGCTATGGGCCAGTCAAGATGATGTAAGTGAAGTTCTAGCCTTTATCTGAGTCAAGGTGGGCACCGGACAAATACGCTTTTATCTTCTGAATCTGGGAAAACACACAGCGGGTAAGTCCCCCAAATGGGCAAAAAATGGGGAATCAGCACAGATCCTGGATGACCAATTAGAAACAACAACAAAAAAATTTCCAAAGGTAGATAAGGTTGATCCCACAGCTGGGCCCAATATTGTGATATCATTCAGTAATCTAAACTTTCACACTGCCTTCAAAACTATAGAAATGCAATGCAAGCGAGATCACCAGTTATAGATGTAGAGAGTAAGGTATCCTGTGTGACAGTTAACAATGTATTATTGCTGCCCACAGGGCTCCTAGAAGAGACTGCATTAATGGGTGTATATCATTTAGAATAGAAGAGGTGAGAAACTTTCATGCAAGTTTTTATTTTTTTCCTCCTGGGATTTGGTTCAAGGTTTCAGGGCCTGTTATTCTAGCTGCAGCCTCTCTTTGGTTCTAGCAGCCCAAAGATAAGAAAGATGGTGAGACTCAGACTCACAACCTAAGAAAAATGGAGGATCTACGTAACTCAGCTTGCAAGTTATCTGCAAATACCTGAAGGTCTAGCGTTTGCAGGAAGGATTAAGTTTGTTCTGTTTGTCCTTAAAGGTTGGAAACACCCTATGGAGACCAAAGAGTGGAAGTTACAGGGATCAGATTTCAGCTCATTCTAATAGGGATGACTTCCCAGCTGTGTGGAAATGAAGGAGGCTTGTGGGAGTACTAAGTGGTCACAAGAGCTGTGTTCAGGCAGAGCTTGGAAATCTGCTTTGTGTGGATACAGGCAGTGTTCCAACACTCTGCAGGACAGATTGCACGACACACAGACTGGAGGGTGTGTATATTCACCCTGAAATCCCAGATGAACCAAATTGAGCCAAAGCCAGGAACAGCAGAAATTCTGCTTAGAAAAAGGTAGTGTCACTGTTCATCACCTATTTATAGCAAGAGAAGTGAACTTCTATAATGAAGCACATCTAAAGAAAACCCTGTAGGGAGAAATAAGCTTTATTCTCAGCCACGGGCCAATACCTTTGGCATGTTTTAAAGCTAAAGACAAATGTGGATCTGGAAGCTACAAACTTGATCGTTTTCCATTTGATTCATTACCGCTATTAAGCACCCAACACACCCCACCCCTGGCCATTTAAGAGGGTACTTTTCCAATTTGCAAAACAGTAGCCTTTCTGATTCCCTCCTGATCAAACTGATTCCCTCCTGATCAAATGTGTGCTAAGGTGACTTTCTCTGGGCATCAGGCAGGAGAGCTGCGTGGCCAGGGTCTGGCATCCCCATCAGTTGTCAAAGTTCTCACGTGCCCACACATACTCACAAGAAAACAATGTCTGTGACCCCATGGCCGTTATTTTCCCCTGGTCTGAGCAGACAGCTGCAGCAGGATCTCTAAATTAAATTGCATAATGTTGGGTCACTTGAACTGGGCTGGTGTCATGAGAAAATAGGGAATAATAGGAGTACGTCTGCAGGATACTCTTAATAAATGGTTTCATTAAGGTTGAGGAAATGGTGCTGCGAGAGAAGAGAGGTGAACTGCAGAGTCACTGAGTTAGTCTGAGGAAGGCTGAATAGTCAACCCTCTCGGTCTGGTTGAGAGTGAGACTTGGTCATCTGTCCACACCAGGGGGGACTGGCATCCTTATGTTTGGAGGTGCTGTGGCATTTGCTATGCTCCCATTTTCCCTACATCACACTTGGAAATGAACAAGGCAGAGGGGCAGGCCCAGCTAGACAGAGGGACTCCCTGGCTACCAAGGCTCTGGGCACCAAGCTGTGCCCTTGCTGAAGGAGGGGTGTTCTAGGGAACGTGCCGGAACCAGGTGTGAAGACACAGTCCTCAACAGGACTGGGCAGCTCCAGCTGGAGGAAGAGAGAGGTAGCAGAGACCCATGTGGGAAAACTGGGACAGGCCCCTGATACTCACGCAGGTGTGGGGAGCACACCTGTGACCTGCCACTCACAGAGGGATCCCCAGCCATGGACAGTCAGTGGGGACAGGCACCAGAGCTCCCAACCTGATGCCTTGGGCACAGGGCTGAGCTGAGGTAGGTGCAGTTCACCTCCACGTGCAGGTGGGCAGGACCTGACCCCAGAAAGAGGGAGGAAGGGTAGGGGTAGAGGGTGGGGGAGAAGCAGAAGCATCCCCAGCTCTGGGGATGCTGACATTTGGTTCAAGGCTTCAGGACTGTTATTTTAAATAACTACTGTCCCAAATGCAGGAAACTTAGCAAATAATCTTGTCCAGACTCCTCAGCCTGAAGATTTTTGTATTTGCTCTGCTCTAAAATCTCAGAGGGCAGAAAAGGTTCAGTTCTGCTCTTTGGTGACAATATTTTCAGTGAGTATCATGTCTATGACACATTGTTGCAACTCGACTCCAATCACACACCTACCTTTCCTGGGCACCTCCTGGGTGAGACACAGGCCCTGTACCCGATGAGTAACTGGGGAGCTCATGCCAGCTAATGAACAGACACAGCAAAGGTTCCTGTACCACCGGCGCCCAGAGAGGCGCCTGGAGAGGTACGAGCTCTTGGTAACCATCCACAGTCCTGCCTGAGGACAGAACTGAACTCTGTACCACACTGGAGCAGCCAATCTTCCTTTGTGACATATAACGTACTCTGTGGCCTCCTTTGAATGCAGCTTATGAGAACACCAATGTTAGGCCAGTGAAATATCAGTTTGCAGAGGCAAAGGTAATGTGAAGTCTCAGAAATTAGAAGGTGTGTCCAAAATAAGGTTGTTGTTCATGCATTCCCTAGAGCTTCAAGTTCTAGAACTCACACAACGCTTGGTGCAAACCTAACAAGATGAACTAAAAAACCCTGGATACCAAACACAGGTAAGATCCTCGGAAGGGTGTGTTTCCTCTCTCACTTGAAATACGCCTCCAGGGGCATCTGTCCACAGGCCAAGCATGCTGGGGTGGGGCCCGGCAGGGGCGCTGCTCTCCCTGAGCAATTAGCCACGTGTTTTTGAGTTGTGGCTCAGGCCTATGCTTGTCTACCTACTAGTTAAATCCTAGAATATCAGGTCTTTCAGGACCCTTTCAAAAAGGTGATACCTGGAATGTAAACAAAGGGTCCAGGGTCCCCTGGAGTCTCGCCTGGGTGACAGGTTAGGAATTATGGGTCTACATGTACCCTATGAACCTTGGCTGACGGCCAGGTGGCTGCGGTTTTGTGTCTGCCCTGTAAGAATGCAAACAGGAACTCTCCTGCACTGCTGGTGGGAGTGCAAGCTGGCCCAACCACTATGGAGAGCTGTGTGGAGATTTCTGGACCTACTAAACATAGAGCTTCCATATGATCCAGCAATTCCACTCCTAGGTATTTACCCAAAGGACACAGAATCATTAATTCAAAAGGGCACCCACACCCCTATGTTTATAGCAGCACTATTTACAATAGCTAAGCTATGGAAACAACCCAAATGCCCAAAAATAGATGACTGGATCGAGAAGATGTGGTACATATACACCATGGAATATTACTCGGCATTCAAAAAAGATAAACACATGCAATTTGCAGCAACATGGATGACGCTGGAAGGGATCATGCTCAGCGAAATAAGCCAGAAAGAAAAAGAAAAATACCGGATGGTCTCACTCATAGCAGGAATTTAGAAAACTTAAATAAGGGACCAGGAAAAAGACTAAATATAATAAAGGAAAAATCAGAATCAACAAGCAGCTATAAACCAGAGACACACTATGGGGGTGGGGGGACAGAAGGAGGGATTAGGGTCAAAATAAGGGGGGTGGGAATTGTATGGGGACTACAACCAAGATGAAAATGCATACATTGTGCAAAAATGAAAAATGATGTAAAAATATATAAAATTTAAAAAATAAAAAAATAAAACTTAAAAAAAAATGCAAACAGGTTCAGGTCCATGAGCATCAGTGCTGAAGTATGTCAGGGGAATTTCTTTCATGGCATATGACCCTGAGGGTTTGTTTTATGGCCTCTTCTTGGGACCTGCAGCCAAACCTTATGATTTCTTCCCCCGAACGGAAGAACCCTGATTAAAGGCGGAAGAGAAAGTGAGTGTAGGCAGCACCTATCCACGGGCACACCTGCATCACCGCCAGGAGCGTGTCACCGTTCCAAGCCGTCTGCACCGTCCCAACTCAAAGCCAGGATGATGGTGTCTCGGCCCTGATATTCATAGACAGGCACATGAATCCTGACGCTTTTACTTCCTCTACGACTCTGGCCACAGGACCTCAGCACTTCGCACTCACTTTCAATGTTTCTTTTTCTTAAAACAAACAAACAAACAAACACGATGAATACATGTACTTAGGGGCCAAGTCACTGAACCCCTGTTGACGGTGTGTATGTCAGAAATGAAACCACAGCCACTCCACCCCAAATGTATGACCTTGCAGACGGCTGCTTCTTGTTCTACTTCCAGGAACTTCCTCAATAGTCAGGCGACCACACGAAGCAGCTTGGTGAACAACTTGATGTAAAACAGCTTGTAAAAGGTTTCAGTGCCTAGGGAGGCACTCTTCAAGTTTGCAAAATCTTTCGACACATAGGAACCCATCAAGAAGGCAGAGAATGACAGATCCAAAGCTGACAGACAGATAGCTTTGTTTTCAAAGACAGCAAACCTGCAGTAAGGTACCAGGACTGTCCCAGGAAAGGGGGGGGGTCCACGCTGGTTTTCAATATTACTTATTTCTGTTTTGTTTTCTCCAGAGAACACATGCTCCTTGACTTTTCAGAAAGCACAGTACCTGTCACAGCTACTTCTGCAGTAGACAGAGCGCCAGCCACGCTGGACACAGAGCAGCAGCAGAGAGGGGATGCCTGTGCCCAGCAGGGGGCCCTTGTAAAGTGACAGCTGTCACCTTGTCTTCAGCAAAACTCAAGGATCACTATGAAGTACCTGGAAGCCCAGGGAGAAAGAGGACAGTGCATCCCCCACAGCCAGTTTCACCTGGGGGGGTACTCATCTGGGGAGGGGAACTCACCTGGGGGACTGGAGACCAGGTGTAGCCCCCATGAAAGACGAGAAGCTGTGGTTACACAGAGTCCTACATTTTGAGGGGACAAAGGCATTTAGAGAGGGCGTGGACTAAAGGGGTGCTGGGGGAGGCCCTCAAAGGCCACCCTCACAGTATTTGGCCTTCTGTGTCCACTAGAATGGCCATCTAGGCCGAGAGTGATATTCCAGAAGGGAAGAGAGATGAGCTATTGCCCCTCAACCTTCTCCCCAGGAAAACAAGAACTAAAGCTGACTCTCAGGAGAGAAGAAAAACAGGCAGGAATGAGGGGAATCCCCACCCCCGCCTGCATGGCCAGAGCTGGTCTGTCTTCACTGCACACTCGCCCCGTGCACTTCCGCCCATCCTGAATGCACTTAACCTTGGGGTTAAGCTGTTGTGATGCCCGAGCTGTCTGGTTTGAGACCACATTTCCATTTGAAGCCCACAAGTCAACTGGCCATTGGGTCAGCTTCCTAATGAAAAGTTACCGACAGGTCAGAAAGCGGGGAGCCTGCTGCCCAGCCTGGGGGCTCTGTTACGTGTGGGAACGCTGGCCCAGGAGAGAAGGCATCTGCTGGAACAAGTCACAGCTGAGTGCAAACTGGCGCAGTGAACTGATGACAGTGGGACATGCTCGCGGCATGTCCGAAGGAGACCCGGACTCCCGGACAGAGAAACAGACTGTGAGTGGCAGGAGGCATATGGGGAGTCTCTGGAGCTTCCTCTCAATTTTGCTGTGAGCCTAAAAACGACATAGACTCTTACGGCTGGGAACTGAACCCTGGAGAGTCTCTTTCCTGGGTAGTGACAAGTTTGCTCATAACTCACGTGGCTCAAGGTACTGAGCTGGTTTGTGATGGTTTCAGAGAAAGGTCACTAAGAGCTGAGTAACAGGTGTGGCTGCAGCTTCTGCCGCTCCACAGCCTCCTCCAGGTGATGGAGAGGGAGGTGATGGCGGAGGAGCCCTGCGGGTGTGGACCAAGAAGCCAAGCCAACGCTGAGGACATAACTCGCCACCCGACACCCAACACCGCCTTCCTTGTTCTAGGCCCAGTGATGCAATGGCCCTGAAGTCTGCAGACTTAATAGTGGTTTTTTGGAAACAATTTCCTCCAATTGCCAGTGATTCATTTTAAAACTGGTGCGTGCGTGTACGTGTGCCCACGTGGAAGGATGTGAGCATGTGTGGGTGTGTGCAGGTAGGTGTTCCTCTCCATACCCTCAGTTAGAACCTTCTAGGTGGTATCCACAGGAAACCTCTGTGCTACTTTTAGTAAGAGCTGCTTTTTTTTTCTGGGAGACATTTCATTCCTCTAAGCAATAAAACCTCGATATTTTTATAGACAGCAATAACGGTAGGTGGTAGGTTGGGGTGTTCTGTGTTTGTGCAAATTGCTTCTAAAGAAGCTGCCTTCATTGAAGACCTGCACCTCCCCAAGGGAAGAGGTGCCTTAATAACAGGACGTGAGAACTCTTCATGTGCTTGAGTAAATTAAAAGAGACAGTTGATAGAAGTCTGTTCTCTGTTTCGAGGCTGAAACCAATTGATAGAATGAAAATGTTTACAGATACCGGAAGTTAAGTTTGAAAAAAATAAAATACTGTGCAGTATAACAAGACAGTAAAGGAACATAAAATGGAATTTTTACTCAAGGTCAACATTAGCCATGGGCTGCGTCTTCTATTAAGCATCTGCCTTCTCTTCTCTCCCTAAGCAGCGCCACCTCCAATCCGGGCCCACCGGCTGTGTGGAACAAATGTCTCCATCACCCATTTCCTCTTCTGTGTCCTGCACAGGTGTTGTTTCATCAAAAGTAAGAAAGTTAATATTGACAAACTAGGATTGGTCGGACACACTTATCTCAGAAACTACCGCCCTTCGGTCTCTGTCCACTGGAGGAATCCGCTGCCGGCCCCAGCGCAGGGTGAATCCGACCGCGTGTCAGTCACAGACCCCGTCACAGTCCCTGGCCCACCACCAGGTCGCCTTTTAAGTGTGATGAAAATAAAGATATGGAAAAAGAAATAATCCTCAGAGCTGTTCATGGGGGACCGAAATGCCTCAGTGATGTCCACACCACACCCTCAGCACTCAGGCACTCTTCCCACGGGCTCGGTACCTGCAGGGGGCCAGTCACCTGGCCAGCTGTCCCCCTGGAGCCACCAGGCAGCCACAGGATGCTCCACACCACACCACTCCCTTGGCAGGGTCCTCAGGACCCACCATCCTAACAGCAACCAACATGCCACAAGTGGTTTTCTATTAAGAATCTCCTTTGGCTCTGTCTCTCCAGAGTATTCCTGCCCCTGACTACCTTTCACGGGTACTCTCTGAACCTGCAAGATGGCCGTGCCAAATGGACATTATTGCACTGGGATTTGAGGTCATTTTCATTTTGAAAATCAGAAGGTGAGGGGTATCAACTGTTGCATTATCACTCACGTCACGTGGGTGCTTCACCGCAGGGAACGTGTGCCCACCTGTGCTCTCAAAGGTGCTGGCTAGTTAAACTGAGATTGAGCAAAACCAGTGTGTAGGCAGTTTGGTTGGAAACTTTTTTTTTTTTTACACATTAGCAGTTCAGTTTTTAACATGGCATGTGACCTTCAAAAGTACCTGGATGTGTTTTTCTGAAGAACAAATGTCTCTAGACAATCCCAGGGAAGGCTGACTCTAGGAGACTCTGTAAAGCTGCCTCGGCTAAACTGTGGGAACTGGGACACGGATGCCTTCAGCTTGGCTCATCTTTGGCATCTCCGAGTGTCAAATCCTGGGAACACTGTTTTGCTCCCACAGTGAAGGAGACACTAGAGCCTGGTGCTCTATCCCCATTAACTGACAGACTGGCACAAAACCTCACCCCAACATTCAAGGGGCTCTCCAAAGCCTCAGCAGGCGGTATCACCTGAGGAGCAAGGTTCTAGTCCACTACACCTCAGTGAGCATTGGTGGCCAGATACGGAGCAACTTTGGTACTTCCCCCTTCTGCACTGCTGAAATTCAGAAACAGAAATGCACATGTGCACACACAAAACAGTCTGAGAGGTGCGGGGTAGGGATGAAAGAGGCGGGCTTGGAAGGGGCACTGTGTGAGTTGCCAACTCTGCATGGTAAGCATTTCCTTCCTCTCATACACAAACCTTTTCACATACTTTGTTTAAACCTGGTAAATTGTCGAAGGGGCTGATGCACACCCACAATCCACCCCCCCATAGTAAGAACCGTGATTTCCCTTATACAAATCAAGAACACAGACACATGATGTCAGCTCGGCTGGACATCTGCAAGTCCACCATCGATACGCTTCGTAGATTTCTTTTACAAAACACTGAATGTGTTCGAGTGTGACGGCTGAAGCTAAGAGTGCCCACTCCTTTGGACTTAGGAAAAAGAAAAACAACACCCCTGTGGACCTTCTTACTTCAAAAATTGTACAAAACAGGCATAAAGTAAAGGTTAATTAAAAAAGAAATCAGCTTTGCAAGGCAGGCTTGGATCCAGTGAGCAGGATGGGAACCTGCTTTCAAGGATGATTCATCTTTAGAGACTGCGACGGATGATTACTCAAGGTCGGATGATTACTCAAGGTCGGCTGACTGGACCCTTCCTGAAGCCTATCCCTCACCACGCCTAGCAGGTGCTGCTGGAACAAGAGGTGGAGTGTGACACTCACAAAGACAACAGCAACGTCAAGTAACCACCGGCTTGAAAGCTCTCCAAGGGACTCGATCGATACGTACAGTAAAACCCAGCAGAAATGCCTCCAGCCGCCTCGTGCCCACAAGGAAGCCCTGGACGTGGAGAGGGCATTAGAAACAAAAGGAGACCCATCAGAGTCTCCTCATCCAGCAGCATTAGGAAGCAAGGTGAAGGAATTTTCTAGAAACCTGTCCTGCACTTACCCCAACTTTAAAAGCAACCTTAACTTCTAGTATTTCCAGAGAAGATTATAGTATGCACTTTCCTGCCTTCCCCAACAGGAAATACAGAGCATAAGTGCTCCTTTCTCTGAGCCGCATCATTGCTGCTTCTGTGTGTCCATGTTGTGCCTCCGCTGAAGGCAGATGGCTGCTTTGGTGCCCTCGCCAGAGCGGGAAAGCCCTGCAGACAGGAAAGGTGGGATTAGATCCGAGCTGCGCTCTATGTGGTGTCTTAAGCGTCTGCCAGTGACCTGATCTCTGAGCCTCTGCTCCCCACCTGTAAGCCCAACCAAGTAACCCCACGCCAAGGGCCTGGCACGCTGTGGGCATTTAACAAGTGTTACAAGTTGTCCCCTGCCCTCTCCCTTTGTTGTCTCTAATTTGATGTAAAAAGGGGAAATCTGTAGCCCAATTTGGTAGAAAATACTGTGTTAAAATAATTTGCATAAGTTTTGGAAAGGGTCCTGAAGACAGACCCCAGCAATACAGAACATTTTGTTAGGGGTTTGGTGACAGCTGCTTCTTGTGCTCAGTTTTTATTTAGTTCCAAAGTCTAGGCTCTGTTCCAGAAAACTGTAGATTTCTTTGAGCTTTACATCAATATTTTAGAAATAACTTTATTCCAATGGCGTAAATAGGAAGCAGATTAATTCATACCTAGAGGAGCATGCACTGTGGGATTCTGGGGAAATGGTTACTTTCACCACTCAATAATACCCCCCCTTTCAAGAACTGAGCTTGGGATAACCCATCTCATCCTCTGAGTCATTCGGAATACTTCAGCAACCTCATTTAGAAAGCACTACTTTCCTTCTTTTTTTTTCCCCAAAGATTTATTTTTATTTATTTATGCATACAAGAACTGGGGTACAGGCCAGAGGTGCGGGGGTGAGAGGATTCACCTGAGATAGAGTGGGGGGCATAACAGGTGGATCGACTAAAATACACTAATACACTGCTGAGGGGAGCAGCAAGGAGACAGGAAGGTTCTGCTGCGCCATGTGGGTCAGCTCAATGGCTGGGGATCGAACTCGTGCTGCAGTGGCTGGGGACAGCTTGATAGTGCTAAGATTTTAACCCCTGTACTACCAGGGAGGCTCCTGGAAAGCACTACTTTCATGGGATAACTTTGTAAAGGTTAAAATATTGATATCAAGCCACTTTTTCCAAAGCTTCTTGACAGATGAGAGATGACAGAAGTCTTATCTACCAGGAGGAGGAGGTGGGCATCAGGTCTCACTGCTTCATGCTGTAAGGAGACTGGGAGGTGCAGAAGAGTCCAACAGGTAACCCTGCAGCTGAGTTTTCCAAAGACTCGCTGAGAACCAGGCACCAAGCTGGCACTTGGTGGGCAGCCCCTGGAGGTGGCACCATTTTCACCACCACTTTATGGAGGGACGTGCCGAAGCCTGAAGCTCTGGGGCTCCCAAGACCCCCAGTGCGGGCCATCACAACTACCCCCCACCCTAAGAAACCCTGTACCTCTCTCATCACCCCAAACACAGACAAAGATCCACCTTCAGCAGGGACACGAATAATGAGCACTTTTCCTGACCCATAAATGCCCAAACCACATGGGTAAGACTATCCCCCTGGACCTATGCCTAAACAGTGATGAGGTTACAGACCAAGGAGAAGATTCCAAGATGACACTATGCCTTAATTCTTATTGAAATATTACATCACTCTGCTATGATCACTCCAGGCAAAAAAAAGTTTTCCATCTTTGTCACAAGCATGGCCCCTCCCCCCGCCAGGCTGGGGAGGCACATCTAGAATCACTGGCTTGGTCTAAACCACCACTTTCTGTTCCCCACTGTGCTTGCTTTCAGCACAGAGAGTGGCTCCCCTTGGTGGACCAAGGTCAGGAGGGTAGAAACCCAGTGAGATCCAGTCCTGCCCAGGGCCAAGCTGCCTGACACCCTCGTCTGGTAAGCCTGGAGGGGCGGGGTGTGGAGAAGACAACAGAAAGGAATTTTCACTTCTGTCTTCTCCTCTGACACCTATGCTTACCTCTAAATCAGTCCCCAAAATGTCTCCGACAGCAGCAAAGGGAGCTCCAGCAAGCACAGAATTTGTGGCTGCAAACCCGTCCAGGGCATGACAATCTTACAGTGGAGATGCTCAGAATCCACCCCCCACCACGCAGACAGCCCACCTGGGTAGGACCTCTGACCAGCTCACATTCTGGTCTGAGGACACTGACCTCCAGAGACTTGCGCCGGAGGGAAGGTCAGCAAGTAGAGGTAACTTAGAGCTCCCTAACCCAGGCAGGACAAGAGGAAATGCAGAAGGGAACAGGGTGGGCTCCTGTATTTAAAAATGGGCAAAGAGAGGGCCTCCCCGGTGGCGCAGCAGTTGAGCGCTGAGCTGCGAAGCTTCCCGCAGCCTCTGCAGCACCGGTTCGATCCCCAGCTGCTCCCCGGCCACCAGAGGAGGGTCCCGCATGGCGCACAGACCTCTCCTGCCGCCCGCTGCTCCCCTCAGCAGTGTGCTTCGGTCCTTCTGCCTGCTCTGCTCCCCGCTCTGGTGAATTCTCTCACCCTCCCGCGCTTCTGACAGTCCCCAGTGCTTGTGTGAATAAATAAATAAATCTTTAAAAAAAAAAAATGGGCAAAGAGGATGCAGAAATGCAACTGGGGACTTTTGTTTCCGAGGGCCGCCACAGCAGAACCACAAATTGGGTGGCTAAATACAACAGCAATCATTTCCCTTTCCTTTCTGGAGACCGAAAGTCCAAAATCAAGGCTTCAGCTGGCCTGGTTCCTTCTACAGAGACTGAGGGAGAATCTCCCAGTTCCGTAACCCTTCCCGCGCCTTGACTGACTGACCCAGGGCTCCAGCCTCTGCCTGTGTCTTCAGAGGCTCCTTCCTCTGTGTTCTCACGTGGCCTCATGAGAGGGACAGCAGGGACTGGACTGAGGGCCCACCCTTGTCCGGTGGGACCTCATTTGAGCTAATGACATCTGCAAAGACCTATTTGCAGATAAGGTCACACCGTGAGGTTGTGAGGGCACTGGAGTCTCCAGGGGACACTGTTCAACCCAGGACAGAGGGAAGAAAGGGAGCGAGCCAATGACCTGAAGGATAAGCAGCTCCCAGGGACACTCACCGCCCTCCTCAGACACTGACAGAGGAAGCGCAGGCAGCGGGAAGGCAGACGCCTCCCAGCCCCGGTGCTCACATTCTAAATGGAAGGAAAACCTCACGCTGGTCAGAGCCCAGTTAATCAAGATGTCCCAGGAAGGCTTTTCCTGAGGGGCCTAAGATGAAGGACTCGGAGGCTGGGTGCAGCCAGACATCAATACTTTCAGATCTTAATGGTGTTTACAGATGCTCAGCGATGAAGAGAAGCTTCAGGAATTTGGAAATGATCAATAAAATCTATTTTCTCCCTAGGGCTTCCGCTTCGGTGGAATCACCCGCCTGGAAGTTCTAGCTCAAATGCTTCGGGGGACCCTCCCCACAGAGTCAACACGAGGGGCTGCTGTCTCCTCTATCCCAAGACTCGGACTCCTGGCGGTTTTATGGTGTCTGTGTGGTGATAAGAGCCACCCTTTCTCAAGCACATTTGTGAAGCGTGTGGGGAGCTGACTAAAATTAATGAACTTTTCTTGCCAAAGAGAACTAGGCGCCCAATTCAGTCATGTATTACCAAACAGACACTGTGAATGAAGTCAGCTTGTGAAGAAAGTAAGGACATTCCAGAGGAGCAGAAGTCCAATGTGGGAAGTCCCTGGCTTCCTTCTGCTGACCTGCAGAACAGCAAGTCCACACCTGTAGCTGAGTCCACCAGACGATGACACTCCACCCCCCTGCCTCCCTCACCACTCCCGGTTTCGCTGCCGGCTCCTCTCCCCGAGGTCCACTTCCCGCTACAAGTCCCACTGCCTGGGCCCACCTGGCTCTGTCATTCCTCATCGGGCATCTCTGCTTGCCTGGACCAGCCCAGGCCCTGGCCAGCTGCAGTTCCACCCGCAGTGATGAAGAACAAAGAGAAAGGAAGCCCCTCTCCCCACCCCAAGCAGCTGCTTCGGGGCTGGCTACTTTTCACCCACCTCCTCCAAGCTCAAATAGCTGAATCTGGGCTATCTTCTTTAAAAGAGGTACAGGGCCTCCCCGGTGGCACAAGGGGTTAGGTCTCAGTGCTGTGAAGCTATCAGCAGCCACTGCAGCATGAGTCTGATCCCTGGCCGGGGAAATACCCACATGGTGCAGCAGACCTCTCCTGTCTCACCCGCTGTTCCCAGCAGAGTATTTCAGTAAATCCACCTGTTCTGCTCCCCATTCTGTCTCTGATGAATCCTCTCACTGCCCCCCCACACCTCTGGCCTGCACCCTAGTTCTTATATGCATAAAGAAATCAAATAAATCTTTAAAAAATAAAAAGAAGTATGTTTAATCACTTACTCCCATGTCCACGCTGAGTCGCCTCCCTGGTCTTCACTGTTACCTGGCATCAGGCTGTGTCCACCTTGCACATGCCCACCTGACCATCAGCTCCCAGGGCTTACTCTCAGAAGCTGGCCCACTGACCAGACTCCACGGGGCTTTGGCACCTGCCAAGAGCAAGTAGCAGCCCCCCAGCCCCCAGACACAGTGGGTCTGGACCAGCGAGCGAAAACTGTAATTTGACACTGAATGCCATTAATTGTATAATTTTGAGTCACTGCAGATTAATTCTGCTCAAATCACATCCTGACACTAGGGCATGATGAAGAATTGTTCTCAGAAAGAAACCAGACGTAAATAAAGTTCCCACCAGCACTGGGTTAGGATCCAAAATGGATGGCTCCGTGCTGCAAAAACTGGGGTTCGTGCAATAGAAAAGTTAATTTTGTTCAATGACATGGACACCAGACCCCACAATTTTAAAAAACCACTCTGATGCCCAGCTAGTAGGTCTGCGGGAAAAAAACGAAGCTATTTTGACTGCCATTTCAGCTAAATGGCCATGCTGAAACCTTCGACAAGATGAATGTGTTTATATCGGGAGAGTTGGTGAGACCAATTTTAGGTCTGAGTCAAGGAAAACCCGAGGTCTGGCCAGAAGCCCTAACGTGATTTACAGCCCAGCCGTGGCCTGCTTTCAACCCAGCTCAATCCGAAGTGGCTGATGAGAGTCGGAGGGAGTAGGCGGACCCATGACCATGGAATCCTGGGACAGCAGAGGGGTACCTGTGCCCAGTCTCTCCCCTATGCTCTCCCCGAGTCCTCAGTCCCTGCCAACCCCAAGTCACAGGATCATCATCAGTGGTTTCCATCTTGGGGTATCCTACTTCCGTAACCACTTACTCAACATGGAGAGAATAAGGGACTTCTGGTTCCATTTCCTAGACCACTGTGGGAAGTCATCAGCCACTCACACATCACCCCCCCCCCCCAAATAAGTCTTTGGCCAAGTGGTTAACAGGGAAGGCAATGCAACTGGACACGCCAGGCCCAGTGAGAACCCAGCTGTTACCAAGCCTGTCCTTCAAGGGACGATTGTGACTTCGTCACTGCAGAAATGCAATCTGGGGCTCCTCTCTGGGTTTCTGGGGAGATGTTAGAGCCAGGAGTGCTCAAGCCTCTTCTTAGAGGCTTCACCACGAGCAGATGCTTCCCCCCCATCGAGGAAAATGCTCCCGGAGTCCTGAAGCACAGCGTCTCAAGAGAAAAAGGAAGCGAGCGTGCCTCTCTGACTGGGCAGCCCTGCTTTCCCAGGTCCATCTTCCGTGGAACCTCACGAGAACGTATCATTCCTTCCAAAGAGCCCGGATAAAAGGCTCAGCTCTGGAATCACCACGTTGTACCCTGACTCTAGCTGTCCCACACCGTCTGATGTGAGGACCCCAAACCCCAAAGAAGAGACTCATGGTGTGGAGACAGTTTGCTAGACAAAACAGAACCAGTGGCAGCATTCTCAACTAATCAGATAGCCCACACAGTGGGTCGGGAGGAAGCCTGATGCCCCTGGACAGTCTGGAGTGTCCCTGCTGCATGGGGGAGTCGTAAGCAGCATGATGGAGACAAAGGAAGGGCGCTGTCAAGTGGGATGGGGCTGGAGGCTGAGCTGGGGGCAGCCCCAACCAGATTTACTCCAAGCGCTGTTCCTCCACTTTCAATCCAATTTCCTGAACAGTTAGATTCTAAGAAAGGAAAAAAGTATGCCAGAAGCAAAAGGAAGATATTTCTCCTCCCCGGCCTTTGTCTTTATTGGAACTCACCCCAGAGCCAGCTGACTGGACAGAGACCCCACACTGCATGATGCCAGGTTGCTCTGGATCCCTAGTCATGTGCTGTGGCCGCAGGCGGCACATGGGAGGGAACCCCAGATCCAGGGAGCCTTCCCCCCGCTGCCCTGGCCCCTCTGCCCTGCCACACACCCACATCCCACTTCCCCAGCAGCTTCCCAGGCCAGCTCCTCCGTGAATGGAAAAGCAAATGTTAGCATCATCAAAGTACCACTGCTCCAAAATCTCTGCCCAACCCTCTAACATTGCTAGAAGGGGACAATTAGAGTCACTCTTCTTCTGCCGACATTTTCCAGGGGGTGGGGGAAGGAGCACATTGTTATTCTCTGACAAAATTTAGATTGTAGGTGGCCTGCCAGTTATCAAAACAAACAAAAGCGTCTTTCACTGAGCTTGTGCCAGGAAAAAAGTATTTCTAATTCTGTACGTTCAGATTTTTTGACATTAAAGAGTAATCCTGGATATTAACTTCTATTATAGTCTATCATTAGAACCTCCACTGAGAGATCAAATCTGAAAAAAAGCCAAATGCACGGCTAAATATTAAGAGCACTTAATATGCAGCTTTGCCAGACAAGCCTGCACCCCTTCCAGGGCCTTCTAAAGATAAATGCCAACGTCTCGTTTTTTAAATTTCGCCATGTTTAATCTATAGACCACTTGGTCAATGAAGAATCAAAGAAAGAAGAACAGAGATGCAGAGACTATTCATTTTGTGGTTTCTTCTCAATCGCTGGAAACAGCAACTCTTCCTTCCCTTCCCGTCACTGAACATTTCTCTGTTTTAAGCGAAACAACTGTCGAATGGGGTCGTACCTCTACCCTGAGCAAAGTCTCGTCTTTCCAGTGAAGTTGCCAAGGCCAGAAGTGATGCCTTAAATGAAAACCAACACCCCCACATCCCACAGGATACTTCCTTGAAAACAAACAAAATGGGAAATGACTTCTTAAAAGTAGCCAGTCCCTATGCATGAGACACGCTGGGTCCAAAGTGGAGCTCCCGGCCACGCGTATGGGGGACACTCAAGAAGCTCGTCAAAAGCGGGAGGAGATTTCACCCCTTCTTCCTTCTGCTATCACGACCACTGTCTCCTCATGCACATAGCCTGCAGCGGAAACACACCCTGAAATGACCATCAAGGACAGCCCCAAACCTAGAGATGAGCCCCATCCCAGTGGGAACGCACCAGGTGCGTGGGGTGTCTGCACCACGCACCCCGGCTGGCCCGCCTTGCAAGGCATCAGGCTGGCTTGGCAGAGGCACCAGCATGGCCTCAGGTCCCAGGTGCAGAAGGCCACAGGGAGCGCGTGTGCACACATGGAACAGCTCTTGCCCTGAGGGGTCCTCAGGAGATCTCCCCCAGGATGGCTCTGATGAGCACTATGCCCTGATAACCAGGCCTCCTCCACCACCTGCCAGAAGCCTTCCAAGCGGAGGTCACTAAGCTGACCACCTCCAGAATCAATAGAAGCCTGCTACACCCAGTCAGCCTGGACTGTAAACATGGGGTACCTCATGAAGGGGCAGAGGTCAGTTTCCATGCCTGCCTCCGATCACTCATGCATGGGCTTCAATACTGGAATTGGCGCCTGGATAGCAGGGACCAAGCCTCAGGGAGCTCTACTTGAGGAGGGCCAGATAGGGCCACGAGCTCTGTTCCTAAGTCCCACCCCAGCCAATGTCACAGGCAGGACACAAGGGGCGGGGGGCAGGTGGCAACTTCGGGACAGACACGTCACTACAGACTCCCGCTAAGTTCCTCGAACCAGGTACAGTGTGTGTTGTCGGGGGCGGGAGGGTGGAGTACACACGTGGCGTGTTCCGAGTAGTGGGAAGTGCTCCCAGTAGTGCAGAGAGGTGCTCAAGGACTCCACAAACTGAGTGGGATTTTCTGAAAAAAAGCTAAGAAAAGAAACAAGTAGGGAAGGAAATTATATTTTGCTCTTAAAAGCTTTATTCTCTCCACCAGGTGCAAACAAGGGCTTCAGAGGTGGGAGTACCTTTTGACAAATAATTCATAATCCAACTGCTAAAATTAAACTCCTCCACGGGGAGACAAGGGGAAAATTCCCCCTTCTTTCACTGCCATGGCGCCACCCCAGATGAGCCCACGGAAGGGGTTCCTCATACACAGCCTGAGCTCTGACCCTCCACCCACTTAGCCAGGAACTCCTTACAGTGCCAGCAAATAACATGCATTTTTTTTTTTTTTACCACCTTGAAAAAGAGGGTGATCCCGAAGGTTGTGATCAGGGCTCCAAGGCCTGGGGCCTCAGCTACCTAAAAATGGGTCTCTAGTCTCCCCAGAGTCGATCCATGGGGTCATCCACTGGGGAGAAAATTCCTGCCAATGAAGCTATGACGTGACATCAGCTGTAAGACACCCTCAAATTCCAGAGCTTTGAATGGTAAAAGCACGTGTGCTTTCCAGGGCTGCCCCGGTGATACAGGGGGTTAAGTCTCAGCACATGAAGCTATCGGCAGCCTCTGCAGCACGAATTCGATCACCAGCCAGGGAGCTGACCCCCATGGTGCAGCAGACCTCTCCCGTCTCCCCGCTGCTCCCCTCAGCAGTGTATTTCAGTCTGTCTGCCTTTTCTGCTACCCATTCTGTCTCACCCACCCCACACCCCTGGCCTGCACCCCAGCTCTCATATGCATAGGTAAATAAATCTTAAAAAAACATCTATTTATGAAAAAAAAGCACATGTGTCTTAGATTCAATGAGACAGGGTAGCTTTGGAGAGAGAGAAAAACCCCTGGATGGGAGGCACCAGGTCCTGGGTCCAGGTCAACTCTTACTCTACCCTGCAGAGCAGTGACAAACCCAGGAAGCCCCTGGCACCCATGTCCACGTATGTGCCTTTCATGACCCGGCCCCTCCCTCCTTCCCATCAGCCCGCGACCACCCCCGAGCTTTGCGCCAGGACCAGCATGGGGTCCCCCACACACCTGCAGCGTGTGGGTCTCGCCATCATAGTGGGACCCATTATCTTCATCCTTCCCCTTTGACAGAGGGAAACTGAGACTCGAGTTTAGGAGTTTGCTGAGGCAAGTCAGCCTCGGGCTACAAACTCCCAACAAGCCCGCTGGGCCCACAGGCCGACTCCCAGCCTGCATTTTGGTAGTGTCTCTGGTACAGCGGGGAGCCCACCTCTGGCTTTCCCGCCTCCCCTGGCACCTCACCAGCACCCCTCTCACCGCTTCTGGCATGCAGGGTGCATTCTTTTGCATTCTTGGTTGTGGGTGGTCAGGAATTTAATATCTGCCAAACCTCTGTCCCAGCTCTTCCTCTGTCCACTGCACACTTCATCCCCTTGCTAGAAGCCCACACAGGTCAGGAAGCCAGCCCCACTGCTGGGGAGGGGTTACCAGGTCTCTGTTCCCCTGTTTTGGGGGCAGCCTGCAGGGGGTTGAGTTGACTCCATTTCACGTATCCCAACATGCCACAATTTGTCACTCAGCCTAACTGAGACATCGACTTGCAGCTTGAGAGAAGCGTCTAACCCAGTTACTGAGTTATTTATTGAGTCAAGTTCCTCCTTGCACAAACTCTCGTGGGAATTCTCCGCAGGCAGAGCAAACGAGCTTTCTGTTTCGTGCACAATAACATGTAAGGAGCCCGACTGTTTTCCCGTCTCCAGTTCCGAGGCTAACTTTCTCTCCAGGAGCAAGGCATGCCAACCTAGCGCTGCTCCCAAAGTTACTTCCCATGCATTATCTTCGAGCCTCATGTCAGTGGTTTGCGAGGGACCTGCCTGCTCACACAGGAGCGTGGACTAGGCCAGGCTGGAAACCATTCCAAAGGGCAGCCTGGCATCAAAGGAGACTCAGAAATTCTTCATTTCACACCCTCATCTGCCACTTGCAATGATGGGGCAAGTTACTGACCCGCTCTGAGCTTCAGCTGTTTGTCTAATGAAACTAGATTTCGAAGCTGACCACAGACCTGAGGCACACAGCAGGGGAGAGGTGGGGAGAGGCCAAATCAGGGATGGAGGAAACAGGGGCTGTGGTGATGGATCACGGGGGCTGTGGCGGCGCGAGGACTACAGTGACTGCACCTGAGGGGAGAAATCAAATGCTGCCTAAAGATGGATAATGTAAGCAAATGAATTTAATAATGAAAAGATTTCTAATAAGCATGGGAATGCCGTGGCTGTGAGGACACGCTGTGTGGAGCTGCCTAAGAGGGGCACCTGTGAGCCACTGCCCAGGGAGGTGAGGGGCAGGGCCGCGGGCAGGCCAGGCCCATGAAAACTGCAGCGTCCTGTTTCCCAAAACCCGGGAGCAGGCACTTGCTTTTTGGCACTTGCTTTTGGGTCACTAGCAACCCAGTTCTGGAAGAGTCCTCCCAAAAGGAAGAAGAGTGTGTGTAAGGAAAAGCAAAGACACGTACTGAAAGTGTTTGATCAATGCTGGAGCTTGTATAAGTCAAGATCAAGCTGCCTCTGACCTCACCAAGCTTACAGCCTTCGGGAGACACAAATATGAGTTAAACAACCGTGAGATGAAATGCATCGGGCCTAGGATGAACATGATGACGAAAAAGCGGGGGTGAAATGAAATGGTGTAGGATTCAAGGCAAGCGTCTCAGAGGAAAACAAAATGGATGGCAGTGACCAGGGGAAATGTGGGGGACAGCCCTCAAGGCCTGGGAACAGCCCTGCAGCTAAAGCCTGAGGGGAAGGCAGGAGCAGGCATACCCGGGGCACCCGGAGAGCAAAAGAAGGAGGCTCCGAGGTGAGGCAGGGACAGCAGATGACACGGGGCCTGGCAGGCCATTTAGGGGATTCCGGACTTTATCCTACAGGTGATGAGAAGCCTCTCGGGGATTATGAACAGGAAGCGCGGGGTTGGAGGGAGTCTTAGCACTCACTCTGCGGAGCAGAGAACAGAGCAAGGGAGGGCTGAGGAGGGGACAGGAAGACCACCGAGGCTGGGGGGCTGGCAGGGGTGTGGACAGCACAGTGAAGAGCCAGGACATCATATAGAAATATTCCTTGGCAATGGTGGGCACAGTTCTGGGTGACACTTCTGTCCACCCGTCTGTCCATCATCCAAGCACCATTTATCCAAGGTGGCAGCTTTAAGGTCCCTTGTGAGGTGCATGGTTTAGGTCCAGAGGCCTCCGCTGCCAGCGCAGGAGCAGGTGCCGTCGGAGTCAAATGCATTCTGTCGAGAACCAAGACCAGGTGACAGCTGACGATTGGGGAGCGGCTACTCTGCTTCTCCTGGGCGGCCGCTCACTTCCGAGGGGAAGCAACCACCTGAGCAGGAGAAGCCTCCGCTCCATGGGGGGGAGTCACATGGAGCTGCACAAAAATAACATTTTTAAGGGTTTTCAAAAAAAAAAAAAAAAATCAGCAAACAGATGGGGTTTCAGTTCATTTTTAGATACAGAAACAGACTTTGAAGAGAAAGGGGAAGTAGGTTCCCCCCTCAGGGAACAGCGTCCTTCCTCCGCCAGGGACATGGGGAGCGAGACTCCAGCTAAAGCAAGACATCAGACGCCCTGCCTGGTGGCATGGTGACGCTCTGCCGGCTCTCCCGGCCTCCCTCAGGCCCTGGCTGCGATGTGCTCCCAGACCACCAGCTCCAGCGGAGGCCCCAGCAGCGCCTGGGCTTCTCCTACCCGCACTCATGCCATGAGGAGTCTCCCAACATCTGGGTTTCCCGCAGACGGTCCCCTCCCTGCTGCACTGTGAGGGCCAAGCTCCCTTTTCTTACCTCAGACCCTCCCACTGGACTGAACAGAATAGGAGCTTGACAAGCATTTACTTGTCAACTTCTTGCATCACCAAATCCGTGAATCAACTTAGTGGATCATTTCAGAAGGAAAAATGAAAACTATCTGTGACTGTCTCCACCCTCTTCAGCTACAGGGGGTCACACGTCATTTCCATCCTGTAGTTTGGGGGCAAAACTCTTAAAACTGCTGGGGGCCAATGCCTCATCCATATACAAAAATGAAGAATGATGTAAAATATATAATTTTAAAAATTGAAATAAAATACGAGTAGGAAAAAAAACAAACAAACTGCAGGGCCCAGATGTTCTTCTAGCTGTTACTTTTAGTGACTTGAGAAAGTTCAGCTCATCGCTTCAATTTAGTCATAATCACTTAGAATTCAATGGCTTCTGACATCTTGGGACTCGATGTTTCTAATACTTCATAGGAAAAGAACATTGGGTGGGACGGGCAGGGGGGGAATCAAGCCTTATTTAGAGCAAATGCAGATACCACCCAAGTCCCTTCTGGGACGGACGTGGGAAACCCGTCAGTGGGAGGGTGTGAGCTGCGCTAATTATGGGATCTTCAGGGTGCGTGGGAGGGATGACCAAAAAAACTCCTGTTCTACTGTTTAAAACTCAGTGACGCGAACTCCCTTTTTCTGCCTATGCTACCCAGGGCCTTCGGGGCCAAACGCGCGGAAGGCTTCTAGCGATGAGAAACGGTGCTTCTTGCTGAAAAGAACATCAGGAAAAGCCCCGGTGCCCTGCTCCTGACTGCCAGCTTCCAAACCTCCAAGCTGAAGGCTCCGAACCTCTCAGCACAGGGATAAAGCCCATGAAAGGCCCCATAAGAATCGCTCAGCTACTGTAGAGGGTGCACTCTGGCGCCTGACGACCCTGGGCCAGCCTGCGCTGCCGCGGAAAGGCTGGGAGCCACAATTCCATCACCCGTGCAGAGGAGGTACAGTTACACCCCAGGTATTACTGGGGTTCGGGAGGGAGGAATGAAATCAGGTGAGACCCCGAGTGTCAGTGCTTGACGTTGGCACCGAGGTCCAACCTCAGGCCAGTGCCGCCGACGCGGACGGCAATCACCCTTGTCACTGCTAAGAGGTGGGTGCTCAGTCCTGCTTTCCCTGGGTCTTGCTTAAAAGAAATAACTGGTTCTAAAAGAATGAGCCAGAGGATCATAGCCCACTGAGCTCAGACAACTTGTTTCCTCTCTGAAGTGTTCCCTTTTTAAGAGATTTTTATGTCCAGGAAAAAGCCCTACTGGGTGTTTACAGATGCGGGTTCATGATCACATGCTGGTCGCTCCGATTGCAAGGACATGTGCTGGGCAGTGTCCATTGGCAATGCCCTTTGCTGACAGACGACAACCCGCTGATGGAGAAGATGAAATGCCTCAGGACCTCACTGCCTAGCCAGAAGGGGATCGTGAGGTCACCAGATGCGCTAATCCCTTGGGATTTTCTCCACCCTAGATGCACTACTCAGGCGGAGAGAAGAGGGCGCCCCAGCTCCCGGCTCCTGAAGCTGAGGGCTGGGGATTTGTCTTCCATCCCCCAGCCCCGCAGCAGCGTATTGAGAAGCCCGCTGAACGGTTGTAAAATCCCTTGATTTGTTTATTC
This sequence comes from Talpa europaea, assembly GCF_964194135.1. Taxonomy (NCBI): domain Eukaryota; kingdom Metazoa; phylum Chordata; class Mammalia; order Eulipotyphla; family Talpidae; genus Talpa; species Talpa europaea. The sequence continues at coordinate 126,948,022 of NC_140074.1, forward strand.
GTGGTGGCCAAATATGAAGAGAACCTGTTAAAAGATATTTATAGACATGAGTCAGTTCTTAGAAAGAACCGGCAGATGAAGGATTTTCAGAAAACTAAGCAGAAACGGGGAGGGAGATGAGTTCACCTCTGTGGGCTTGGACTGCCTAAGGAAATCTCTTTCGGATGATTTGACATTGGAAAAAGAAAACTGAAGGCATCTGCCCTCCTGCTGCTGGACCCACAGCCTCTCGGCCCCGGGCAGCGCTGGGGTTTCCTTCCGCGCTTAGGGCGCTGAGCAGGGACGGTCCGGGCCCCCAGTATTGCCTCAGCCAGTGGACAGCCCCCCCCCCCCAAGTGGGGCCAGCCCAACCCCTTCCAGTCAAACCCCTTTGTGAACCGCTAAATGGATTTTCTCGAAGAGACCTCTTTAAAGTAAAAGCTTTAGAAACTCTCCAAATTACAACCTCCCTTGCTTGGACGCCTTGTGAATAAGAAACTTATCATTTGCAAAAAGGAAAAAAAAAAAACAAACAACCTGGCTGGAGAAGCATTTGCATGCGCACGCGTCCAGGATGGGCATGTGTTTCCTGCAGTGGCCTCGTCTGCAGACTGGTGCCCCCCCACCCCCAGCCCCACGAGCAGGGGCCCTCTTCACCTCCTCACCTGTGCATCCTGCTGCCTCTCCCCTACCCGGACCCCCACATTGATCCCCCCTGTGACTGGACCGCTAATCTCTTGCCCTCCACTGGCTGCTTTTCATGTGTTGTTTGGAACACTCACCTCGCTCAGGGGACACAGGGTTTGGCTGGCTCTGCTGCCTCCTCTAAACACCCCTTTGTGAGGCTCGCCTCCCGGTTTCCACATGCCTCACTGCCCCAGCATCGTAAACAACAGCCTGGCCTCATCGGTGGCACGTTCCCACCCCCCTCAACTTTCACTCAACTCTCAATTGTATCTGACTTGGAGAACATCTTTAAAATAAAGAACGCTCCTTCCCTGGTTTCCATGGCAACACAGTCTCTTCATTTGCCTCCTAATTCTCCCGCTATTCACTGCCTGTCTTTGTTGGATTCCTCACTGTCCTCCCGCCCCCGCTGGAGTGGTCCCCAAGGCTCCCCTCTCATCTCCCCTGGAGCTGACCCTCCTTCCACCCACCCTGAGCCCTCGGCTGGGGAGACCCTTTATTCCACACTTTCGCTGTCTGCATCTCCCTGGTCTCGGCTTGTCATTTTTACCCCTCTACCTGATCCCCCACCTGCTGCCTTGTTTTCTGTATGATGAAAGCTAAACAGTACGACACACATTTTCATTTCCTGGGTGCTTATCACCTGCCAGACACGTGCTATCTCATCCCACCCTCACACACCTTGTGAGTATCATCCCCTCTTTATAAATGAGGATCTAAAACACAGAGCAGTAAAACTGGCTGAAACTGCACAGCGAGTGACTGGTAGAAATGGGGTTTGAGCCCTGGTGCCCGAGTCCAGACATCTCCCCTGGGCTATGGACGACTTTTCTTTTGAAGAAACTTGGTGATTTTGTCCCCCCAACCACTTACTTCCAGCTTCCCCCACCTGCAGTGAAGGTCACTGCCACTGACGCCCCAGCCCCCAAGTTCCGAAGACTTGGGACTATTTTTCTTCTTTCCTTACTACACAATTTCCTTTTTTTTTTACAGACTTATTTATACATACAAGAACTGGGGTACAGGCCAGAGGTGTGGGGGGTGAGAGGATTCACCAGAGACAGTGGGGAACAGAACAGGCAGATGTACTGAAATACACAATTTCTGAACAAATGCCGATGGCTTCCTCCATCATGTCTAAAATGTGGCTACTTTGCTACCACCGCACCACCCCCCGTCCAGCTGCCCCCGGCTTCCGCCGCCACGCGACAGACAGCAGCTTCTCGCTCGTGCCTGCCTGGCGGAGCCTGCAGCACCCGTGTCTCCACCGGCACCACGGATGAACCACGCAGCTGCAGTGATTCCCTTGGACCTACCATGACCCACCTCACCCCTTCCCTTAGAGCGCAGCCTCTCCAATGTGACCTACGCTGGGCTTAGAGTGCGGGTCCGCTGGGGTCATGGCAAAATACACGGCGAAATACAACTTCATTTTTCACTCCCGCCTGCACTGACACTCGGTCCATCTAAGATCCAGCTCAAAGTGACCAACTCCTAAAGCATCTTCTATGCACGTGTTCGTTAGAACCATCGCGTGGGCTTTGGGCTTCAATTTTAAACAATTTTTTTTTCACATTTCCTTTTTCTACTGCCTTCTAATAACATTTCCCCAATTTCACAAGCCGTTCCCCCCACTCCGGAGGCTGCAGGCTGCTCTCCCCTGTATTTCCCCTAGACGCCCACCTCCAACGCGCCCCACCACACCCCACCCCGCACAGCCTGCTCCACGGCTCCCATGCTGCATGAATGGAACACAGATCTGGCTGGGAGGGGGCCCCTGTGTGGGGGGGGACAGTCACAGCTCTTTACAGCAACGTGGGTCACTGCCCCGGCATGCCACGTGACAAACTGCCAGTTGTCAAGGCAACCAAGTCTTTGTATCCCAACATTTTGGGCTTTTTAGTTGACAACATAAGTTATACTTAAAAAGAAGCCAGAGGAAGGAGGAGCCGTCCCAGGGGACGCCAGGAGGCCTGTCTGGGTGGCGTCATTCCAGGGCCTTAAAGCAGACACGGCCGAGGAAGGCACACGCGGGCAGGTGAGACACCTCGGCCGCAGCGGACACAGGCCCAGGCTAACACCTGTGCGGACAGCACCCGCCTGTCTCTGCCCTTGCACGGAGACCCAGCTTCCTTCTCCCGTGCAGTTCGAGCACAGGGGACTGCACGGCAGAGGCCTGGCGTTCGCGTTCACTTTTACTTCACGCACATGTGATGAATGTGTCCCCACAAGAACATAACCGGCAAAGTACAGGTTTAAAAATCAGCATCAGGGAAAATATGGATCAAATCAAAAAGTGAAGCTGGGGAGAAAGAGATCCTGTGGCTAGTTAAGCCAGGGTTCCTTGGCACCGGCGGGCTTGCTAAGCTCCCCTCAACAGCTGCTGTGTTCTGAGAAGGCTCCCAGCTCTCGACATCACCACCACCACCTCTTCATCTCACAGTTGCCCCCAGAAGCCAGGCTTCATCTGAGCTCCCCTGCTCCCGGGTCAGGAAACTCCCCCCGTGCACCCTGCATGCCCCGCTCACAAATCCAGAAACACGGGCTAGAATAGAGTCCATTCTTGAGGGCCGCGGGTCCTTGGGGGAGCTTCCTACAGCAAGGACACTGTGCCCATCTCACGGGGAGGTTCTGAGTCAGAGGATGTTTTGCAAACACTGCCAGGACATCTTGCATGGGGACCCCTAGGGGAAGCTCTGGGCCGGAGGAACTCAAGGAGCCCCCCTGCTTCCTGGGCTCTTCTGTGCTCAGCCTGAGCTTGCTCACTTGGCGTTTCAGAGGACAGCAGAGAGGGAGCAGCCGCCCTTGACTGTGTTTATGGGCAACTTCCTCGGAGGCATTTCATTACACGATGCCTGAGGGCCCAGGATGAGGGCTGAGATGCTTTCTCCAAGGAACCTTCTGCCGGGAATACACATAGCAGCAATTCACATACAGCCTCCCCGACATCCCGCACTTTATCTGCACCTGTCTTTTTGCTTTAGTATTCATGGTGTAGTCAAATTAGGAGGAATTCCTAGTTCCAGTCGGCCACCTCCCTGTTTTCCAGGCTGCCTCTTCCCACCTGGGCATTCCAGCTTCAGCACTTAACACCTGGCTGCCGGCCTGGCTTGGCAAGCTGCCTTCTCACATACTGAGTACACCATGTGATCATTGCAAAGGTGGGGTTTGAGGGTTTGGAGGGGAGGGGTCCTGAGGTTTCATCAGCACTAATTGATTCGGTTCTTTAACAAAATCTGACCTAGTCAGAGGTACTGAAAGCCTCCCTTTACTCAACGAACATCGCTTGCATACCTACTATGTGAGAAGCACCAGAGACGCATGTGAGTAAGGCACAGGTCCTGGGACCAAGATGCTTTTGAAGATTTGGAGAAGCTACAAGAATGATGCCCTGCTGACCCGCTGAGAGAACCTGGAGAGTCGCGAGGCTTCCCTAAGCCTGTTCCCTGGACCATAGAATGCAGTGGAAATCAGCCCTGCAAACACGTATCAGGGAGGAGACTGAGTCAGTGCAGGGAGGACTCTCCCCTGCAGAGCTCTTCTACAGTTTTACCTGAGAAAACACCAAAAGGCAGGAGGGAGAGATGCCAGGGGAAGAAAGTCTGATCCACAGTCACAGTAATAAGCTTAAGAGCCTGGCACATGGTTCTTGCCAGATGGTCAGTCAATGGACGGCTCACCCACAGGACCCTGACTTCCACTCACTCCCAGCCCTTTGGCCTGCCTGTCCCAGCGCCTGCAGCTTCCCAAACCCTAGTGGGAGCAGTGGCCTGCAGGGCTCACAGAAGCCGTGCCCAGGCGGAGCTCTCCCCTTACACAGCCAGTAACTCAGCTGTGTCTTCGGGCATGGAGGGGCCTCTCTCTTGAACCTAATCACCCATGTGGGCTCGTGACCCTTCCATAGCACATTTCAGTCTAAGTAAGGAAAGCAGCTTGAGAGTGCTGGGGAATGCAGACTCAAGACAGAAATGAGAAAAGGGCTGGTCAGTGGGGGCCTGGCTCTCCAGAGGACAGAGCCTTGGGTTTTCCCAGCACCTATGGGCCTGAGCTTGGACATTGTTCTAACACACTCCATTACTGGCCTTCGATGCACGCTGAGCAGGAGGAGCTGCCGATGGCGGAGGACATGACTGGAGGCCGAGGAGAGACAGAACTCTCAACTGCACGACACACAGCGCAGGAATTAACTCCATTTGGCGTGGACCCCTCAGCTGTAGAAGGAACTGAAGTGTGAGCTCTTGGTGAAGGGGGCTGGCATTAGGAGAAGGTAAAGGTATTAGAGGGCCAAGTCAAGGTTTCCAGAGCAAAGATTTCTCTGCCAGCCTCCAGCGAGCCGAGGGGTAAATTTCTGCAAAATATTTCTGATGCAATCAATTTCTATTCTGACCAGCTCAGGCCAGGAGGCGTAGGAAGCAATGAGACTCAAAGCGTTTCCCTGCAGGCACAGGGAATCGTGAGGGCACCTTTCCTTAAGAACCTGGTCTGCTCCATCAAGAACAAGATGAAAAGATCTGAAGTATCAAAGGAAAGGAAAAAAAAAAAAAAACAAACAAAATGAATTCATTTCCAGGACTATTGTCCAGCACAGCTGCACTGGACTCATTTACATTTGCTATTAAATGGCCCTAATAAATATGAATATTGCACCACATAAAGCACATAAAAGCTTTGTTTGAAATCTCGGGATGTAGCGAAAACAATAAACCTCGTTGCCCAAGGAGCAGTGGTGACTGCGAATACATTGTTACTTTCCCCTCCCATCAGAAAGACAGTAAATTAGTAGACAATTATGAGAAGAAACTTAGCATTCTGAAAGCCAGTTATTAGTGGGGCACAAACAGGAATACATTTTCCAGGGCGAACAGTAAGTGCCGCTGTGATTTTATTGCAAACCTGAGGCCAGACCCCGCTTCCACAAAGCAGCTCCACCCCATGAAGCAAATTAACATTCCGCTCCTCAGTGGGCCCTGCGATTTCCTTGAAAGTCCTGTGCCAGCCAGCCAGCCGGGCTCTCCCTCTCTGCAGGGAAGGTGAGGAACAGTGAATAAGCACCTCGGCAATCAGCGGCAATCAAGCTATGCTGCTGGGAACTTGACCTGAAATGGCTCTTGACACCTCTCTGCCCAATCACTGGGCCCTTTCCTTGTGCTCCAGGAGAAACTCCAGAAGTCCACCCCCTCGCTTCTCAATCGTGGGCAAAGGCAAAAGCATTATGCCAGAGATGCGTGAATTAAATGCAATCCTGCAAGTTCCCTACACCAGGAATGAAAATCAGATCAGAAATTGATTCCAATCTGGAATTCATCAAGGGGCTCAGCGCTCCAGGGAGCTGGGTCTCCAAGCTCCGGCAGGACCCCTCTGCCTAAGTCAGGTTTTGTCGCTTAGAATTTCTCATGAAGAACAAGAGAGGGACATGGCAGATGACTCTGTCGATGTAAATGAGCCCAGCAGCTCGTGGAGATGCTCTCTCTGCAGGAAGCCCACCCAAAGCCTGAGTAGAGTGCGGCGTTGGTGGTATAGTGGTGAGCATAGCTGCCTTCCAAAGCCTGAGTAGGAACTGTGACAGCAAAAGGAGGCTCAGAGTTGGCTAAGCCCCAGCAGAGAGAAGTTCTCCAGGAAGTGTGCAGAGAAAGAAAAGAGAACTCCATCCAGAAGAACCCACGTGTAGAGGCTATGTGTATCTGTATTTTATCCTTATATAAAATAGTGCGCAGCTCAGGGAATCTTGAAGGATGCAGAGAAAAACATCTGTCACGCAGCCCCAAGAGATGCTGGCCCCAGAGCCTAGAAAGAATAAAAGTTGTGCTTTACAAAAAGGCTACAATACAGCCCCAGAGTCTACGAAGAATAAAAGCTTCGCTTTGTGAAAAGATCTGAAGATGAGCAGAAAATACAGACAACTCGCATACAACTGCCTCTCCCTAAGGCAGTTCTTTTCCAGACGTGCGTGTTCTGCATCCGGGGCATCCCCCCACACCTTTGTCTAAATGCTACAGGATGGTACCTGCAGGGTGGGGGCAGAGAAACAGGCACAGGGTTGCAGAGAAGAGAGAAGGGGACAGAGGGAAGAGTCCTTCCACAAAGGTAAGCAGAGGGCCCTCGGGAGAGGACGTTAGAACCAGTTTCCTCATCTGGAAAAGAAAGGGGCGGCTGCGAGCCTCACGGACATCTCTCCCAGCCCTGGCAGTCCATGCCATAGAGGTGCAGCCCTGGCCTTACTCACAGATCAAACCACAGTACAGTACAATCTCCTTATTTCCGAGGATCATGATGCTATCAATCGATAGCATCAATTCCGTTGATGGTGCAAGAGGTGAAGTCTCAGCACCATGAAGCTGTCTGCAGCCACTGCAGCACGAGTTCCATCCCTGGACAGGGAGCTACCCACATGGCGCAGCAGACCTCTCCCATCTCCCCGCTGCTCCCCTCGGCAGTGTATTTCATTCAGTCTGCCCGTTCTGCTCCCCACTCTGTCTTTGGTGAATCCTCTCACCCCCCTATACCTCTGGCCTGTACCCCAGTTCTTGCATGCATGCATAAATAAAACTTTAAAAAATAAAAAAATAAATATACCTAAACTGATCCTGACCAGAAATGACAGGAAAACCCGATATATCAATATTCACTCACACACGCGAGGTCCATGTGAAAAGCTAGGTGGTCATTCTTCACTTCGGGAGAGGTTACAACTGCATGGAGTTGGACTCACGGGAGCATCTCAAAATACAAGTCCTATAAAATCTGGAGCAAGCTCATTTAATTCAATACACTATCTAGGAGCACAAACACCACACCACCAACTTCACTGGATGTCGAGTGCCCAACGTCAGGCCAAGTCCCCACTCTCAAGGAATCTGGGCCCAACAGAAGGGCCAGAAAAGCAATCACAGAAGTAAACCTCCCAACAAGACCTTCAAGCCACATTCCAAAGGAAGACCGATAATCGATCTAAAGCTTTCAGCTGCTAATTCAACATGCACGGAAGGCGCATGGCATCTTTAGGTGGCATATCCTGAAGAGTCTAATTTTTACAGTCACATCTTCCCTTAATTCCATATTTCATCAAACTTAACATTATCCCTTTACACACAGTTTCATGAAAAACACCTGTTGCTGGTAGTAACTTTCTCATCAAAGTTTTCAGCTGAACTTTTCTAGAATATCTTTCCACTCTATTGAAATGTCCTGCTTGGATCCCACTGGATCTGGTAGGATGAGGACCAGCCATTTCTTCCCCTGAAATTATCACATCAACCTTGGCTCCAGCTGTCACCTTGGACACCTCACCTCACCTGTTCCTTCGTATTTTGAAGGCCACTCAATGCCTTTGCTGAAGCCATTGCTCCATGCAAAAATTCCCACGGATTCCTTTCCTGATTATGGATCCCTGCCATCAAATCTTCCAGGTTTCTTTATCTCTGTTCGCTGCAGCGCATCAGTGTCAACGCTCAGTGAAGGCGCCAGACTGGGAACTACTGAAGCCAATAATTGGATGTGTGCCATTGCTGTGGTGAGAAGGTCTTAGGGTCAGATCATAAAAGCAAATAAAGGGTCACCCACCCAACAGTCATAAACTCAGGGTCTCTCACCCGCCTCTTAACTCTCTGCCTGGTACCACCTGGTCAGGGAAGGAAGCATGAGTCACAGAGGCCATAAAAATATTTTAACTTTTTCCTTGTCTGGGACAATCAGATTAAACATTAATTTCCTATCTATGACATATCAAGAAATGTCTTATTTACAGGGCTAAAATATCTGAGTCTTTTAATTTGTAACAACCAACTATTCTACCCTTTGACTTTTTTCATTCCTACTTAATCCCTCCTGCTCAGCACCTGCCATATAACACCTGTTCTTCACCACCGTATTAAAATTGACATCCATGTGAAAATATCATTATCAGCCACTCATTCCGGAAATACTCAGACTCCATCCTGACTGCACATTTGACCTACAAAGCCCTTGTCTGCACATTGATCTCCAGTTAAAACGTGCAAAACAAGCATCTTAATAGGAGAGGTGTGTGTTGCACATGAGCAATCTAACCCAGAAAGGTAACATGGAATATTTTTTGGTTATTTGAGACAGTTTCTTCCACACAACCCTGATACTATAATGCAAAAGCAGCCAGAAAACTTGAGAATTGAGTGGGTACTGCTGTGTTTCAGTACAAGTTCATTTACAAAGGACAAGTAGTGGGTGGCCCAGGGGTGTAGTTTGCCAGCCCCTGCCTTAAGATATGAAGATTATTTATCTTACAAAACAAGGACGGCCTGAGGCAAGGAAATCCTGGAGTTCATTAAGTTAGCCACTCGCCCACAAATTTAGGTCAGTTTCTTCTGTTTTGCCATCTGATGAAGCCAGTTCTCCTCATGGTCACGAGATGGCTGCCACAACTCTGACACTCACACACACATTGCAACACCCTGCAGAAGCAGAAATGACTCCTTCCTTCCCTGGGTCCCCATTGCAGCATAAGAAAACCTTTACCAGAAGTCACCTGTCTCACTGATGGGCATCATGTGCCCATCCCTAGACAGGGTTCCCAGGGAAATCCCAGACCAATCAGGACCTACTGAGTCACAGGGTGCGGGATGGAGTCCCCCGAGGATGAAACTGGGCTCTGCCAGAGCAAGGACGTTAGTTGGGGTGGACACAAATCTCTGCTTCAAAGCAGTCCCCCGCCTCTTGTTCTGTGAGCACCTAAATTTCTATCTGTTGCCTCTGCCACCTCCCGAGTCTGGGCCTTCACTGCATCCCCAGCCAACAGTCATGGCCTGAACTCCCGCTCTGTCTTGCTCTTTGTGTAAGTCCCCTTGACTGCTCTTCTGACAGGACACCTGTAAATGCTCCCCATATCTCCTCTCAAGAGCCTGCCAAAGCTTCTTCAGCCAACTCCCTGACAATCTTTCCTTTGTGAACCCTGCACCAACCCCGCTCCCACAGGAGTTGCCGCCACCACTCCAGCATGCCCCAGCTCTCCTATACTTCGCTCCTGTTGCTTTCCTAACCTGAAACGTCCTCCTGAACAACTACATTTTCTGCATTTGCCAACGCTGGTGATGTGTGGTAAAAGCAATCGAATACAGACCTGGGTGATCTGGGAGTGACCCCCCTGAGCTTGGCCACTCGGTGCTGCAGAGTGACGGAGCCGCATGGAGACTCAATGTCCTCATTCACGCCGCTGGGGCATGAGGGCCGCTTCACAGCCACGAGGATGGAGCGGGTAGGGATGGAGCAGGTGGACAGGCAGGTGTGCCCTCCTCAGTCACACCACCTTCAGAATCTCCCATGACCACCCCTGCACCTACAAATAACACTATTCTCCGCAGATGGATCTGCTCGATACCCTAGGACTTTCAATAGCATGAGCTTCATGCAAACAAATAAGCTGCTATGGATGACCTGGGTTTGAAAAGGGAGCCCAAATCCCCTCCTGAGCTACCTGTCATTGCTTCCCAAGCAGCACGGTTTAGTCTGGGTCAGGCCAACAGGCCACAGGAGCATTTCCTCTTCTTCCTCGTCTCTCCCTGCATCTCGACTATACCTTCAGTGGACTCCAGCAAACAGGCTCTGTGCATCTGACCCCTCTGACAACGAAGACAAAAGCCTTCAGCAGCAGGCTGAGAAGGAGCTGACAGATTTCCTTCACCCAAGAAGCAGAACACTTACACTCTCAGATCACCGCACCATGGAACCAGGGCCTGGCCGGGCAGGACAGAGAGAGCAGAAACCACACTCATGAGCAGGTCGGCACAGCAAGCCTGCGTGGGTGATGAGCATCGGGGCAGGCGGCAGCTTAGATGTGATTGTTGGGGTGGCGTGTAGATGCTGGTGGGGTGGGAGGGACTCTCTCGGGGATGCCACTTTTCTAAGTTAATGAGGAAAGAAAGCCCCCAGCCACGTCCAGGGACACAGCAAGCTCTGCCTATGTTCCTGCCACAACAGTACGTGCTGTAAATGTTCTACGCAGAGGGGACCAGCAGCCATCGCCTGGACGCTCCATATGGATGGCATTTTGCTAGACTCTTCCAGTAGAGATGACACAAACATGGTGCATCCAGGACCAAGACAAATCCAGATTATTTATGACTCTTTCATGAACTGATTTTCTAGATTTTAGAAGGCTGATTTTTCTATTGCTCCTAGCCCAGTGAGTTTGGGCTAGGATACGTGAGTTTCTAGAATGGCAGTTCCTATAACATTAGCAAAAATAATGCCTGAGACCAGAATACTTGCTATTCCTCCTCACCACAAAGATAAGTGTGCAGTGCAGGCTGAGAAATGGCCCTGAACTCAGGAAAGAGACGCGTCTCCCACAGTAGGGAGAAGTTTCCTCTTGAGCTTCCCCACATGAGCTGACAGTTCTTACTTCTGTGATGACAGCATTATCATAATGCTAAGTGCCAAAGAGAATTGTTTTAATAAACAGGATTTTTATGCTCTTAGAAGAAAACTTGAACACAAGCACTTGATTCTATTAGCTAGAGTACACCACGGCTGGAGAAGGGTCCACAGTGGGCTGGAACAGTACGCTGCTGTTTGAAAAGCTGACATCACCAGCACTTAAAAGATTGAATTCTTAAACACACTCAGCTCCAGAGGCGCTCCCTGTCTGATGAGAGCTATCCATGCGAGATGCTGGAACTCTAAGAGGGCTTTAAATATTTTTTACTGCATAATATGACTGTGTTTCTCCACTGGGGGCAGGTCATTCAACTAAACCATAATCATTATCGCAGATTACCTGGGAAGGAACGCAGGATGCACTGGAAGTGTCAACAGCAGCCTACTCTCAAGTACACGCAGTGACCATGATGGGCAGGTGATGTCCCTTTGAGGGTGGATTTTTGAGTCGGGTTAACAATGACTGTGTATAAGTGATGACTCCAAAGACATTTGGAAGCAATCAAAGCCTTAGTTGTCTGGCTGCATATTACTAGATTAGCAGATCCCTTCTTTATAAAGCTTAATCTACTCTCTGAACCATCGAAATTTCAAAGTTGTAAACTCCAGATAATCAAAGGTTTCTAAATATGGAATCTTTGAAAAGTTAAGCTGATCTATTATAGAGCCTAAAAAGTTACAGGAGGCAGGAAATATGGGCAAAAAAGGAGGCACTAACCTGCTAACAGCAGGGACAGAAATCAGTCCTCTCTGCTCCCTGGGAGGGCACCATTTTCTTGGTGTGGTGAGGACAATGAAATTCCATTGTAAATCCCCCACACACTTTTGCTAATGGAGTCCAGACTTCTAAGTAGCTCTTCCTCCCCTATAACACTTATTCAAATGAAGTGAGGCCGCTGTTTTACCTGTGCTTCTTGGAGAAATTTTTAGACAGCTGTCTATAACTAATCCAAATGCCGTTTGTTGAAAATACAGTATCATGGAATATAAAAATGATCTGACAAGGACTCTTTTAGAGCCTATGTTTCATGATGATGCTGTAAAGGGAGCGCTGGCTCTGCAGGTCGGTCTTCAGCACAAGCCTCTCCTTCCTAGGATCATTGTGTAAAATCCTCAAGCTGATGAAAATCACTACTTTTGACTCCTTTTTTAAAAAAAAAATTGAAACTCAGATGCTATATGGCATCCCTTTAACTTTCTTATAAATTTATTCTATGCAACAACATGCAACAAACATTTCCTGAAGGTTTACCCCATGCCTTAGGATTTCATGAACAAAACCAACAAAATCCCTGCCTTTAGAATTTTACTTCCAATTCATGACACATCAAGGAATTATGAACCGAATTGTTCTGAACTCTGGAAATACAGAATCCTACTTCAAGAGTCCCAGAAATACAGTTTCACATGTAAAATGAGGAGGGTAAAAAGTGAACGTGTCAGGGGGAGGGGGGTGGGGATAGAAATATCTGTCCCTGTGTAGCTGAAAAACACTCCACAGACATACCCAAAAATAAATAAATAAATAAAACACAAAAATAAAACCAAAAAAAAACAAACAAAAACAAAAACCACAACGCCTTGGATATTTTGACATTTATACAAAATGACAATACAGTAAGTAGCCAAAAAGAAAAGGGAGGGTCCCCTCACAGCAGGGCTCCTCTTCCCTAGAAGAACCTGTGAACTTTTGTGCCAAATTCCCCTAAATGCCAAAGTCTCGATATTTTTTTCCTTCTTTCTAAATGACTGAACCACAGCCGTTCAGTTTCACGTCTCTTCTTCCTGAGTAAAGGTGGAAGAAGGTGGTTTCCTTGTGGACTAAGGGTGGAGAGTCAGTAAAACAAGTTTTAAGATAAACAGGACATGTAACATTGCGTAAGTTTCGGGTGTATAGATGGTTAACTTTGATACATCTATATATATGGATATAGGGCCTCCCCGGTGGCACAGCGGTTGAGCGCTGGGTTGCGAAGCTGCCCGCGGCCTCTGCGGCACCGGTTCGATCCCCGGCTGCTCCCCGGCCACTGGAGGAGGATCCCACATGGCGCGCAGACCTCTCCTGCCGCCCGCTGCTCCCCTCAGCAGTGTACTTCGGTCCTTCTGCCTGCTTTGCTCCCCGCTCTGGCTCTGGTGAATTCTCTCACCCTCCCGCGCTTCTGACTGTACCCAGTGCATGTATAAACAAAACAAACAAACCAGCAAACAAGTAAATAAAGCATGCCTCTATAAAAAAAAAATAAAATAAAAAAAGATCTGTTAAAAAAAAAAAAGATCTGTTATATATATGGATATAGGATCCCCCTGTAGCGAGGCCTACGAATTACGAAATGACAGTACAATGATTGTCTATATGCATTAGACTGCACATTAGATCTCTAGGCTTATTTATTACCCATTATGCACATATACCTGAAATACTATCAATCTTATCCCTTCCTACCCCCTCATCCTTGGGAACCACCAATTGACTTTAAAAAAAATATAGATTTAACTTTTTTTAGATTCCACATACAGTACTTGTCTTTGTTATGACTTATCTCGCTTATCTAAGGTAGTCAAGGTCCACAGCATGGTTGAAAATGAGAGGACAGCCTCCTGTCTGGTGGGTGAATAATACTGCATTGTGTATTTGTGGCTGTCTTTTCTATCCGATCATCCACTGTCGGGCATTCGGGCAGTTTCCCATCTTGGCTATTGCAAGTAACGTGTAATAAACATGGGAGTAGAGATAACTTGTCCAATACCCTGCTTTTCATTTCCCCCAGGTAAACGCCCACAAGAGGAATTGCTGGCCCCCTCACGCCTGTTGGAGCGATGATCATGAAGAAAACAGGAGACAACTGGTGCAGTTGAGAGTGGTGAAAATGGACCCTTGTGACCATTGGTGGGAGTGTTAATTGGTGCAAACATCACTGAAAATATGGAGGTTCCTCAAAAAATTAAAAACACACCTACCATATGATCCAGAAACCCCCAAACAAGCACTGTGGCTCCTGTTTTGATGGTGACCATCAGACATCCATTTCTTCATATTGAATCCAGAAATATTCTCACTTTGGTGTGCAATCAATGCATTATCAACAAGCTAGAAATTCTAATCCTTATTTTATTCATGGTTAACTTCTCCCTGGAAAGAAGATTTCGATTCCAGAAAGGGGAGGAATGCAGAGCACTATGAAATCAGAACTTCAGGCCAAAAGAGATCATTTATTTGAGGGTCACCTTGATCAAAAATAGATCTCAAATTATGAAGACTGTTTAAATAGCCTCTCAAAATCCTCCAATTTCCATCTCTTCCCTCTTATTATACCTTGTTTTTGCTTTTTCCAAAACTTAAGCAAAGCCAATGCTTCAGCAGTTAGCAACAAAGAGACCCCAGACAGAGGGCTGGTCCCTTCACCCACTCATTACTGAGGATGGATTATGTCTGCTAAGTGTCTCCGCAGCTCAGTAAGAGCTGGGCTCAAGTGGCATCAAATGGAGTGAGTGGACAGAGGTGGTTTAAAGACAGACCCCAGTGTTCCCTGTGATTCTCCTTCAGTCTCCAAGACTTTACGAAACTGGGTTCACAGCAACTGGGCAGCCCTCTCCTGGGGCTTTAGAACTTCACCCACAGAAGTCTATCCATAAGCATCTTCAAATTCTCCAGCAAGATGTGTTCTTCTTTCACTCCTGCTCTTCCTTCCAAATGGCAAGACACTGTTTCAACAGAAGGCAACAAAACTCAAGCTCACTGTCATCCATGGCAGTCTGGTTGAAGTGCCTGTACCAGCCATGCACAGGACCACACTCAGACGTGGCTGACGTCAGACTTGGGGGACAGACAGTATGTGCACTGTGTCGAAGACTGCTGAACAGATCAACATGTGCTGTGTTCCTTGTGAGGAATGAGAGTGATGATAAAAAAAAAACAAAAAACCCAACCAGACATGCATCCTAGGGACTGTGAGGCATGAAGACCTTATCTCTAGGGCCTTTATTTTTCTGCCATGAAGAGTGCCATTTTTAAAGAGGAGTTCAGTAGAGGAATGCATATTTCTATTAGGAGGCAGCCAAGCAAAGATCAAGACTTGGGCCTGAGTAATAAGCGACAAGTAGCTGGCACTTTGCGAGGACGCTGGAGGCAGGGGGCCTTCTTCCCCGTGTGCGGTATGCAGTTAAGAGACTGCTGGTCTCTGCAAGTCCGTTTGATGAGTGCTTGCTAGACCTAAAGCTGAGCTCAGAGCAATTACAGAGCAAGTCAGCAACGCCTTCACCGATGCGGATGGCCCAGAGCAATCCTCCCAGCCTGGGAAAGGAGGGGCCCCACAGGCCACCGCTGGGCAGAGCAGGGACCACCAGAAAGATACTCCAGACAAGGACAAATCCCTCTGCACGTGGTTGGAGAGTTCACCAGTACCCTTCCAGGTAGGGACTGAAGTTAGAACACCATACTATTTTATGGGGGGGGGGGTTATGTATCTACTTATAAAGTGTAACAGTACAGTAAAAGCTCCAGTAAACTACACTATGAATTTAACGATTTTCAAATAATCTTTTTATTAAAAAGACCAAATTCCAGAACCTCTTCGGATGCCATGATGTGTAGAGAGAAATGATAGTGGGACCAACCACAATTGAGCTTCTGACGCCCCAAGTGTCAGTCTACGGAGAACTCAACTTGGCAACGGAGGGCAGGAGGTGGGCAAGCTAGCTTGAGAGTCAGAATGTTAGGGGGTGGGGCCCCAGCACCGTCTATTTCCAATAATGTGGATTCTTTAATGTTTTCAAATTTCCTCATCATGAAAGGGGGGGTAGCAACAGTGCCCATTCAGGATTGTGAGGTAGGCAGGACAAATTCATCCATGTACAATGCCTGGCACCAGGTAAGCATTCACCAGCCACTAAGATACCTGTGGTCAGCCCCTGGGCAGGTTCAGGCCACTCTGGACAGATACATAGGCCTGGCAGACCCAGCCTGCAGCCTGACAGCAGCCACCTCGGCCATGTGAGCTTCCCTTCACTCCCCCCACCCCCTCCATTTCTCCTTCCAGTCCCCTGGTCCCTGAAGTTTCTGCCACGCCCTCCTGCTCAACCTGCTGCACAGGTACAGCCAGGGTCTCTGACCACACAACTCCAGCAGTGACCACCTGCAGTGCCCAGCCACAGAGCCACCTCCGCAGGGACAAGTACCCAAAATGCAGACTGATGGAGACTGGAAGCATTTAGAGGACTAAGGACAGCTCTCATTCCTCACCCATTCACTCATTTAACCATTTCCGGAAGGCTCACTAGTGCCCAGACGTGTCTTGAATTCCAAAGAAGCCACTTGGGACACAGGTAGGTGTGTGATCTGAGAGTACAGGTGGCTTGTCATTTATTTCAGTCAGGCAAAGTCCCTTCCACCCAGCCTGCCCAGAAGGCTCCTAACCCAGGGCATTTAAAGGAAGGGCTGGCCAGAAAAAAGCTCATTATTATTTTTTTTTTTTACTTTGAAGATAAAATCTTTCTCTAAACAACAACTTAAGGAAATCTTTAATCTTCATGAAACAAGACAGAGCTCTTGGCAACCCAGCAGTTTGATTTCAAAATCCCTGACAAAGGTATTCCTGAATGAATGGCTAAAGATTTTTAGGACAACCTTTGGGCCAAAAGTTAATGATTTACTTGGAGCAAGAGCAGGTACACAGCCCCCTTCCAATGAGTCTCTCATCATGATCACTGTGAAAATTACAAAGGGCATTCTTTTCAAGTGTAAACTGACTCAGAATCCACCTCCTGCTAATTTTCTACACTGTTCTTTGAGGCAGAAAGTCCACAGGAGGTCCTTTTCTGCCTTGTTTTCTAAGAAATTTTGGAAAATGTCTAAGGATATGAAGGAGAAAAATCCCACATTATGCCAGGATGAACAAATGCCCATGTATAAATGTACTGAGTATATTTAAGAGTATTTCCTTTGTGGTTTATTCATAGACAGGTATTTGCACCCTGCTATTTTCTTAATAGCAACCATATCACCAACTAGTCTTTAAAAAGTTTTCTGTAGCTTCCTACTATGTCATGGTGCATTAAACCAAGTCATGCTTTCTAGTTCCTTTAGAACAGAGCTTGGTGTCCACTGACTTGAACATCTGCTTGAATCACATGGTCTGTTCACACAGAAACCAAGTAGAGCTGGTAGCAGAGGCTGTGATGTCTAGAACTGCTGCCAAGTCGGCTGTATTCCTCAAGAACAGTAAAAAAAAATCCCTGGTTATGCACAGGTGTGGCAGGAGAAGGGTAAGGTTGATGTATTTTCACAAAATTATTAATCCAAATACAGAACACATCGACCACCCCCACCCTTTATTACAAAAGCATGTCATATTTCAAGAGTGGACCACAAACTGCTTTCTAAACTTCTTCCAGTCATCACTTATATGTGGTTGCTCAAAAACTTCCCCTAAATTTTGGTTTTCTGATAACTGCCAAATACTGTTTCAATCAAAACTATCAAACCCAACATCAAGCAACTTGTACACTGGCTTGCATTCAACTTACTCTTTTCTCTATCCTAATTGCCAGTGAATGCAAAATGACTATTTGCACTAGAGAGGGAGAAAGATTAAAACTGACCTGTTGAAAAAACTAGATCAGTCCCAAAATTAGGTAACAAGTTATGGGCCTGGACATTTCCACTGAGACCGGACATTCACATCTGGAGCTTTAATACCCAAGGTTCATTTTAAATCACTGGTTCAAGCGATTCCTTCTTAAATAAAATAGCCTCTCATTTATACAAACTACTTCTCAAAGCTCAAGTTACAGTATTAAAATATTTGAAAACCTTCATACCAAAACGCAGCCCTAATAAGCAGTGATTTGACTAAATCACACCATTACGAAGGTACTAATTAACTAACAATCAATGAAACAGTCAACACAATCTCATAGCTAGGAGGTCTTATGAAACACCGAATAATCAGATTGAATTCTTTTTCTTTCAAATATTTTTCTTATTGCTTAATTTCAGTTTATCTGCAAATATCATGTCATTGACCTACAGCTGCCTTTGACAATCTATTTCAATTGGGTTTTTCAGTAAATCTATCCTAAGTTCTGTATCATCCACCTACCCACAGGAGGCACAGAAAGTGCATCAGCACCAATTCTAAATTTTATAAGGTGTAATTAAGTAACTTTATTGGAGTCATGGGAGGTTCTAACAACAAATTACATAAATTCTCAAAACCTAATCTAGCCCATTTCAAAATAACATATTTCAGTTTTGAAAACAATGACTTGAACTGCTTGACCATAACCTAATTAAGATACACACAAGTATACATGTACATTCAAGACAGACTCCAAGTGCTGTTTGCAGTGTTCCAGAATGAACGTCATAATCTCTGGCATATTAAGAAATGGTAAAATGGTTAACATACCATAAAATGCAATACTTTCCCTAATATGCTAATTTAATAGTAAGGAAAAGGATATTTTTTTTTTTTGCAAGAAATGCAAGACATTCTGTAGGTCAGCAGAATCCCATGAACTTCAAATGTGTATATGCCCACCATACTGTATATGCCCATCATTAGACTAATGATGTCTGGGATCAAGTTTAAGTTCAAATATGTAAGTGGAAGGATAAAAGGAATGAGTGAAAAGACTGTAGGTCGGTGCAGCAGACCTCTCCTGTCTCACCCACTGCTTCCCTCAGCAGCATATTTCGTCAGTCTGCCTGTTCTGCTCCCCACTCTGTCTCTGGTGAATCCTCTCACCCTCCCGCGCATCTGGCCTGTACCCCGGTTCTTATATACAAATAAATAAATCTTTAAAAAAAAAAAAAGACTGTAGGTCACAACTCATAAGTTTAAGACATTTATTACTATCATTAGTTGAACAGGGGTGCCTGCTGGACAAATACAAAACTCGTGCTTCTGAACCCACTCGCTTCTGTGGAAGTATTAACCCCCAGGCTTTCCTTTTCAGTGTCTCCATTAGATTATCTAGAGGTCACAGGGGAACGACTTTTGAAATGTGATCATTTTCTTCAAAGTAGATTTCCCGGAAAGGAAATGTACTCTACAGAAGAAGAAGTAACCAAGAACTCGCTGTCAGACATGTAAAGCCCTGCCCTGAGTTCAGCCCTCTCTCGCTGGGCACACAGCACTGGGCAGGGAAGAGGAGGAGGAAAAAACTGAAAGTGGGTGGTCTTTGCTTTTTACCTCCTTGGTCTCCATCCAGTTACAGAATCAGCCCAAGTGATGGGATACATGTCTTAAATTCTATGTTCTAGCTGCCAGATGGTATCTAACTTCAGGACAGATGCACATGCAGCAGCCTCTTTCCTGCACTACCCAGGGCCCCAGACTAGCTCTTCAGGGTCTCATGAGGCTGCCCTGCCACAGACTCCAGGAGGAGCTGCCTGTGCCCTAGGCATGATGGTGATGGAAAAAGTGGTCATTAGCCACCTGGGAACCAGTTTCACTTTGCATTCCAGTCACGCCATCATGTGACCCAGGCAAGACCTCTCTGTCTGCGGAGTTTTGTCAGCATCGACACAGTGGAGATAGTTTCACAAAGTAAAATGTTTTTTAGAGCATCCTAGTAAAGAGACTAAACCTAGAAAGCATTTTTAAAACTCAAAGCTGCTCAGTTTTCTTTCTTAGTGGAAGACCTAGAGTCAAAATGAGTGAGAAATCCATGTACCGAAACCCAGAGGCAAATCTATTGCCTTAGACATTGGGAGCGAGAGGTTTTGGGTGTGTTTGGCAAGTGGCAATCACTTTGATGGGCTGCAGCCAGCTCTCCCTCAGCCCACCCACCCAACATGTATGATGGAGCAAACGGAGGCATGCATTCAAATCTGGCAGCTGGCTGGAGAGAAAGGAAGGAAGTCACTTTTTTTTTTGGTAAAGAGGTAAGAAAAACACATCCTATCCTTCCTCCACATCAACCTTTATAATTGTCTGTGGGAAGCCCATAAAACCCGCTAGCAGGAACACAGCCTCAGAAAACCTGGCAGAGCATATTCTACCAAAATGCTCGACTTGTTCATGTAGAAAAATCAAAAAAACAAAACGGGTAATGAAGTATGCAGATAGCCATCTGCCAAGAATCTTCGACCTTCTCCCATTCAGGCATTAGTACCTATTGGGAAGGATTAATTTTACATGCAAAGAAACAAGGGTTGAATGATTGGATTACAAATCCTTAGAGAAATATGCTTTTGCCTACCAGGAACTTCTAAATTTACACTTTAAAGCTAACTAAGCCTTTAAATGTCTACTCTAACTGTGAAATTCAAATAGCAATTATACAGAGAGTTTTTTCCCTATTATTAATGAATATGCAGTAACAGAACACTGATGCTGGAAGATCTCGTGGTGACACTAAATATAGGTAGATGTTTTCCATGTGAAGTGACAGCTGGACCTGATCCAGAAAGCATCACAAAAGAGGGGGGATGTCTGGGTAAACGCAAAGAAGAGAAAGTAGCACTCTCATTGTGTCTGTGGGTGACTTTAGGAATTTCAGAAGTCAGCAGCCACACCAAGGGCTTATGTCACGACGCCTTAGAGACAGTGCACTGCCAGCTACGAGACCCTCTGCACACGGCTCTGAATTCTCACACGCCCCCTGTAATTCTCCAGAAGGTGGGCATTTCATGCCCTCTTGGCAAAGAGAACCAAGACCCATCAGGTGAGCGATAGCTGTTTTCCTCCTAATCAGACAGAAATGGATGGGCTCAAGCCCCAAGAATTTGGGTTTCAATGACATCAAGAAGACCATCTGGCTTCTACAGCACTGGGGTAGTGCTAAGATGAACAAATTTCAATCGTTTTTGAAAGTTATTGCTGCACTGAGGGCAGCCTTGCAGCTAACCTCCTGTACCTAGGCTGGGAATCATGACGTGCCAAAACTAAGGAGAACAACTAAAACCAAAGACACTACAAATGTTACACAATCACCCTGGCACATTCGGCCATGTAAGGCTGCAATGCATCGGGGAAAGGAAGTTGTTCTGTTTTGTTTTGGTCTTCCTGGAGGAGTCGAGAATAGGAAGTTGCTACCTTGCCAGGATTATTTGAAAGATGATGTTCTACAGGCAGAGGAGATTTTCTGCAGGAACAAGTGAAAACTACTTACAAGTATTTCCTGGGCCTCTCAGCACATAGGCCTAGCTGGATACTGCTATTGAGTAAATTAATATTCATCGATTTCCTTCCAGGCACACAGCATGTGAGTGTGTGGACCAGAGATTGGGGAGCTATGAACTCAGGGTGCATAGCAAGGCTGGTGCTTGCCTGCAGCCTTTGCTTCTTGAGACACAAAATGAACTGCCAGCTGACTTGTGAATTACTCTATGTATGATGTATATGGGGCTCTGGAAAGAGCATAAGCAACAGACTCTTCCCTGGCATTATACCTCATTTTCTATTTGAATAACCTGAATTCAACAACCTGAACAATAAATAAAGGAATCAGCTGGGTCCACTGAAAATTAACACTAACTTATTCAAATTTATAATGTCCTTTTCCAGGCATTATAAACTTCTGATTTTTTCTAATAACACCATTATTGAAATCCAGCATTGTGCTGCAAAGCTCTATTATTTGAATTGTTCACCAATGCACTTACGATCTGCTAAGTTCTCTGAAATACTGTATTATGTACATTCTCCCTCTCACACCAAGAGCCTTCGTAAAGATATCCCTACATCCAGATCTGCCCTCCTGCAGAGCTGCATATTTATACCTGGAAAACTTTCACTTAAATTGCTTTAATGGGTTCCAAGTAAAACACTGCTTCCAGTGATTCATTTTTCCATTGATTAGCCAAGTATTTGAATGATGGCTCACCGGATACATTCATAAATGGTGCCAGCATCTTACTTGGAAGCTGTAATGCACTACGAGAGTCAGATGTCTATTTGCCCATCCCTGAAGCAAACCCACAGCAAACATGCCATTGGAGAGCTGGGCAGCTGGGTGCGGAGTATCAGATCATCTGATCTAGGCATCTCCTTATCTTCCCCACCAAATCAGGGTCTGCAACAGCATCTCTCAGGCAGGACTAGGAAAAGCAGTCGCTTTTCAGGAGGTAAGGTATGTCTCAGTATTTAAAATGTGCAATATGAAATCATGATTGCAATACGCCCCCAGTATAAGATTTCTTGGCACAAGTCATCAATAAAAACGTAATGCCATGTTTCTGTTATGAAAACCCCAGTAGTTTCTTCTTGGTACAACCCTGTTAAAATGAGAGTGGCAGATACTCAATAAAAGCACTAATCTTGAGATTCAAGAAGTCAATCAATCCATAAATAGGAAGCAAAGGATCACTAAGTGCAGCGGGAAAATCAAAACCATTATGCAGAAAGCATAATCAGGACAGGCAGAAAGTAGGTTTCAAGTTGATGAAAAAGGAAATCATGAGTGAATTCATCACAGAAATAACCTTTCCAGTACCTTTAGTACTGAAGCTTTTCTCTATCCAATTTCGTCCATTTTCTCTGAATGTCTTTCCCATTAAACTTTTTATCTCTATTCTCTTTTTCAAAAAATACTGATTTTGAAAAGATGTTCAGCCCATGCTTTACCCTGTCTCCTAGAACCCAGTTTTATGAAATGGTCCTTTTATACCCTTTATCTTCAACAGCTCCCTCAAAGCCGTGCTGTAATTAAGAGTGGAACCTACACAGGTTTTAAGAGACAGGACTTTTTGGCTGCCTGTTTCCCCAGAGCCACTTAAACTCCTTGGGCCTCAGTTTTTTTCACTTGTAAGTGGGAATAATAGTCCCTATGTCTCAGAGTTGTGAGGATTAAATGAGTTCATTCAAGGACAGTTGTTGAATGTGGTGGACACAGCAAGCCTTCTCTAATATTAGCTATTTTAATCATGACTGGCTGCTTCTGCTACAACATGCTCAAGTCTCTACCACCCTTGAAACAAACTTTCCTTCACCTTCCCCTCTTTTTCATCCAAGCTTATTGAAAGAGAACTTTACACTCTTAGTTTTTACTTCCTCACTAAACATTTAACTAAAATTAGCTTCCCACAACCACCGAGTTACTAAAACTGCTTGGGCAAAGGTTCAGATGAGTCAGTCTTTGCATCTGAGTGACTCTTTTGCTACATCTGAAGTAGCTGACCACTCACTCATTCTGCAGCCTGCCTTCCTTCTCAGTCCCTGAAACAACAATCCCTCTTGGTCCAGCCTAACTCCTGTGACACATTCATTTTCCAGCTACTTCAACACAGGGTATGCCTCAGGTTTGGAATCCTATTTCGGGACTGCTTAATCTCCTCTGATTAGCTATAGAAGGTGGTTAACGTTGAGTTCCAAGAGGGCATCCCCAACCTGGCTCGCAAACCCACGGTGACATGGACATCACCACTTGTTAGCACATTTAACAGACACAGCAACTTCAACATGCCCCAAATGGGATCGCATCTGCCCCAGCTTCCATCCTCACAGAGGACCACCACCCTAAATCTAAATTGCCTTCAATTCTCCTTCCTCACCACCCACACATCAATCAGCAAGTTTTCCTAAGCATTTCACACGCTCTCTTTTTCTTCATCTCTGCCACCACTGCCCTTGCTCAGGCCTTATCTCATCTGAAACTTCAGAAAAATCAGATGCTGATCTCTCTGCCTCCACCTTAACATTTCCTGAGTGGTGTGAAGTGCTTCACTGGCTTTCTTTCTCTGGTGGGTAAAAGCCAAGTTCTTTGACATCCATTAAGCCAACTTCTAGTACTAACCCTCAAACCAGTGCCCTCGCCGTGGCCCGCCTGTGCCCCCACCTCACCACGCCCATTCCACTCCAAGCCCACTCCACACCATGCCCACATAGAGGGAGTTTTTCTGCAGACCTTCCCTTTGCTCAAGATGGTGGGCTGTGGAACTCCATTCACACCCCTGCACTAGCACACGAACTCATTCTCCAAGGTTCAGCTCTAATTTTACCCCCAAGAAGGCTTCATAATCCCCACCTTCACAAATCTGCCAAGTCAATGTTCCCTGCCTCTTCTTTCACCCGGGCACCTATAAACCTATGCCCACCTCCTTCTGTCACTTCATTGACCCCTTACTACTTAATTTTGTATCTTCTTATTAGCCCTGTGAGGGTGAGAACGGTGTCCTGGTCATCGTCCTGTTCTCAACTGGCACTCAGGGCTCAGGATTTATTGATCTGAGCACTTCACTCACTGATATGCCAAAAAGTAGAATTTCATTTTGTAAAACACTACAGGGGACAGTGGCTGAAATACTCTTACCCAACCAGTATTCATACAGATCAATGTTTTTAAAATCCTCTCTTTGGGGAGTACAGCAACAAATGTGATAAATCTCAAATCACGATGCTTTAGTATTTATTCCTATGAGGAAAAGTTAGATGTAATCGGTGTGAAACTACAGATGACCTCATATCCGTTAGAATGGCTACTGTCAAAAAAAGGATTGGCAAGGATGTAGAGAAACTGCAAGCCTTGTGCATTGTCCCTAGGGTCATGCAATTGTGCAACTGCCATGGGAAACAGTGTGGAGATTCCTCACAAAATTAAAAATAGATTAGCGGTCCCACTTCTAGGTATCTGTCCAAAAGAATTGAAAGCAGCATCTCTGTGGGATATGTTCACACCAGCTGTCCATCCGCAGATGAATGGATAACATGTGGTGTACAGCACACAATGGAGTATTATTCAGCCTTCAAAAGGAAATTCTGATATATCTGACACACAGATACACCTTGAGGACATCACACCAAGCGAAACAAGAGAGAGTTACAAAAAGATACTGTCTCTTTCCACTTCCATCTGGCACCTAATATAGTCAAATTCATAGAGACAGAAAGTAGACTGGGGGCTGCCAGGGGGAAACAGGCAGAGTTTCAGTTCTGTGAACTAGAAAAGTTCTGGATCTGTTCCAGAACCACTTAAATATACTTAGCACTTCTGAAGTGTAGTTTTAAAAGTGGTTAACACAGTAAATTGTATGTAATGTGTTTCTACCACCATGAAAACTACAAATTGGCACTTGAATCAAGTCAAGGGAACATCCATAAATTTCATTTAAAGCTTTATAGGAATGATGACTTTTTTTGGTTTTCTATTATTATAGTAATCATGATGACTCCACAAGACTCTATCAAGATGCTCCCAACAATTGCCTCCTCCTGCCCACAGCAGCATTCCTCTGTGTTTGCCACAATCCGACTGGCCATGGGCCTCTAATTTGGATCTGAATCTACACGAGAAGACACAAAATCAGTAAACACAAAAATTAAGCATTAAGTTTCTGGAAAGAGCACAAGTTTGACTTCTAGAGTAAATAGAATCTTTGCCCAGTGCACCGAAATCTCTGAAAGCTTTTAATAGCAGCAGGACCCTAACTGCATGACCTTGTTGTAAATGAGTAGATGAAATGCTATTGTAATTTTGCTTATTAAAAGAACGTACGAGTAGCATAATGCCACCCACCCCCCCTTCATCCATCTGCCTTTCCTTTTCATTAGATAAGCTTCTGATTCTCCCTTTCTGGCTATACCCTGAATACTAACTAACACACTTCCTCCAAATTAGGGAACGCTCCCTCCTCTGTCTTGCTTCCTAACTGCCTGATTAAACCACAGCTTCTAGTCCCCTATGATTCCTACTGGTACTCCAGGAACTTTCCCTCCCCATCTTATTAATTCTCTCCACAACCAAATGTCTTCCTCATTCCAAACAGCTCTTATTTCTTACCCACTTTATCTTCCAGTTCATCTTCTGAAATAAGCCCCACAGGAGCTCTGATTTTTCTCGTAAGACTTCACAAAGCCATCCTGAGCTATTATTCAATTGAAAAACCTAAGTGGGCTCTGAGGCTTCTGTATAACCACCCACCTTGTTTGCTGTTCCTCTGTGGGTATGAACTGTACCCACACGTGCCGGTAAATGTCTGAACTGCAGCTCGGCAGTTCTAGTGTTATTCTGATTTTAGTCTATGCTTCATTTCCTCCCAGTCATCAAGGGTCTTGGACATGAGTTCTGGATTCAGTTCCCTGTTCTGTCCATTCCTAGCTATGTGAACCTCAGAGAGCACCTTCCCACTCCGATTCAGTGTAGTCAAAAATGGAGAAAACTCCTGCCATTTATGTTGCAATTATTAATCATGGGAATAATGATATACAGAGTTACAAATGATTTAGTCTTTGTATTTTTCTCAAATTGGCTCCCAGAAACACCTACTTCTAACTGCAAAAGCAGAGGAAAATTTGTCGAAGTGGTTCCCCTTGTGTTTGCAAGCAGTTTCTACAACGCCCCTTCACCCCACCATCCGAGTTCTCACACACACACCACGTCCCCAGCCATGTTTCCAAGCCTCCTCCAGAAACTGACTCTCAACCAATTCCCTGATTTGCAGCTGAACCAGAAAATCTCAGATGGAAATTATTTCAATTCCATTCAACATTACATTTATTTCACCCAGCCAAGAGGCTTTGAGTAGGTGGGAGGAAGACTATACTTAGTAACCATATTCTTGCTTAAGTTTAACATTAATAGCTACAATATTCAATAAAATCCGCACTGTAAACCTGTACTGAAATAATACTAAAAATAGTCATGCTGCCTGTGCCAGTGACTTCTCCCAGCGGGAGACTTTTCAGGTTAAACAAGAACGTTGGTGGAATGCCTTCCCATCGGGAAGGAGCAGAAAATAAGGCATCTACACCACCAGCTTCCCCGGAAAACAGAATGACAGAGTGGCCCCAGGAATCCCAGTGCTCAAGAATCTCAGTATTTATTCTCTCTGTATGCCACTGCCTATCCATCCAGAGGTCTCGTACTGCCTGCCCTCTGGGAGTCCCAGCAACTGTGTCCAGCAGCAAGACTGCTAGAAAAAACAGCTGTTCTAATGAGCTGTAAGAGAACTTACCACTAGGCCAGTGTATCAGAAGTAGACACAAAATCGATCCCTGTCTTTGAGTGGAGGGGTGTTGTTTAAGAGATGACCACCGAGTGAAGCGGACCTGGAGCACTGCCCAGGCAGGCAGGAAGCCTGAGCTGTCCCTTGTTGCCACACCTGTCTATCCAGCGCCTAATGTGTGCTGCATGCTGATGATGAGCTCCAAGTATAAAACACACACTGTATTTACAGTATTTAATGCACGAAAGTAGTGATAACCGCTGAGGTGATTGTGGATACACTGGATTAAATGGCATGCGCTGAAACTTGTTTCGCTTTTTTCTCAAGTCTGCTGGAGCTCTCACCTGCACGGGGCTTGTGCTGCCCTGGCTGTGCCCAGTCCTGCCATCAGGCTGCTGCTCTCTCTAGCATGTGCAACACCTGGGCTGACCCTGCTCCTTTATGGAGCTCACTTATTAGGGGTCCCCCCAGCACACACACAAGAGAAGCCCCACTAGGACCTGACTCAACTGTCCTGAAACCTCAGCACCTGGACCAAAGGTGTGCACCCCCTCGCCAGCCCCCACAGGGAAGGAAGAATCCTGAATGAATGAGTGTGGCTAAGCAGCCAAGATGCACCCTGGGGAGTCCTACCCAGGGCAGCACCAGCTCCTCTCCTAACCCAGTCCTTTGCTTAGAGCCTTTCTTTGCCAATTCATGCTCATCTTCTCCCTAACTGCCCCACACCACAGCACCAGCCCCAGGACAGATGGGCCAGCACTGGAGTGAGGAACGACCTCCAGCTCCCAGCCTGGCTGAGCCATCCGAGCTTAGCCATGGCTTGTTCATGTAAAATGCTAAGCCAAGATCCACCCCCATGGTCCCTTCTCTCTCCCTGTGCCAAACATGCTCTTTTCCCGAGGCCACGTGCCCTCTCAGCTGGCCTCACTCTGCGGATGTCTGACGGCACTGGAGAGTCTCTGTCTCGTCTGCCTTCCTTCCCAGTGCCCAGTTCCAGAAGCCAGTGATGTCTGGGGTCAAGCCCACCTCCACCTTCAGACTTGTGGAAATGGCACAGGACGCTGAGCCACCTCCAACCCCCACAGGCTGCACAAACCTCAGTGCCAGGAAACAGGCCCCTTCCTGTCCTTCAGCGCTGCCCTCCTGTAAGGGGTGGGTTTGGGGAGGCTTTCTGTCCTCTGGAAGGATTGCAAATTGAATTGTGGGGGGTACTTTGGATTGTGCGTGTTTGGGAAGCATGTCACTGAAGTAACAGGGCTCAGGGCCTCAGACACAGCGGGCTCGCACTCTGAAGGCAATGCCCAAAAGCCAGGTTTTGCTCAGATGAGCTCCCTGCTCTTGTCCCATCGTGTCCCGATCTCTAGACCGTCTACATATTCTCTCCCAGTGAAAAATCACCTGTTAGAATGCTGCACAAAATCAAATAGTGAGTAATCCTACTTGACTCAGAAAGGGGTTTTTGCAATGTCAAAATCAAACGCAGGCTTATGAAAAGCCACCTCTCCCCACATTCTGGAAGTCTGGAACCTAGACGTCTAGCTGTGGCTTTACTTCCACTTCACACAAGCTGCCACTGTTCCCACCCCAAACCAATACTGAGTATTTATCTTCCATAATTTGCCTCCCATTTAGTCAACAAAATTGGCCTGCAAGTGTCTTCTCTCCCTACTGGAGGGGCGAGCTATTTGTTCATATTCTGTTTGCTTGGAGACATTGTCAGTTGTATGCTGTCCCCTAAGCACTTTCAAGGTGACCTTTCGGCCTCAAGGACATATTCTTAGGTTTAGAAAAAACCCTCGTATATGGTAGAAATGGCTTAAGTTCTGACTACATGGAACAGCCCATATATCCTTTTACTTATGGATTTATGGAATTCCTACACCTAATTATAAAATTAAGCCACAGCGTTTAACCTGCAAATTTGCATTTGTTCATTACTGCAAGTCACTAAATTTTCACTGGGATTTTTGCATCTCAAGAGAACCCAGCTGCCAGTTGCTTCCTAGTCTCCCCGGCCCTCGGCACACATTAACCTTCCTACTGGATGTAAGCAGAGGTAAAGGCACGTTTTCGATGACAGCCCCTGAGAGGCTAGGAAAATAATAAGTGTGGTTACTACAAAACCACAGAGGAGTCATAAAAGCAAAAGCTCCAAATATGGTAAAATTGAGATGAAGAAGGTAGTAAGCTCCTTTTCCGGAGACTGCACTTTTCCCCTGTTAACTCATGAGGATGCTGTGAGATGGTGTCCAGGCAAGGGGCTCTGTTCAGATGTTGCTTCTCAAGAAAACCATTTTTAAATTGTTTCAGTTTTGGTTTTTTGTTTGTTTGGTTTTTTTGAGTAATTTTCCCCACTTGGTACCCCCAAAGCACTGTGTTCCTCAGTAAGACAGTTTCTTACGTCACACTGTTCTGTTGTATTTAGGGGTGGGTAGAGTGTCTCCATGTTAACCCCACACCCCAGGGGGTACCTGCTGTGTGTGTGTGTGTGTGTATATGTGTGTACAGAAAGGAGTGGACAGAGCAACATGCCAAGTTATTAACAGTCAAGACCCAGACAAGAGGAAGACAAATATTCCCTGTATTTTTCTCTCAAATTCTGTCAATTTAAAAGTTTTCAAAATAAAATTTTTAAAAATTTCAGTGAGATAGTACACAGTAGGAGCTCAGTCACTCTTGATGACATATTTATGATGAAATGGCCATTCAGTGATGAGTCTGGTCCTGAGGGATGGCCAGGACTGGGGTGATACTGGCCTCCCTGTCTACTGGAGGTTCCAGGCTGCAGATTCCCTTCAGGAACATGCCCCCATGACAACTCTGGCCCTGCTCCCGGTTTCAAACAATTGAGAAACCTCTGCAACTCCTTTTGAGGACTCCCTACACGCCACTTGAAAAAGAGGTGGCTGAGGGCCTCCCCGGTGGCGCAGCAGTTGAGCGCTGGCTTCTGACTGTACCCGGTGCTTGTATAAACAAAACAAACAAACAAACAAATAAATAAATAAAGCATGCCTCTATTAAAAAAAAAGAAAAAGAAAAAGAGGTGGCTGAGGTATGACGTTTATGGACACAAAGGTGGGCTTCATCCTCGGGGAGTCACAGAGTAACCCCAGGGGGATTCTGAAGTTTATAGTGCTCCCCCTCTACCAAATTACTGCAGACAACCTGGAGAAATGTCCGTGGAAAGGGTTTGGCATTTCTCTCTTTTCTGTTTTAGAGGAAGAACAGTTGCTCCCTAATGCATAGACTGAGTGGGAGTCAACACACCATCTTTCTCTCTCTCCTATTCGGCACACTGTTGCCTCAGGGACCTCTCCCTGGAAAATTATTTTGTATGACCCAATTTGGGCTATTTGTAGCTATTTGTGGGAATGCAAGAGTAGGAACACAAGCACACACATGGATTTATGGGCACCTTGCAAAAGAGTGTCCTTCGAGATTTTATGTGGTTCCCAGCAATCTTTACAAAGGGGAAAGCCATTCTCCCGGAGCACATAAGCGAGCTCTGTCTTAACTTTCGAACAGAACATTGACAATGTGCATAAAAATGAAACTGTAGGTTCACCTGTGTCAAACAAATATGGCCCCTAGTCTGCCTGACCACAAAAGGCCAGGACTGACAAGGAACCAGGTCTCAGGTCTCCAAGGGCACCAGAGCCCCCCAGTCACCCCAGTGAAGCCAGACCTGCTACCCCACCCTGAGTCAGGAGGAGAATGACGTCACAAAGACCACAGAAGAAGGTGGACAGGCCTGGCAGGGTCCAGAATTTACCCTGGGGTATTTTTTTTTTTATGTTCTCTCCATTCCTTACAACACCTCTACAGTGGTGTCCTTCTGCAGACAGGGCAACAGCCACAGGGGACACAGCGCTGACTGCCCTCCTGGGGGGCTCTCAAGGTGGGTGGGGTTTCTACAAAAAAAATGAAAGAACATCTGTGACTCTATGTAAAGCTAAAACTTGACCTCCAGACCAGTCTCATGGGGTCCTGACACAGGGAAGCTGCAGATGGGGGCTTCAGCCAGACCTGGGCTCGCAGGATAATCTGTGACCATCCCTGCTCCGAGGTCCCCTCTTGTCCTCCTTCACGCTCAGGGTGGTTTCCTGCTCACCTGTCTTCAAACTGAGATACCAAAGAGGCCACGGCTCCGTGGCAAAAATGGACACAGCCCACCAGGGGTCACGGAGCAGAAACAGGTGGAAAAAGGAGGCAAGGGCAACACAATGAAGATGGGGTGCTGTGGAAATGGGGGGCCACCTGGAGAGTTTACACAACAGGCTGGCTGCTCTGCAGTGCTGTGTGGGGGTATCCCCCTCCCTGTTCACCTGGCCCAGCTCCTGGGGCCCTTCTCAGTGAGCTGCTGCCATGGCGCTGGACTTGCCTGAGCTGAGCAGGGGGGGATCCAGCTGGGTGCCCCATAGCTTTGAGGGAAGCAGGGGACCTTTGGGGCAATGCTGAGGGTAGACACAGACACAGCACAGCCCTCGTGAAGAACCCAGACTGCATCCAGGGTTGGTCTCAGCTACAAGGCACTTTCCTCATGAGCCTCCACCCTTGGACTCTAAGGAAGGTCGAGAGAGGCCCTTTGACTGGACTGTCAGGAACCCACACAAAGGAGAGAGGAGTCACCAACTCCGGGAGACAGGAGGCCTCCCAGAATGCCGGTTGCTTCCCAGGCAGTCGCGAGTCCTCAGCTGCTTCTCACGTCTATCCCTCTTCATTTTCCTCTCAAGTGGGGCTGTCTGGCTAGGAGACGTGATCTGACCCCCTGACAGACAAGGAGGCCTGCCTCCCCAGGTACTGCAACAGGAACCTCCGCTTTCCTGCCCACACGCCGCTAAGCTATTATTTATCAGCTCCAGGCGCACATCTGACTCCAGCCTCGCGTCTCCTCCCACCTGCCCTCTAACCCTGCCCGATGAAAAGGAAAATTAACCCAGGAATGTTTTCCTGCTCTGCCTGTCACGCAGACGGGACTCCACACTGTTCATCCAGCAGAGGTGCCTGCTCATGTGCAAATGTCAAGCAACATTAAAGGTGCAGGAAAGAGCTTTAACTTTCCTCGGCAAGAACCCCGTGTTGAAACAATGAGGCAGAAATTTCCGACCGCCAGTCTAAGGACCATTGCGAATCCTCCCATTTTTATCAGTCCTTCCACGGGAGACCTGCACAACGTGTTTCTGATCCTACCAGCCTTTCAGGGGACTGTCACTGTGTGTCGGACCTAGGGAGAAGTACAAGTAAGTACTAAAGGAACTTACCTGCTTTAAAGAGAACTATGCCTTTTATATATAAATATATATAATTTTTCTTTTTTGTACAATGTGTGCTTTCTCCTCACAGGGGTAGTCCCCATGAAATTCCCACAAGCAATTCACCCGTGCACCATCACTACAGTTCCTTGTGCTCTTCCCTCTCCTGTCTGGATCCCTCTCCCTCCCCCTCCCCTGCAAAATGCTGGATTTATAGTTCCCTGTTATTTTTTTTAATTTATTACAATTATTTTTTTCCTAGCCTCTTATTTGGTTCCCCCACATTCTTCCTATAAGTGAAACCATCTGATACTTTTTCTATTACTTTCTGGCTTCTTTCACTGAGTATAATCCTTTCCAGCTCCATCCATGTTGCTGTGAACGACATGAGTTGATCTTTTTTAATTGCTGAGTAATATTCCATTTTGTATATATAGAACTATACCCTTCAACAATCAGAAGTTACTAATGGAAGAGTGACCTGGTACAGGAGACATGTAGGACAACTGGGAATACCAGTTGTCAATTCAAATCAAAATTTGAATTACCCACTTTTTTAGTTAGCCAGCAGTCCAGCAAGCTTGCTTTAGGCATTTACCCATCACATTCTCAAGGGGACAGAGATGTATGCCGCAGTTGCCACGTCCCAGGCACAGGTCTTGGTGCAGCAAACGCATCAGCTCATCTTCATTACAATCCTACAAGCTAGCTTGGTGTTACTACTCCCCCCACTTCACAGGGGAGAAACCTGAGTATGACAGGGAAAGCAACTTGCTCAAAGCCAAGGAGCTAGCAACCGGGAGAGGCAGAACCAGGCCGTCTAAGGATGTCACTGCGGCTTTGTTTTAAAAAGCAAAATAGTAGGTAACAAACGTTCATCAGCAGGAAACTGCTAAATAAACTATGGCACAAGCATCAATGGGAGACTACGGGTCTACCACAGAAACCACGTCTCCGTGTGCTGATGTGGGTAGGGGCCCAAGATCTGGACTGGTAGTGGGAAAAAGCCACAGAACAGGATGGTGTGATACTGTCCATTAAAACCTGAAGAGACTAGCAAGCAAAGAGTTGTGCCCCAAGTTCCAAAGGGACACGCAAGGGGACTCGTGGTGTCATGTCTGGGAAGTGGCCTGCAGTGTTTCGTGGCCCCTCATCTCTTTCCATCATTTTTAATTTTGAATTTTTTCTTGAAAAAGTTAGAAATCTGGGGCATCATTTTATAAATATTTTGAGTAGAGGAAAAGGGAAGTCTGATCAAAGTAGGAGCCAAAGTATGATTCAGAACTGACTATGCCCAGGTTCAAGAGTAAGTCTTGGACCAGATTCCCAATAAAATGACAAAATTACTGTGCTCAAATACCTCGTATAGCAAATATAAAACTTATCAGAGGAAAGGAAATACCTGATTAGTTGACCCTTTCCTATTGTGGACTCAGGGTTGATGGGCTGAGGTCAGCGGTGGGGGGAGGGGGGTTAGTTGGAAACACACACTAAGGGACTGACACACACAGGGGTTCCCCCCTCCCCAGCCTGGGTCCACACCTGCCATCCAGGTGGGAGCTCTGTACATGGCTACCTGACCTAGGGCTGCCCACCTGAACCCAAATGAAGCAAAACTGCTATGAATTCAGGAAGATACTGTACAAGAGATTTTAAAAGCCAAAGGAGGAGGAAGCAGAGTTCTCAAAAATACCAGTTCCTGCACTTACACATTCTAAGACAAATAATTTATAATGTTGGAAAAAGACAAGATTTACCAAAAAAAATAAGCCCCCCTCGCCCCACAGAAAAGCACACTGTACAGAACTATTCATTAAACACCACTTGTTGTATATTGAATTTGCAAAATAAAAAAAATAAAAGTTTTCTCCCCAAAACACTGAGGCTTTATATTGGCAAAACTACAGACCAACTGGAAGGCTATTCATTGCTGGTGACACTGTGGAACTAGCGCCTTTCTTTTTTTCCTGAAAGAATTTGAAAAGATTTGCCAAGAGTAAAAAAATATATATTCACCCTTCAGACTATGAGCACCTGCAAATCCACTACTTACATGATTGGAAGTTCAGAAAAAGTCTAATGTACCAGGGTTTTCATACAAGTCCTTCATGAAAGCAGTGACAATAGCGACTGTACAGGAAAGGAACCTGGGAAACCAACTCTGCAAGACGACATAGTGACCCTTTTATTTAGGATATTATGTTTAATGTAAAGATCTAAGTATAAAAAAACTACAGTTATGCGACATGTACATGAAATAAATGGAAATACACCACACATCATGGGAGGTAGAGTTACTCCAGGATTTCTTCGCCTTGACACCACCAGCATTTTGGGGCTGTTTTTTGCTGTGGGGGGCTATCTCAGCATGCACCATGTTGGGGGGCATCCCTGGCCTGACCTACTCAATGCCAGAAGCACCCTCACCTCCCCCCATGAGCAAAAGTGTCTCTAGATACTGCCAAATGTCCCCTGGGGGCACCAAATCAGCCCAAGTGACCACCACTGGATTTAAGCTACTTTTTTTCTACTTTCTAGTTTTCTATAATATATATTGGGTTGTTAGAAAAGCGAGGACATATTTTTTCTGTTTTCTATGCAAAAATGTATCATGACTTTTCCAACAACCCAATATTTAAATATTTTGCTTAAAAAAAACGAAAGTGGGAGAAATCAATATTTAACAACTCACTCTATTCACAGCAGAAAACTATTCCCTTTCGCGCATTATCTCCAATCAAAAAAAAAGAGACCATTGGATCTCGCTCGTCCTGATCTCCTATCCCTGGGACCCTCCACAAGCAGGGTGCATCCCCAGGCCACTCCATGCCCAAGATATGGGGGGACACAGGTCTCCTGCACTGTAGCAGCAGTTCCTTCACAGCAATTCCTTTTTTTTTAAAGATTTTTTTTATGTATACAAGGATTTATTTATGCATATTATGCGGGGGGTAAGAGGATTCACCAGAGACAGAGTGGGGAACAGAATAGGCAGGCTGAAATACACTGCTGAGAGGAGCAGTGGGTGAGACAGGAGAGGTCTGCTGAGCCATGTGGGTAGCTTCCCTGGCCGGCCAGGGCTCGAACTCATGCTGCAAAGGCTTCAGATAACTTCACAGTGCTTACGCCACGAGGGAGGTCCCCATAGCAATTCCTTCTTCACTCACTTCTGGTCTACAGAATAAACCCACATCTCCAAGTTTTCCTTAATGGAGATGAACAGACACGAAGTATCACCAAATTTGGTATCTGCTGCCTGTGTCTGAGTGCCCAGTACTCTGAGAGCCCATGAAATACATAATCACCTGCCAACATCTCCAAGGAGCTTCAAGTCTCTAATTACTACAGAGCAACACAAACAAGGATTAAGTTGTCTATTTTGACTACTGCTTCTGGGGAGACTGCAGGTCAGAGAGAAATCGCACATCAGAGTGCAGCTGTAAAGTTTTAAAACTAACACAACGGGGACAGTCTATTACATGTTAGTTGAACGTGAATGTGTTAGCAAATCCATGCCTATTTCCTGCCCCATGCTAAGTAACCACAGCTCATGACAAATTCCTTTGCCAGCGGGCAGACGAGAGTCCACGTTGCCTCAGGCTGCTTTAAGGCCTCGCGGTCTGACCCTCCTCCTCCACTCGGATGTCAACTCCGTGGCCCTCCTCACACTGCATCCTAGGGAGCCTTTCTACCTAGAAGATACCCATGTGCTCCACACCTCAACCTTGTGCCAATGAATTCATTACCTCCATCGTCACCCACCCAATAGTTCTCTCTTCAATGCACCTATTTTTCCCCAACTTACCAATTCCCTAGCAGATGACCTGAAGGTAAAACAAACCCAGGGGAAACTAAAGTATTTTATTATTTTTTAAGATTTATTTTATTTATGCATCCAAGAACTGGGCTATAGGTCAGAGGTGTGGGGGCGGGGGGAAGGGGGAGAGATATAAAAGGATTCACCAGAGACAGAGTGCCAGGGGAGCAGAGCAGGCAGATCCACTGAAATACACTGCTGAGGGGAGCAGCAGGGAAACAGGAGAGGTCTGCTGCACCCTGTGGGTAGCTCCCTGGCCGGGGGTCAAACTCATGCAGCAGTAGCTGGTGATAGCTTCATAGTGCTGAGACTTAGCCCCTGCACCACCAGGGAGACTCAACGAAAGTATTTTTAAACATGCAAGACAGACAAACACACACACATACACACACACACACACACACACAGAGTCAGGAACTGCTCCAAAAAGCTTTAATAACACATGGCTAAAGGAATGGGGTTCTCATTTGGAATATATCAAGTCGTGGGACTTGCTGGCTCCAGCCATGTGGTGGCTCCGGGGCTGGACAGCAGGGAAGCTGGTGCTCCCTGGCCGGCTTCAGCAGAAATGGAGCCAGCAGCACTTCTAGCCCATTTCCTTGCTGCTCTAGCTGATTAACTGATAACTCCTTGGAGTCGTCTTCAGAATATGCATCTCACGAGAATGATCCCCTGCCTGGCCTCCAGGCCCCGTGCGCTGCGGAGGGGTGCAGATTAAACCCAGAGAAGAGCCAGGCACTCAGATACCCAGTAAAACGGTCATTAAGGCCTTGCTTTCATCCCCTGGAGACCAGGGCCGCAGACCCTGGAAACCCGCCCCCTTTCACAGTCAACCAGGACTCACTCAATTCAGGGGGCTGAGGTGCGGAGGGGAGCCAGGGAAGGGAGGAAGCCAGAGAGGAGCTCCTCCAGGCTGGACCGCTGTCATGGTAACGAGCGGGTGGCCATGTGAACGCGGAGACCGAGGCCACATCCTCATGACCTTGAGCACCACAAAGCCAGGAGGAGAAGCCGGCACTCCACAAACAGCCTCTTAGGAGAAAAAACATGTCAGGGTTCCCCAAAGAGGGACAAAGCCACACACTGTCACTCAGCACACAGAACAGTGTGTGACGATGGTCCTGCAGGGTGAGGCAGCTGGGTCAGGTGGAAGAGCTGGAGGACCCCCCTGAGGTGCTGGTGAAGGAAGGGTAGGAGGCAGAGCCTCAGGAGGAAGCCAAGCACTCTGGGGTGCAGAAGCCCCCAGGCAGCACAGAAGGGGCAAAGCTGTCCCTGCAGAGCCCCCACCTGCCTATTCCTGGACAGGGGGGACTGTCCTTGTGAGGATGAGGGACATGCACCCACCGTGGAAGGGGGAGACAGAGAAAGACAGCACCTCACCCCCACTTCTGCAAGTGAAGCAGTTGACCAATGACACACCAGTCTCCTACAAACTCCAAGGCCTGGGGTTAGCTGATCAGATACTTAAAATCTGAGGTTGTTTCCTGGAGTACTCGCTGTCACCAACCTGCAGGACAGAGCCTGGACAGGAAAGCAGGAGGGAGCATTTCAATGGCACCTCCCCTCGCCAAGCTAATGGCTCGGTATCTCTGTGCTGGTCTCCACATGAATTCCTAAAGGGCACAAGCAACACGCTCACCAACTTTACATGTTTTCAAAGTCATTAGGATTAGTTGTTGGTTTATTTAAAGTAATAACTAGTGGTTGGGGGAAAACTGTAAAAAATTCAGAGAAGCAGAAAAAAATCAAAAGCACCATACTCTTGCCAGACAAATACTGTGGGTATTTTGGTTATATCTCCTTACAGGCCAAAAAAAAAAAAAAAAATAACCAACAAAACAAAAACCAAACATGTGCCCATCGGTGCGGGAGCACCAGCGCATTACAGTTAAAGCACAAGATTTGTGGGGGCCTCATACAGGCTGTGTGACCTGAGACAAGTCACTTACCTTCTCTGGGCCACGTGTCCACAGAAATTAAGCACATCCCCAGAAAATAAGAACAATGCCACTTCAGACCCATAAACTGAGGATTGAAGAAGATAACACGTTTAAGTGTCTGCCATGCAGTAAGCACTAACTGCTTTATGGTTATTTTCAATGTTCCTTAACCTGCTTTTTCATCTACACACATGTCAAACATCTTTCCACAACAACAAATATACTTTTATGTTTTCATAGTGTCTGAACTTGGAGGCCATAGATTAATCTACCTCCCTCAGCCACCCCTCTTGATCGCTGCCAACTTTCCCCTGTGAGCAAAAGAGGGATGGGCATCCCCAGCCTCCATCCAACCAGGCTCACCCATCAACTCAGCCCTTAGGGAAACCCTCCAGATGGACGGCCGGGAGAGAATGTACTTCTCTCCTCGTGTGGGCTTTGACTTTTAAAAATTTTTAAGCAAAAATAATGGATTTCAGGATCACAGCATAAAAGAAAGTCACCAAGATTCTGCCAGAGTAAAAGTTTCTGAAATGTTGCCTAACCAAGATCATCACCTTCTGGGAAAGTGTTTGTAAATGTATCACTGCTTACATTTTAAAGGATTAGTCATTTACCATCACTCCTTAAACATCTATGAACTTGGCTCTGAAACGTTCTCTTAGGCAGTGTGTGTCTTGGTATGTGTGCTACATGCATACCTCTAGGCGCTGTCCAGTCACTTTCTAATTCTGCAATTGCCAAGGAGCTGTGAACACACATGCGTCCAGATGTCAGATTTAAAACAATTTCTCCACATCTGGTTCACAGATCCCTTGTGCCAATGTAGATTTCTGGGTCCCACTCAGACCCACTGAGACAGATTCTCGGGTGCCGGGGATGCATTTTTAAATTAGGCCCCCAGTGGAATGTTCTATACAGTGAAATGCAGCAGGTCTTACCCCATATAAGTGCTGACATGGCCCTGAACCCATAGCCTGTATCCACTTTTTTTTTAAGATTTATTTTTTTATTTATACAAGAGCTGGGGTACAGGCCAAAGGCGCAGGAGGGTGAGAGGATTCACCAGTGAGAGTGGGGAACAGAACAGGCAGATAGACCGAAGTACACTGCTGAGGGGAGCAGAGGGCGAGACAGGAGAGGTCTGCTGCACCATGTGGGTAGCTCCCTGGCTGTCCGGGGATCGAACTCATGCTGCAGAGGTGCAGAGAGCTTCACAGTGCTACATCTTAACCCCTTGTGCCACCAGGGAGGCCCAACTCTCCATGGTTTAAAACGGGATGTGATTGACAATGATGGGGGCATGACAGAACATCAAAATAAATGCATATATCCCTTTTCTTTTTTGCTACCTGCATTCTTGTGCCCATATGTAATTAAATATATTCTCCTTTGTTAGAGATAAACAAAAAAAAAAGAATCATTTCTTTCTGCGAGTCACTATGTAACAATTTGCACTCATGCTATCATTCTCCCTCTGTGTATAACCTGTCTAATAAAGTGACCGTGAGTTTAAAGTCTGGGTTGGAACCCCAGGTCGGGGGAGGTATTTTTTAAACATTTTTACCATTCATGCTTAAGCAAAGGACTTCTCTTCACATCACTCCCCTCCTCCATAAAGTAGTGTACCTAATTTACAGTTATTCTGAGGATTAAATTCAATCACATAAGTGAAGTGTGACCCTTTCAGGCTGCACCTGGTAAAGGATCAGTAGCTGTGAACCCCCTGGTACCTAGTTCAAGTTTATCAAATTGTTTTATTCACTTTTCTCAGTAAATTTTGTGCCACTGTGGAGGATGCGGACATGCACAGGACTGTCCTCACCGTCGAGAAGGCTTCAATCCAGGACAGGTGACAAGCAGGGCATTGCCTGGACAGTCAGTTTACGCCTGTTGTTCCAGCTTAATTATGAACGATGCCCTCCCTGTCACTGTCAAAGTGTCCTGGTCTGAATGCTAAGTTACATGTTCACATTAGCGATAAGACATCTAGGCAACAAAAAGTAAATAAGGAAACCCTGTATTACCAGGCAATATTTACCAAACCCCACAGCAGCCGCTCGCCTGGCGGGAGGGAAGCAGCAGAGACGCTGGAGGAGGTGGGGCTCAGCAGGCCTGGCGGGAGGGAGGCCCAGCCTGGACTCAGCCAACTCAAAGGGAGGATGCAGATGACCAACGCCCGCCACCTGTCACCCCGCTCATGCCCTTTGGTCTCCCAAGAGTGGACTGTTGTGCATTCAGAGATAAGTGATGCCCAGGATTTTCCTCCACCATTTGGTTTAGGGGAGGGAGATACTTAAGAGAGTCAGCGAGCACCTCAAGGCCCCAAGTGAAACATTTCCAAGTTTATTAACACCCATCTCAGCACCCATTGCTTTAACCCAATAAAGTGACCGTGAGTTTAAAGTCTGGGTTGGAACCCCAGCTTGGGGGAGGTTCCAACAAGTTGAAGACAGCCCAGGCGGTTCGTGTTAGGAAGAGAAGGGGGAGGCATCACCTGAAGTTTCAGCCCCACTCACTGCTCTTTCCTCCCTGCTTGCTCCTCTCTCGTCGTCTCGGGATGAGGGACTCTTGAGGCCACAGAACAGTGTTCACACGACCTTCGTATGTAAGCACAAGGGTATCCTGGACCTCATGAGAGGGGGCTAGTCATGGGGGCCCATTAAGGAGGCAAAACCTTTGTTTCCTTGCAAGGCCGTGATGAAACCCCAGACTTCACACTCGTTTACTCTGGCCTTCTGGGAGGTCAGAGTTTCCGATAAATCAGTAGAAACTGAATTATAAGCTGTACTGTCCGGCTTGCAGATAACGCACAGCTCTGACCTAGTGCATATCTGCTGCCCCCTCTCCCAGCCTCTGGAAAAGGTCCCCGTCAAGGATGGATGGAACAGATTAGGATGGAATGTCTGAGAAGAAAGGGCTCAGGGACTCAGCTAGCCCAACTCGCTGGATTCACAGACGAGCAAACCAACCCCTAGAGACTCTCTCTGGGTCAGATGATCTGGACCAGTCAGAGAGCAAGACCCAGACCTCTACCTGCCCTCTATTCTCTGAAACCACTGAAATCAACCAGGAGGCGTGAATCGCAAACTTTTCATTTCAATGGAACTTAATTTTTAATTGTATTCCTATGCATCTTTCCCTGTATAAGGACGTACTCTTTCTATCCTTATGAGAAACATGGAATAGATTTGCTGCAGGCCAGGAACCACTGAACAGTCAACAACGGAGCCTCGATGTCGAAAATGCCTAATCAGCCACAGCGATTTACATGGAACACACAGAACCCAGTTCAAGGATTATCAGAATCACATGAGCTGCATTACCTTTCACACGGGTTCTGGCAGAAATGCCACTAAATGGACAACTGGGATCTCACAGGATCCTGAGCTCAACACTCACCAATCTGGACGATATGTCGGGTAGCTCATTCATCTTACCCCTTAATAAGGGGGAGCTGGAGCTTTGAGGTACTACTCTAAGCTCTGAGGTGATCTCATTTAAGTGCTAACACCAGGTTAGCAGGCAGTAAGGTATATTAATCATCTATTTCACATGAAAACCTTTCACATGTACCTTTTCCGTTTATCACTACAGCTTGCAGAGTTTTCCTGCAAATCGGTGCTGTTGCCATTTAGCAAATGCAGCAACAAAATAAAGCTGAACACTGAAAACCTTCCCAGTAGTATCCTAAGGCCAGCAAGGGCCCAGCGCAGAGATAAAGTAGTTTTGACTACAACTGGACTGCATTTATTTAACCCAATTAATTCTTGAACCTGGAGAGAGAAATAGACCTGAAGAGACCCTTTTACTCATTTACTATTAGAGTCTTTTAGAATGACAACAGCTGAGCAGATTTTGAAGGCTGAGCACCACATTCAGAATTTGGAAAGGTAGAGAAAGAGCAATGCCCCAAATTTCCAAAACTTTACTGTAACATTTGTTTGTGAACTACGGGTCTAGGTGTGGCCACAGCTTTTCCCGGATGAAGCCTCACCTTTGCATTTCTATTTACCAGCCTCTGGC
Source organism: Talpa europaea (assembly GCF_964194135.1). Lineage (NCBI taxonomy): Eukaryota > Metazoa > Chordata > Mammalia > Eulipotyphla > Talpidae > Talpa > Talpa europaea. The sequence goes on from NC_140074.1 coordinate 126,990,016, forward strand.
TCCTGGACCATATTTTTCCACCTGGCCGCCAAGTTTTTGTTGTCTTTTGTCCCACCCAGGGTGACCAGGAGCTTTTTCATAACTCAAGTTGCCAGCCTGGGAAGTCTTGGTCCCTGGCCCTGGCACTTTTGCTGAAGGGCGAGCAAGTGTCTATCTCCTAGCACTGGTTTCCACAAAGAACCCAGGGGCCCTTTGTTTCCTTGCAAGAAATCAGATTTTGTGAACTCAATAGGATGCTGTTGCAAACTTATCAAACTTTCAATTTGTTTGCAAATTGAGGTCAATTATACTTGCTTTCCTTTGGGCTTCCTTGAAGCCATGTTTTCAAAAGATGTTACTAATCATCTGAGGACAGGGAAGGGTAGGGAGGTGGGCGACCTGACCGGATCACTTTGACCCTGAAAACTATTATATAAAGGCCAACCAAAATAGAATAAAAGTTCCAAGGGTACTACTCAAATCACTGAATTTAGATAATGACTGAATTTAAAATGCTGCACAGAAGTGCTATTTTAAAGCTTGACTTGTGATATTTTGCAGTTTTTTGTTTTGATCTTCAGTCACACTGAGTCAATGGTAATTTCTTCAATCTGCAAGATTCACAGTATGTACTGGAGTAAATGTCCCCATCCTTTCAAGGAAATTAGCCAACAGAGTGAGCCAGTTACGTGAAGTTCATTTTCTCCACCATGCATCTTGCCTACGAGACCTTTGTCATTCCTTCCTTACTCTGCTAGTCCTGCTAACCCGTGCCCCTTCAAATGCACTGCTATTACTTAACTTTGACAAACTCCCTATAACTAATTCATATGTGCCATTCAGTGAATGGCTCAATTAATGTCTCCCCTGGGTTCAGTATTTACATTATCTCCGTAGAGGAGAAAACTGCCCCATGGGCATCTAACCTTTAGGGCCAGTCCCTGAAAATGAGAACAGTGGCAATTTATTTGTAATAAGCTAGTCAGGTACATACCACTATGTACTTTTCATACCACTATGAAAAGTCTAGCTGGGAAAGTTACTTGGGAAACAAAGTCACTAAGTTTTGCTTTAAATTATATTTTCCACCAATAGCAAGTTAGGTTGCATTTAGTGAAGACTTTGTCAAACTGCTGAGTGCTGGAAGGTGCTTTCCTTAAAATACTACAGTTGCATCATGAATAAAATACCTAAGATCCGATGTGTTGACATCTAAAGGCCATTATATGTGACGGTTGTCATTAATGCGATAAATCCAAAGATGCATGTAGGGTCAGGAATGGACACAGTGCAGGTTTTCTGATCCCATGCAGACCGGGTGAAGGAGGAGTCAGAGTCCTCAGTGGTTTTTTGCAGGTCTTTTATTGGGATTACCAGGTACATGGCAGGCAGGGGTGCTGGGGGGCCGGGAGGCTGGCAGGCCTCCCAGCCCCCAGCAAGTCTTCACTCTATCTCTCCGGCCTTCTCTCGGCTTCTGCTTCTCTGTCAGCTTCTGCTTCGGCTTCTATTAGCGTCCCTGTGACACCGCCCTTAAAAAGCACATTCTCAGCCCAGGTGAATCCCATCTACCTATGCCCACACCCTACTCTAGGCGCCCGCCATCAGGCATGCATTCAGGACCGCAGGAATCCATCATCTACCCTCATGGCAGGAGGGCAGAAAAGCCTGACATTTTTCCTTACCCTACCATGCAGAAATAGGGCTTTTTTTTTTATAGTTGGCAAGATTATCACCCATCTGTGGGGATGCTGTCAGGGGCACTTACAACAGGACATCCTCACTATAAACTTTAAAAGTACAAAGTACCTCAATGAGGCTGGATACAAGTGTCACCACTCACATCACTGACTACTCAGGGAAGGGAAAGTTAACTATCGCAAACTTCTCTGTGCGTAAACAAAAGAACATGAATACTGCATTACCGTCACCACTCAATTCATAACAAGAAAACGGTGCTCAGGTAGCATGAAATGGTGCATAATAAATCATTCATGTCAGACTCTGGCATATGTTTTATATTTCTGCTTCAATAGCCAGGTGTATAATAATCAAGGAGTATTAAACATTTACATATCTGTTTTCTCAGTGGATATACGTTAAATAAAACCAATTTTCTGTCGAGGCAAATCTTCTACGTTCGACTGAATACTTACTGAACATTTTAGATCATATAGGACTTATTCTAGGTTCTATGGGATATGCCAAGAGTTAAGCTGATGGGGAAAGTTAAATAGTAACTAAGATAAGGACAGGGTCAAATCAGTGAGGAGAGTTTAGTGGTTCCAAATACAACCTCTTAAGTCAAGTACACCTACGACACACAATTTCCTCTGGTGAAATGGAGTTGAAGGCGGGCATGCCTGTGAAGTTAGTCAGACTCTGGCCATCCAATCCCTGCCCTCTCCTCTCTCTTTCTGCTGCATTACACGTGCAGCAGCCAGCAGAATGGAAGCCCCTCCCCACTCCCTTGCAGGGGGTCACGGTCACAGGCAGGGAACCCTCCCTCCCCTGTCCCCATGTTTCATCCACTATTTTTTAAGATTTATTATTTATTTATGCATACAAGAACTGGGGTACAGGCCAGAGGTGTGAGGATTCACCAGAGACAGAGTGGGGAACAGAACAGGCAGATCTACTGAAATACACTGAGGGGAGCAGCGGGCAAGACGGCAGAGGTCTGCTGTGCCATGTGGGTCAGCTCCCTGGCCGGGGATTGAACTCATGCCGCGGTGGCTGGCCACAGCTTGACAGGTCTGAGACTTTTACCCCTGTGTCACCAGGCAGGCCCCTTTGCAATGTCTTTTCACCTCACAATTGCTGCCACCTTTGGACAGTTAGACCAACTCCAGCACAGCTGATTTCTACAATCTCTAAGATCCCTGTGAGTCAATCATTATAAAACAAGATGCTAGAGATGGGGCTCAAAGAACACATTTCTCCACCAAGAAACAGCCAACAGATGTCATCTGTCATGTGTACCGAGCCAGGGAGATACCAAGGTAAGACAATCTCTGCCCTGTGGAGCGCAGGACCCAGTGAAGCCTCCAACACCTGGCACGTCCAACGATGTACAGCAGGAGCACTGGAAAGCACGGGAACATCCAACCGGAAGTGCCAGGAGGGGTCAGCCAGGCTGGAAAGAGTGTGCGTGCTGGAGGCAAGTAGCATAGCCTACCTAGAAAGGGGCCATATAGGTGAGGAGGTGAGAGCCCAGCTCCTAGAAGGCGCAAGAGACTAAGAACAGCCAAGTGGGCGTCAGCAGATGAAGCCTCTGTAGGAGGATGTGGGGAAACAGCCCTCATGTTGCTCTCCTGGGAAGCAGATTCCACTGGGTTGGAGTGGGGACTGAGCGGAAGCACAGATGGACCAGTGCCTGGTGCAGAGACTGTGGCCATGAAATACCAGCTACCGCTCTTGATATTGCAGTTTCTTCTGTTAAAACAGATGCATCTGATTTGCTTGATTTCTTAATGAAAAGTCTGCACAGCTGTAAGCGCTAAAGCAGCAGCAACCACCTTCAATGAGAGAGAACTGTAAAAAGCAGGACAGAAGACTGGGTAGATTCCATACTACACCCAAGCCTCCCCCACCAAAAATAAATAAATAAATAAAACCCACAAAACAAATGATAGAGATGATCTGTTCTGGTTTCTCAGGTCTCAGGATCCACAAAGGATGCTTCTGCTGAATGGTTTGCTACTCGGGTTCTAGAATGCAGTTAACTGACATACCCAAGAGCAAGTTGTTAACTCCAGCTCCGTCCCCTTTGGAAACATCCTCCCTGCCGAATGCCCTGCATCCTGCTACAGAGATCAAGACCTGAGGCTGGTAAATAATCTTCAGCGAGAACAACACCGTCACGGATCACTGAGAACTTGTTGAAACCTAACTTTAATCTCCTTCCCTCCTTTCTATTTTTATCCCTGACCCAAAACAAAAAGGGAAGCAAAACAAAACACAGATCAAGACCTTACCCTAAATTCCTTCAAAGGAAAAAAAAAATATAAGAAAGCTATTTCAAACACTTCCCCTAATCTCCAGCTACACTTCATGGGTTCTCTCTCCTGCGAACTGACCATCCATCAGCTCAACTGTAAGTACTGATTCATCTCAGGGCTGGAAGAGCCAAGAACTGGCAGTAACCAACATAGATGATGAATGAGTTGTGGGACTTTCCATAAAGATGTGCAGAGGATATTTCAGTGCTGCAAATAAGCCCCCTTTGATCCTTAAGTGTGACATGCCTCATTATCCTCGTTACCACCCATGCTCCCTGCTGCTATAAGTAACACTTAGGGCTTTTCCTGCATGTGAGGGTTTCTACTGCTCCATGTGGCCACCTCCCAACCACTGAGCAGGGTAGTGGAAAGGGCCCTCAGGGGCCAGGCCTGCCACAGAATACGGTGTCAAGACCCACAGGGAAGGGGGACATTTTTCTGGTTAGCAACTGAGATTCAGGTGAATCACTGAAGTCCTTCTGGTCTTTCCCAACCCAACTTTCCAAGGAGGGTTCCAAACAACGAAGGGTACCCTTGTTTGGATCAAGCCCACTCCTGGTACCCACTTACCTGCAGCTGGTCTGGAAGGTTCTCCTGCTTCCTGTACTTTATCAACCTTGGAAGCTTTCCTCTTCAACTTCTAACATTGCAAAGAAGTAAAAATCTATGTAGGATCTTGGTAACCAAGGCCCAGTGAGGTCTGAGTGGAAAAGTTATTTTGAAAGAAAGACTTCAATGCTGTTCAACTGCTAGTCAGAGAAATAGGAAATATTTCCAATTCTGCATGAACACTGTCCTTACAATCTGTCTTTAAAGACATCGACTGAACACAAGCCCCAAGTCCTCTCCTTCATTGAGAGGGAGCTCCAGAGCTGTTCAAGCCCTACAGAACTCCAGACCTCTATGGCTAGGCTGGGAAGAGACCCAAATTCTATCATTTTTACAGTTAATCAGTGATTTATGTCATTGCATATGCAACACATTCCCACAGTGGTAAGGAGAGTTTTCTGTGTATCAAATTCAGTTCTAAATATACTAAGAAATTACGGGTTTTTTTTTTAAGAAATCTGTAGCAGATTCCAAAATCACTTACAGATTTACAATTTCTGATGAGTTTCGGTTTTCCAAGAATTAAAGTGAGCCATGTCTGTGGTTTGCTAGTGCGAAAAGTTGGTGCTGTCAAGAATTCTGAGAAGTTCTTTGCAGAGAGCCCTCAGGTTTCCTAACATCAGCGTTCACACTTTAAATTTACTTAGCTCTTTCCAGAGGCATTTTGGGAATAGCAAGTTTGCAGAAAAATGTAATTTTATACTAAACTTCCAAACTTTATCTGAATCTTAATGCATTCTGCTAAGATAAAGCAGCAACCAACCCATGGGGTGGGAGAGTAACAAAGATGACAGACACCCCAAAGTCAATTAACGCCCAACAAATTTTAGTCCTCTTTCATTACTCACCTTGGCAAAACACTTCCTTAGCAGAATTTGTTAAGGTACTCTCATACTAATACCCTGTCAAATCTCTTCCCAACTCCTAGAGTGACACAGTTTCATGATGGAAATCAGGCAGAAGAACATCCTTGTTAGTGGGAAAATATGAGACACTTCTTTGTGGGAGTGGGGCCATGTGGACTGCAACCACTACATGAATCAGCAGTGATGATGTCTGGAATCTGAGCAGAGCAAAGGCACCAGCATCACCGTGAGAGCAACAAAAATAAGATTTAAGAACAAGTTGAGAGGTGTTGGTAGATATTTTATATGCTGATAATTGTGGTCCCACAAATTCGCTATTGTATGGTAAAGAGCAAAGTAACTGGGGCCTGCCCCTGGTGGTACAGGGGGTAAAGTCTCAGTGCTATCAAGCTATGGTCAGCCACTGCAGCATGAGTTTGATCCCCAGCCAGGGAGATGACCCACATGGCGCAGCAGACCTCTCCTGTCTCGCCTGCTGCTCCCCCCAGCAGTATATTTCAGTGAATCCGCCTGTTCTGTTCCCCACTGTCTCTGGTGAATCCTCTCATCCCCTGCACCTCTGGCCTACACCCCAGTTCTTGTATCCACAAATATATAAATCTTGCAAAAAAGAACAAAGTAACTATGTTTTTCTTTTTCCTCAATATTAAGTTAGCTTTAGGCTTGAACCTTTAAGAAAGGAGCTGGATAGATGCTAAGTTTACAATCTATTTACTATGTGAAAAGAATACTCTAGGTACTGGAAGGAGAAAATACGAATGAGTCAAGAACATACACCTTTTGCCAACACTAATGCAAAGAATCAGTTAAGTTACCTAGCACCCAGGGGTAACACAAGATTACTCAATGATAGTTAACAGTCCTCTGCCTTTCCTTGAAATGCTGAACTTGAGTTCTCAAAGAAAATAAGAACTCTGCCTAAAGATCAACACTTGACCCAAACAAGTACATTTTCCCAAATTTCTTCTCAAAATGCTCAAGAAATTGAATTATAAAATTGCAAGACATTAAATGGAGCGCAAAAACTAAAGATAATTGATTCTAATTGTTATTCACACTGATTAATATCATTGCACTCGGTATAATTTGCTACCCTTTTCTCTGCTTCCAAGCTGACCAGAATGGCTTTCCCCAGAAATTCATCAGAAATCGTTCCACTCATTGTCTACTTACTTGTCCAAGGAACCATCTAGAATCTAGCCCAGGTTTCTATTCTGAGCTAGTGCAACACAGACTGTGTTCTCCATGACACAGCATTCAGTGGGCCTTTAAATAACACCATTTACTATCAGCTACTGATGCTCATCATGAAATAATCAGGTTCTAGTAGGAGCCGGAAAGCATGTTCTCCCAGGTTTATTAAGCTTAACACTATGAGAAAGATGGTATCTTTATTTTACAGAAAACTGACTAGGAAAAGTGACTTGTCCAAAATTCACAGCTAGTAAATAGTAGGGCCAATATTCAAATGCATTCTAATTCCCAAGTCCTGTAGAGATTTCTCTTCCTTCAATTAAACAGAATGAGTAATATGGACATTTTCTACAAAGGTCATCATAATACATTCTAAATGGAAGTTCATATTTTTTATTGGGATGTATAAACAGCTTCTGCTGCCTTAACGGGACAGACCTTACTTTTTAAAATTAATTCAAAGCTAACACTGCATCTACAGCCCATAGCATTAAAGGTTTAATGACAATAAACACTGAAAGCTCAGTGCAGGAGAACCAAAGACATAAGTGTGATTTAAACCCAGTTACCCCTGGCGCCCCCTTCTGCCTATCTGAGCCCCCATTTCTACCAGCATTTCCATTACCCAGATTTAGAGCTGGAGCTCAGAATCTGTCCACTGAGAATCCTCCCAGCTCACAGTAATCCCATTCTCCACAAAACGCTACCAAAGATGACTTCTAGCCCCCAAAGAATTCAGGTTTACTTTTAGTATCAAAGCATCCATTTCTAGTTGCTTTTTAAATCTTATTCACTTCAAATACCCATCTACTATATGGTATCTCATTGCACAAATAAAACAGAAAATTAGAGAAAATGAAGAAAAAGTTAGTCATTGCCTCATCACTTATCACCATCTCTGTTCAGATTTTACCTAAGGACTTTTTAAAATCACTATAATCATGTTGCAAATGTAATTAAACATCTTTCTTGTAAGTGGCAGGGTGTGTTTTCCCATACATATTCATACAAAACAATAATCTGAATGTTTAATAGCTTACTACTTGAATGTTAAGTACTAGTCACAAAATCATTTCTCCCAAAACTGGACTTGCAGATGCTTCCAATTTCTTACTATTATAAGTAAACTGGGAATGGAAAAGTTTCTTGTGCAAAAATCTTCCATATTTAAAGTTACTTCTTAAAAGCTGATTCTCAGGAGACTTCCTGAGTCAGATGACTCAAAAATCTCAGTGATGAAGATGGCTATGATAAGGGTGATGAAAATATGTTCCAGACACACAAAGTTCAGAAGATGACATAACACACATCCACTCACCCAGACGGAGATTTAGTGATAGGAATGAAAGACCGGGCAACAAAAGCAGAAGTGCAGAAGTGCATCAGGAACTGAGTAAGTAGCTGAAACACTGAACTCCAAAAATCTGAGAAATTTACTGGTTAAATCCATTGGCAACAAAAGGAGACTCACCACCTTGGCACCTCCCTTTTATTAGCACTTCTCTACATTTTCATTAGCACATACAGTGGGGTTTCAGAGGATCTGGGTGGACTGCCTGCTCATGGCTGAATGAAAATGATCTGTTTTGATGAAGCCATTTCAGCATACATAAACTGGAGAGAAAAAAAAAAAACAGTATTCGACGAGAAAATCTGACCTGCAGAAATTTGGAGACTATGAAATACCACATGCCAAAGAAGATTATTTCCATTTTCACTGTTTTTTCCCCCTCTGGCAGCTAGGGTTCATAAAGGGTTGGTAAAATGTAAGCATGTACGAGAAGAAAGCACCCTGTCATGATGCTGAAAATAAGTGGGAGAATATAATCAGCAATCACAATAACAATAAAAATTATGTTTCTCCCTTGACTACACTAGAAGATATAAAGAAATACCATAAAGAGGCAAAAGCATAAATGAAAATGAAATTTCTGCTTAATCATCCTTTTGCAGAGGAAAAATAAGCACTTTCTGTGCAAGGCAATATCATCTTTTAATAGCTACGGGACATATTACCATCACCCTGCTGCTTCTCGGTTGGAGAAATAGGATTAATGGCCTAAGAGGGAAGAGCTTAAGCTGATTAGTCAAGTATGCAGTCTTTGGGCAAATAAGTAGGAAAAGGGAAGAGGTCGGCCTTCCATGAATAAATGTCCCGCAGAGCAAGAAACCCAAGTGATCCAAGGCTGCGATTTAGATGAAAAGGGCTTGCCATCTCCCATTTTCAAAGTGGTCTCCCATGATGGAGGTCAGATTTAGGTTGACTCGAATCCTCCTGCATTCCACGAAGCAATTCCAGAATGACGGGCATTCTACTCATTCATTTATTCAAGCCACGATCTTCAGCGCCAACCCACTAGGTATTGTGTGTACAGGGATGCAGGACCCACAGCTAATGTAATTATTCCACCTATTGAGAAGCCTTAATGATAGGAAGGGAGTTCTCCAGTTGAGCACTGGTGTGTTCTTACAGGTCATGGCAGACCAACACCTTCATTTGGCACAACAGCTCTGAAGTTCCCTGGCTACCCTTAAAACGTAACACAGGAGCAGACGGCACTAGGGCCAACCGTCTCAGCCCACGGCTCCTGCCACAAAGCAGACACCAGCACTTCAAAGCACCTGAGCCCCAACACATCATTTTCAAGATGAAATCCAGGGCATGTCTGAAGGCAATGCTAGTAAAGGTAATATTGAAGGCCGGGGGCCTATTTCTATTTAACATCCAGTTCAGTACAATAGAAAGGAAACTCTCATCCCAGTGACTGAGGATGCTCAGGAATCTCAAGTGAGATTCTGACAACAGGTATCCAGGCCCCAAAACTCAAAGGGAGTCATAGGAACCTGACACCACCTTAGTTCTTCATTCCCAAATATCTTCCACACTCTTTTTCTCTCTTGGTGAATTTATCGGTGTTTTAATAACAAAATCAGAGGGGAAAGCAAACTTCCTTTCTGAATCAAATAACCTGATTATTTCTGTTGTGTAAGGAGACCTGCCATAAAATTCAGCAGACAGCCCCAATAAGTTATCAAGAGCAATTATAAAAATTAAAATACAGCTTATAACCAAAGTCAGTCATCAAAAATGGTTAAGCTCACCAAAATGTGAAGATCTTCTGTGCTACACTTAATGGAAATGATTTCAAATGTTAAATGTAGGACATAGCCTTTAACCAGGGGACTTTATTAGTTTAATGCAATCATAGCTACCCATCTGTTTAAGAGATCTCTTGAGAGCATGGCATAAATACAAAACTATCCTCACTGCAAGCAGGCAAAATTGGCTGGCTATGAAATAACCTTTGACAGACTAAGATGTCTAACACGATATTAAAAGCAGATTGCTCAAGGGCCATATATATTTCTGAAATACGAAGTGGCTGGATGAAGCTATTTCATCTCAAGAGAGAAGATTCAAGAACATTCTTCATACCGTTCTTGACCACTTCCCTCCTCTCCAAACCCCTTAAAACACCGCTCAAGAAACACAACATTAATTCAAAATGTTCTTTTCTTCACTGACATTCTTTCCCTTTCATCTGCCCTGGAGTTTTCCGTGGAAATTCTACCACGTTGATAGAATTACTATTTAAATCACCCTGGAGCAGGGACCATCTGGGCAGTTTGCATGACTCACGCCCTGCTCGGAATATCCCATCTCATGCACACGGATGGGCCTCAAGGCCTCAGGAAGACACTGAGGAATCCCCCAGAAGGCACAGTGGACAGTAATTGGGGAATCAAGGAATTAAGGTGGTGTCAGATCCCTGTGGCTTACTCTGAGTTTTATAGCCCCAGAAGACTATTTCCAGAATCTTGAGGTAGCTTCCAGAGCTCATGTCAGCCCTGTGGGCTACATTTATGCCCCAACTCTTTCCCCAAGGGGAGAATTCACTGGATCGGGTGGGCACCTGGCCAGGCTGGATGTGGTCACTGTAGTCAGTGTAAGTGTCCCCTAAAGAACAAAGCAGCCAAGACAAAGATGGAAGTGAAGTCAGCCGCAGGGCCCCCACAGCAATGATTCCAAGACCCCTCTCCTAGCCTGGCAGTGTTTTCTGTTCTTGCCCCAGGCTGGCTCTGTGTGTCCTTATATAAAGTTGACTTTTATAACTTAAGCTAGCTTGAGCAGGCATTTGTTATTTGTAACCGATAAGACATATTCAATCACATTTAATCATTTAAGAGCTAGCATCTGATGATTTATAACCCCAGTAGAATAGCTTAGAAGACATTTCTTACCAGCATGTACTAAAACATTTGCTTCCAATTTCTAAATCTATTTTATAGCTCCCCCTAGCCCTTCCTAAAACACAGCCAAGTGTATAGGGGAAGTTTAAGTAAGTATTAACAGAGTCCCTCTCCCTGCCCTCAGTGATGACCTGTTAACATCTAAAGTCCTGGGGTGAAAGGTCTTACTGACTAATCTTCAGATTCAGAAAGTGTCTCATGAGCTTAAAACACTCACAGGCTTAAGCCAGAGGAAGTGCTACAATAGACAGAAAGCTCATTCAAGGGTGAGAAGCAGGGGACACGTAGACTGTGCTGGAGTTTAGGTGGTACAGTGCCGCTGGCCACACATGCCCTGCCCTATAAGCTGGCACACAGCCTGGGAGGTAAATGAAAACAAAGTAGTACAGACAGGCCATGGCCGTCGTGGCCAGTATATTTGGCTGTACTCATTCAGACACCTTCCCATTCAACAGATAATTACTGCACATCTAGCCCCACCATATACCAGGCTCAGTACCCTGCAGAGGGAGTACCAGGTGGTTAGGACAGACTCTGTCCACTGGGTTTCCTCCATCAAACATTTACACTTTAGTAAGAGAGAGAAAACTGATACACAATTACAGTGCACTGCTGCATTCTGAGGGGGTGAGAACAACACAGAATATAATGTAGGGCTGCAGAGAAAGCTCTCAGCTGCGTACTGTTGGGAGGGAGAGAACCAGAACACACACCTCAGGACTATGAACCTGCTTGCGATTGCTTAACCGTAGTGACTGTCAAGGAACTTGCCCCAACACAAATGCTCAGATCCCAATCGGGGGAAACAACAGAGTTACAAATGTTTTCATTAAATTTTTCTATTTCAGGGAGGCGGGGAAGAGCTTGTCACCCTTGTCATCAACACTGCCCTGGCACGGGTGCCCTGACACCCACCTGCAGGAGACCACTCTCCCACTCACAGCGGGGTATGCCCTGGGCCGGCCTGACCACCCCCGGGCCACGCCTCTCAGGTCAGAACTGCACATGGGCTCCTGGCGTTGGAGGTTCTCCCCCAGGACCCCCTCGACATGCGAAAGTCCAGTTCCCAAAGAGGGAGAAGGCACCATGGCGACCTGCAGGTCCTCACTTGTAACGGGGCCGAGCGGTAAGCAGACTCCCGCCAGCCCCTGAAAGGCCATAGCTTTGAGGACACTGGCCCGAGCTTTAGTTACAATATCTGCTTTCACCGCCCATGGGTGCTCAGCCTCCCCGCCTCCCCCCGCCCCTCTCCGGGTTCCAAGGGTGGGTTTTTTTTTTTTTAACCTCCGTAACTGAAGAACCTGATCAGGCCGTGTGATGAGAAACCGTGGCCTGAAAACTGTAAGTTTCCAATTCCAGCAACGAAGGCTCACTTTTCATGTTTCACACACACAAGACATTAACCAAGGCCCTAAAAATAAGAGCCAGTGGAGGCAGCCAAAGAGATACCTAACACCCAATCAAAGCGGTGCAGGAGAGGCGAGCATGAGCAGTTTTTGGGAGCCCGGCCAAATGTTTTTCTGCCGGAGGAATGAATTTAGAGTCTGTGCGCACTCAGCAGCAGCATGGAGAAGGGGCGAAGACACAGGAGCTGGACAACCAGGAGGCCCCGGAAAACCCTCTCTGTCCTGCCAACGTCCACGACAGGGGCAAACCTTTCAGAGCCAAACTGTTAGGAGACGATGATTTATTTCTTCCATCCATCAGGCCAGTAGAAAAATGAAAAGCCAGAAGCAGGGAGGAAACAAGGGCTGTAACAACATTATCTGCAGACCTGGGACAGCCCTGGACCCAATGAGCAGCTCACAGGGCAGGGTTTGGGGTGAGCTGGGTCTGCCACCCCACAGGGCATGCAGGGGCCCAGTGCAGAGGCAGGTCAGCCTCAGAGCAACAGGGACCCAGTGTCTACAGGAATCTAACTTTTCTCCTTTTGAAAATAAAGGTCACGAGAAAAGCAGTGTTGTCAAACTTTAAATGGAAGGCAAAATATAAACTATTTGCTCTCTAGCTGCCACTATAGTTGGGAAACTTTTCATAAGGTGACTGTCCCCACAAGTCAAGAGGGACTCTCCAATTATGCACAGGAAGGGGGTACGTTGTCCTCCACGTGATGGATGCTCCTTAGAGAAGCAAGCTCAGGCGCTAGGGTTTGGAACACTTCATAGGGGAATTTCTGGAGCTCTTAATAACAACCTTCCAAAAGAGAAAGGCTTCGAAAATTCTCAGCACAACCCTAGAGACATTCTCACTTAAAGGCAACATTAAAAGTTCAAAGTATCTATTTTAAAGACCTGTAATTTTTAACTATATAGCTTTGTTGCTCTCCAGCTAAGCTGCTGACTAAAGCTGGAGTAATTTTACAACTCCATTATCCACATGTGGATGATTCACTTGTTCTATTACCCTGACTTCAGGCTGCCCACCCCCTCGGTGACCAACTTGTGCCTGGGGGGTGTGCCAACTGCACCATCACAGCTAAAGGTGCGCAAGTTCATCTTAACATGCGCTGGGACAAGGCAGTGATGTTGCACTCTTCTCCCGGATAACAGGAGTTTGGGGTCAGACACTGTTTTGGACAATTGGCACCACGATTTCCAGTAAGTATGCATTTGAATGTGGTCCTTTCAAATTCAAAGTGTGCTTCAAAGGAGGAGGCACAGACCTGGAAGTCAGCACCTTTAAAACAGTTCTCCTGTGATGGCAGGTCAGGCACCTTGTTCTGTGATTGGCATCTGCCCTGATGCGCTGAGAGGGATGTTTTCAAGACCACGGGCCCAGGCTTTGTAGGGATTCTTAATGCCACTTTCCTGTTTATGAATGTCTTGATGAAGCATTTCAAAAGCATTGACTCTATGTTAACATTCTGCATGACGCATAAAGCACTCGGCTGCACCCCAAGAGTGAGCCAAAGTGTCCCGGCCACTTTGTGCGGATCACTTGAACTTGAAAGTCCTATTCCCTCCACAAATTGCAGTGACCATGACATGGACATGAGGCAGATCCTTTCTTGAAAAGGAAGGAAGGGAACATAACTGACAGCACTTATTTCCAAACATCAAATTCAAGTGTCACATGAAAATAGATTTGGGGAAACTTGTAATTGACATGAGCTTGAAAGCTTCCTGATACTTAAAAAGGGTTTTTTTTTTTTCCTTTTTCGGATGAGATTGATGATATTAACAACTGTGATCTTCTGATGTTATATAATGAAAGTGTCCAACTTTAAAAGACTGTAGGACTAAATAGTGTTTTCCAAACAACCACAAAGGAAAGGTTATGTAAGCATGTAAAAAAAAGCTGCTCAGGGCCTCCCTGGTGGTGCAAGGGGTTAAGACGCAGCCTAAGAGGCTGTCTGCAGCCACTGCAGCACGGGTTCGATCCCCAGCCAGGGAGCTACCCACATGGCACAGCAGACCTCTCCTGTCTCACTTGCTGCTCCCCTCAGCAGTGTATTTCGCTCAGTCTGCCTGTTCTGTTCCCCACTCTGTCTCAGGTGAATCCTCTCACCCCTCTTCTCCCCCCCCCCCCCACACACACACATCTCTGGCCTGTACCCCAATTCTTGTGTGCATGGATAGATAAATCTTTAAAAAAGAAAAGAAAAAAAAACTACTCAACACTCCAGACAGACTAATGGACACAGATATATGTTGTCGTGTTCGACATTACAACTTACCTGTGAAAAACTCACTTGATTGTCCTCACTTCAAAGAAGTTTTCCAATTCTCTAAAAAGGCAATTAAAATACTCTTCCTTTTTCTGTTTACATACCTACATTAGACATTTCAACCAAACAGTGGATTGAAAGCAGCTGAGAATCCAATTGTTTTTGCTAATTTGGGCAGCAGAGAGATTTCCAATATATAACACACCACTGCTCTATTTTTTTGTTTTAGAAAATAATCTTTTCATAAAATTACATAATTCATGTTAATATGTAAATGGCTTGTTGTTACCATATTTAAGAATAAAAATAAGAAAAGTTGAAAGTAACTATTGGTAGGAAAAATCCATGGAAGAAAGCAAGCTCTTTGGAACAAACTGGAACCTAAGACAAAGGCTTGAGAACCATGGTCTTACTCTGATTTACAGTAAAAGAATTCAAAAATTCAGCTCCATTTACTCAATATTTCCAGATAAAATTGGGTTTCTGATACTGTAGGCCATGACATATTTCTAACAAAGTGGGCCTTTGAAACAGATCTTGTTATTATTGCTTGGGGTCTTTAGTTTTTGCACTAAAGCCAAACCAGTAGTTTATCTTCTACTAACATTTAGTTATGTTACGTTTTCCGAGCACCTTTTCTGACGGTGCCATACACACACCACGTTTGCCCTCAGGCAGCATGGACTCCAGGGGCAATCACCCATCAGGCGCCATTTGCACTGACGCATCAAAATTACCTGTTACGTGCCAGGCACTATGCTGGCTGCCTTATCAAAGACAAGATGCCCCTATACCAAACTGTACTTTTCATCAGGGCTATGCATTCGTTTTCAAATGTTCACACTGTTTGCTCATTTCCAAATTTCTTTGGAATTGAGTTGAGAGATTTCTTTACTAATTCTGAAAGCTACCGCTACAGTTTCCCCATTCACAGTTGTGTGATTTAAGACTGGTCAACAATTAGAAAGATCACAGTACACTCGGTCACCCCTCTGACACAGTTTTCTCCTCTTTGCCGTTGTAAAGACAGACCCCAGAGCTCTGGGAAAGTCAGTCTTCAACTGAGGGGGACCTAGGGACCACCTCCCAAGGCTGGAGGGGTGAAGGCTGCCTGTTAGCAGGATGACCAGAGACTGCATGGAATTCCTGATAAAACTAAGTGGGCAAGTGATGGCACATGTAAACACTACTCAAAAAGTCATTAGAGCAAGATTCCAAAGAAACCTGAAAGATAATTGTCCATTAGTTACACAGGCTGAACACAAATGCCTGCTTCAGAGATTCAACTTCCTAACACGGTTTTTAAATTCAATCGCAACTTTTTAAAAAACCCAACAGCCCCAAGGACATAAAAACTGGCTGGAAAACTGGTGTGCGAGAGAAAATGGTCATACAGAAATAAATGTGATGCCTGTGAGCTTAGGTATGATAATTCTGTGATTTGGTTAATTTCTAAAGCAGTCCAGCGTATAAAAGTTCCTAAGAAAATCCAGCTCTAGAGGATTTAAAAGAGCCTTGAGTTTATGAAAGATGGTAAACAAATTAGAAGGGGCATTGATGTAGCTAATATGCTTATTCATTCTTTCATTAAAAATCTGAGCACCAAGGAGTAGGTAAGATGGAGAACAGGCTTCCCTTCTGTCATCCACAGGACTTGTCAAATGAGTGACAAGCGGTGTGTCTCTGGAATCCAATAGATTGGACTCAAATCCCAGTTCGGCGACTCATTACCACTGATATTTTCTAAAGCTTCATTTCATCATCTGTAATATGGAGATGCCAGTGTTCATCTCACAGGGGTGAACATGTAAATGGCCTAGCACAGGGATATGCTAATGATTGCTAGCTGTTTCGAGTCCAAAGGCTAAGCGGCCCACTCAAAATTTTAAAAATGAGGCAGTAAGTAACATACAATAACTTCTAAAGAAATCTAGTCTCAGGTGGTCAGGGAAGAAGTGTCTGCAAAAATGGCCTTAGGAGCAGTTCAAATTCCCTTTACAAAGCTGAACAGGAAATTTCCACTCATCAATATGGTTCTTATGCTTCACGAGTCCAAGACAAGTAATCATTGAGTGGTGACTGTGATGAAACATACTTAGTCAGGGGTTTTCAACCTTTCTTGAGTCATGGCCCTCCTTGAGAGTCTAATAAAAGGTATTAACGGAATCTCACTCCAGAAAATGCTGGAATTTTTTAAGTTAGAGAAGGCTGGGTCCCAAGAAGCCCAGCCAACACCACCACCATGCTACCCATTATGATGCTGACGATTTTGAAATGAAGCCTAAGGTCACCTGGTCCAACCTCATGAATCAGATGCATAAGCATCACAGCCCCTGTCCTACTCGGCCTTATCTCAGGGGAGGTCCCATCACCAGCTGGTGGCGCAAGCTCAGACAGAGCTGGGGAGTCATCCTGGGCAGTCCCTTTTCCTTCACTCCCCTCCACATCTCATCTTCCAAGTTTTGTTCATTTCTTCAAGTATAGCCTCGGATTTCCACCTCCTCTGTCCAAGTCACCATCACCCTTTGCTGGAATGTTCTAGTGTCCCAACTGGGCTACTCCCATTCAGTGCAGTCTGTCTCTGCACCTGGTCTCTGCACAGCAGGCTGGATACTTCTAAAACTGACTATATCAGAACCATCTTTCCACCATCCAACACGAACTTCAAAAGCTGTCTATGAAAACAAACAAAGAGGAAGAGAAATCTTTTTCCTTGTTTGGAGACCCTTCCCTTGAAAGGCGGCTACACCATTCTGTGAATGACAGAATGGGAGAATGGAAGGATGAAAGCTGAACACAGCTCTCAGATGGGTAAGGTGGAGTAAGAGCGTTAGGTTAAGGCTGGTAGAGAAGAACTGGAGTCCAAAAACATCAACAGCCCCTATGTATATTCTGTTACTTAACCCAAATCTGCATGTATAACTGATGGCCAGTATGGGAAACAATACTGTAACTTTAGAAATTAAAAAGTACAAACAGAAAAGTAATTACTCATATTCCAAATACTGCAAATCATCTACTTTTAACATCACAGCATATTTTCATCTTTTTAGAGAATTTATGCAATGCCTAGGAGAAAGAGGGATGCAAAAATCAACACAAATGCCAATATGCAGAAGTGATAGCATGGGTAGAAACTATTCCAGGCACCTTCCTACGTATACAGGCGGTGGCAGAGGGGACTAGAAATTATTTCATGAAAATGGGATCATAGCCTTCATGTTATTTTTGTCATATTTCAATTTAAACTTGATTTCCTGTAGCAAAATAAATGAAATTTAAGATTAAGAGGTGGTAAAAAATAAATTTTTTATTAAATAATGGATGGCATTTTTTTTTAAAGATTTTATTTATTTATACAAGCACTGGGGTAGAGGCCAGAGGCGCAGGAGGATGAGAGAATCCACCACAGGGCAGGGAGCAGAACAGGCAGAAGGACCGAAAAACACTGCTGAGGGGAGCAGCGGGCGAGACAGGAGAGGTCTGCCATGCCATGTGGGCAACTCCCTGGCCGGTTGGGAATCAAACCGGCGCTTCGGAGGCTGCAGACAGCTTCACAGGGATGCACTCAACCCGCTGTGCCACCAGGGAGGCCCTGGATGGCATGTTTTTAAAGGATGTGCTTTTTAAGTTTTAGACAGAATTGGTTGGCTCTTTGAAAGATGCCAGCATGTTAATGCTTCCTCTCATTTTTCCTCTCTGACTCCAGCCTTTTGTTTAGTTATTTTTACAGTATCTAGGTTTGTCGCATTCACATTCTATCCTGCTCCCTTAATTGTCTGGCGCTAGTTCTACCTCGATGTAAGTAGGTTCAGTTGCTCACTCTGCCTCCCACTGCACCCGTCTCTGAATTTCGTGTTTTGATTCAGCTTTTAATTGGGTGGATATCAGCAAAGGTAAAGCCATGTCTCATTTAGCTGCTGCTATACCCGTGGTGTTTGCAGAGCGGATGCTCCTGAAACATTTTCTGAATGGTGGAAATTCTAAGAGCAAAACAGGGAACAGAGCTTACAACCTGCTCAATCCCACATACCTTATCTGGGGCCCACGGAATATCCAAAATCTTGAATTCCTTGTGTAAATGCTATACAAATGTCATTTGCCAAAAAAAATAAGAAAAAAAAAGAGATGATTTTAAAAGCCAACTTCCCAATTGCCTTTTCCTTAATGAATTACAGGAAAGACATAAATGCTTAAGGCAACATGCAAATGTCACATAAAAGAGAAACATTTCTCAGCAGATAACCAGGCAAGTTCAATTTCAAATTCCAACCTGCTATCTCTGTGCTAGGATTGTAATGGCACCATCAGCTACTTAATTTGTGACTGATTACCATTTATAACCTAGCTCACCAAACCAGCCCTTATTTATAGCTCCAACTTCTGAGAAGTAGCCATGATATTGTCTATAAAATGGTTTTAACCTTCAAACTTCTTTTCAGGCAAGACCTTCAAAAGTAAGCCCTCACACAGCAAGGCACATCTCCCCCACCACCCAAGAATCACAGGCACACCTTTCAGAACACGCCTCCCCGATTTTGCACCTCTAAAAGGACACTTCCTCCAAAACAAAGATGTTTCTTTTTAATGTCTTAAAACCCACCAGAAGTTGCACCTTGGAGATGAAATGCAGAAAAAATGTGGTGGTGATCAACTGGAATGAAACTATTCATTCAGCAAGTATGACGCGAAGAAAGTGGGACTTGCCATAGCGCCAACTTCCATATCAAAGAGTAGGACACTAGCAGCCTTTTAGAGGAAGTCTGTAACTGGCAAAAACAACCAAAACACCTGATAATGCCTTGTTGAACCTAGGCCTCCCCCAAAATAGAGCAGAGGAGAATTACCACACAAAAATCACATTAGTAACGTACATCCCTCTTGCAGGCACAGACCGTCAAGGGCCTCTTCCCCTGCCCTCTGGCCAATTCCCACATAACTAGCCTGGGGCTTCCTGACTCAGGCCTTTTTTATTTTTTATTTGTTGTATCACTGTACATTTTTAAATGATATTTACTTCCCCCCACCCCCTCAGGTGTAGCCCCATAAAATTTCTTTCACCAAGGCACCCGAGCATCCTCACCTCGGTTCCCTGTGCTCCTTCCTCCCTCCTGCTGGTCCCTCTCCCTCCTCCTCCCCTGCAGGATGTTTGATTTATAATCGACTGTTTTTGTTTTGTTGTGTTTTGTATTGTTATTTTTTTACACTGATGTCTTATTTGGTTCCCTACATTCCTGCTATACGTGAAACCATCGGATATCTTAACAGCAATCCATTGTCAACTTCCTCCTGGGCCCTGCAGGACCAAGACTGGCTCCCCAAACTTAATTCCCGAATGCTTTTAGCAGACTTACTGCTTTTGCCCTGATAGCACCTGTTGTTTTATCAACAATGAATACCAATGACTCTAAAAATCTCCAAGGGCTCCAAATCCAAATAGGCTTTGTCTGCATAGAACAGACAACAACCCCCCATGCTGACATCTTTCTCTGTTCTCCAGTGAACATTATAAATATCCTAATGTTTTGCTCTCATTTTTCCCCTGAATGTAGGTTTTTGCTCTCCCACCTTAAAATTACAAAGCCATGATTCATCTTTCAGCAAAACAGCAGCTCTATCTAGGTAGCACCAATGTCTGCTGACCCGTCCTCTAAGAGAGTTTCTGGAATACTCGCAACCCTCATTCTGACAAACTGCATCTGCCGCACAGCCATCACCCTCCGGTGAAGGTCTACTCGCTCCCCTAACTTGTCCCCCGAGGCCAGGTACTAGTTTTCCATTACCAAGATTATCTTCAGGCAGAAGTCCATGGCTTTTGTCTGAGTAACTGCTTGACATAAACATTCTGTGGTGTGCTGCTTGTGTGCAAGGCTTACATGCCCTGTTTGTCTAGTCCTACAGAGTCTAATGCAACACATGAGTGAGAGGCTGGCATGTTTAACACCAAACTAATCCATGCCAGTTTTACCTTCAGAGGGCCCTCATAGTTAAGCCTCCACTAATAAAAGGCCCATAAATGTGAGGGCTTATCCTTTCAGTTCATGCAGTGAAAGTTCTAGCTCAGACCTTTGCCTCTATTGCATCATGTTCCGACAGCACTTGCAAAGTGGATGAGGTGCACACATCCAGCTCTTGACAGGCCGATTTCAAGATGGCCTCTTAATGTTGGGCTGTTTCGTTGCTCTGCAGGACTGCCTAGTTAGGGTCCCAGGTTAGCATCAGGCTGTGTCCAGAAGATGCTGCTGCCCTTTCTGGGCACCTTCAGAGGCGAGCTGTCACTCTGCCCGGCCACGGGAAGCCATCAGATAGGGCTTGGGGTTAATACAGCAAAGGAAGCAGCTTCTATTTAAAGGTCTTAGGGAGAGAGAGAAGGGAATAGAGGAAGAGAGATTCTGGAGTTTGCAATTCTTGAAATGTACTCCAGAACAGCTGTTCTATCTCTTTCCTTTTAAGCACCCCTCAAGTAGCAATGACAGAACAATATTATCTAAAACACGTAACAGAAGAGAAACTAAACTTCCTCTATGAGAATGTTTCGTTAATAACTCTAGGAAAACTGCAGGAGTCAAGAATGTTTTTAAGCATAAGCTAAAGTGAAATCTAAATTTGCTTCAAAGTACTTGGTTAAAAATATATACATATATAATGTGTATATATATATATATATATATTTGAGTTAATGAGAGGGCTCTTAGTTTAAGTGAAATATAAGAAATTCAGGTTTCACAAAAGAATCCATTTTCCTTTGGCGCTGTTCTGTTTCCAGAAGGCCTCATTTTCAAAGAAAGACATTAAATCCTAGGACAAATAAACAGCAGGAGAGTACGCAGAGGCTATGGTGTAGGAACATACTGGAAACTACAGCACTCTGGAAGGTGGTAATTCCAGATGCAAGTGTTGCAAGTCGGCTTGGAAACCCAGCCATCCCTCCCTCGGCTGGTATGTAACAGTAACCATCTGAGTTCTGCCTTAAATCCATTCCTTTTAGCACAGAACTTCTCTGATCAAGGATTACCTACTCCAACCCACTTCCCACGTTCTGTGTACAAGCTCACGGATAAACACTGAGGGAATGCCTGGAAGGCCTGTTTGAGGCCTGTTTGAGTACTGCAGTGATGAACATTTTATAAAGATGACTTAGTGGTTAGGCAGGTGAGCCAAGGACACTGATCACAAGCAGGTTCTTTCCATTTCCCTCCATTATTTTGAGATCAGGAACATTTCCAAATGGAGTAACAATGGCCTGGTGGATGTTATGGCTATCTGCAAACACTTGCCATAAATAGGTTTTGTCAGTGTCTAAAAAACAGCTGTGTGAAACCTCTGCCAGGAAGAGCCAATTAAAATTGCAAAAACATCTTATTTGTTGGTTATAGTTCGCTCCACAAAAAATGTGCCTTTATCTTCTCCTCCTTCCCGCTGTAACCTTCTCAGAACGCTGCCAAGGCGCAGATGCAGCTGCGGGATCTTGGTTCATTTATATTTTAAAAGTTGAGTCTATAAGACAGCTTGCGCTGAACCACCACCCCACAACCCCACATGTTTAAAGTGAGTGGGGGGACATAGTTTGTTCTCAGCATACCAAATTTGCCTATTTAACAGCTGCCTAATGAAAATAACCCAAGAACTCAGGAAGACCAGTGCAAGGGGAACGCACAGCCCCGGCAGATGGTGCCCCATGCCTGTCTTTGCCACCATCACCTCTCAATAACAATTTAGTAAAGAAACATTAGGTGCTTTTGCTAATAAGCAGAGTATGGTTTGAAGCCAAAGTGGGCTTTATCACAGTTAAGTCCTGAAAATTGGACTTTAGTCTTGGGTGTTGAGCCAAACAGATATGAAAACTGACAAGTTTGGTCAGTGACCATAGAAAGGCGATGCTTTCCAGTGACTGCCACCAAGACCTGGCAGCCTCAGGGACAGGGTCAACTTCAAATGTCCCCCAAGCAGATGACAGACAAAGCATGAGGCCACGTTAAAACCTGCACCCAAGAGGATTTTCCAAATGACTTTAGAATCACTCAGGGAAACCTGTACAGCCCATTGTAGGAATTCACAAGGTCGGAGCCCCTGTGTGGACAGTCACTGCCACAATCAGGAAGTGAAGCAAGTATTCCAGGAATTTCCAGTTTGAGGAAATGTTGAGAATATACCCCCAAATCTATTCTGCTTATGTATTTTAACAGTAAGTTTTAAAAAAAAGTTTGACTTTTGGGCCTCCCTGGTGGCGCAGCGGTTGAGCGCTGGGTTGCGAAGCTGCCCGCAGCCTCCGCAGTGCTGGTTCGATCCCTGGCTGCTCCCCGGCCACCGGAGGAGGGTCCCACATGGCGCGCACACCTCTCCTGCCGCCCGCTGCTCCCCTCAACAGTGTATTTCACCACTCTGCCTGTTCTGCTCCCCACTCTGGCTCTGGTAAATTCTCTCACCCTCCCGCACTTCTGACTGCACCCAGTGCTTGTATAAATAAATTTTAAAAAAGTTTGACTTTTGGATTCATGAAAATCACAAAAAAATGACTAATCAGGGGCTGACGTTTCAACATTTAGGATTTCTTCAAGAATTCCACTGAATCAAGCTGGATTCATGCTCGAAGTCAAAAGGCCAATCCCAAATTTCTGGTCTTCCCTTAAAAACTGCCGAGGTATGTATTTGGAAAGATTAGATTTCATTATCAGTTCAACCAGGTTGAAATCTTACCATCACCATAAACCACTGCTCTTTGAACTCAAACAAATTAACAAATTACCTTCCTCATGGAGACGTGGTTTCCTCGTTTGGAAAGTGGAAGAAAAATCTTGAAATCTTGAGACTGAGAGAGCATGAAAGGCTGCTTTGACCAGAGGGGCCAGTCTACAGTTTCGTATTTCTTTCTCCACCCCTTGTGGCCTCCCTGCCCACCAAGCTCTTCATCCTCCCAAGATTTTGAGTTTGTCTCTAGAGGAAGTGAAAACTATAACCTACTCTAATTCAGGTCTGGCAGATGAGAAAGGAGACACGTCCATCAGCAGAGTCACTCCTAGGAAGAAGGGCGATGAGTGTTCAAATCTCTGGTTCTGTACGAAGATCTAAGTGGGGCCTTCCATTATCACAGAACAGTTACGCACTAAGCACAGATCATGGCAAGCAGAAAGACTTCAAGGTAGAGCTCTCCCTGCCAGGAATGTGAACTCCACGATAGAGAGGATTCTGCTCTCTCCCCAAGCACACAGATGCAGGTCTAGGAATGGATCTGCCCATCCTCACGGACTGGCTCCATCCTTACCCTGCACGTCCTACTTCTAGGAGGTCAGGGAAAGGACAGTGGGGCTGTCCCCTCCAATCTTCTAACGCAGAGCCCTTCTATCTGATAGTTAAAAACATCACAGAAGGTCCACAGGGGAGGGAGGCAAATAGACCTGAAATGCATAATTATAACATATATGAAATGCAAAAGTTTTAACAACTCAGTATGAATTGTCAAATCCTAAAAGAAATACAAATGGCCAGTTTTGGTTTGCACCTTTGGTTCTTCCAGAAACATTTCTCCTCTGTGCTCCATTTTGCTATCAGGGTGCCTCCTATTCATCTTTCAAGTTCTGACTTAAATGTCATGTCCTTATAGAAGCTTTCTGTCTTGCAGGTTGGGTGAGGTGTCACTAATACCCATTTCCACATCAGAACTACTTCTCATTTGACAGAATCAATTTTATCATAGTGGTTTGATTTATCTTCCCACGAGGCTGTGAGCACTATAAAGGACATATTGTTTGATATTTTATCACGTACACCAAAGAAAGGGCTTGGCACCCAGAAGGTACTCAAATTCTTTCAACAAATCAAGCTCTCCCCATGGTTCAGGAATCCTCAGTGAAAGTGGGAGAGGTGCTTAAAGTCACTAGTAAATGAATGCAAATTAAAACAACCGCAAACCAATGTCTGGCTTAATAGGTAATTTGTTTTTAATAATACATGGCATCTGGAAAGATGAAACGTGTGCTTTGGGTAAAATGAAATTTAACCCCTCTGAAGGTAATACGATATGGATCAAGAGTCTTAAAAAAGTCTCATACTGTGGAGTCTAGTAATCTCACTTCTAGGAATATATCCTAATTCTAAAGTACTGATGCACAACCACATTTCTCACAGCTTTGCTCACTGTGAAAAGTGGAAGGTCAACATCTAGTGAAAATGGGAAGAGACAGTCTATACAGTTGAGCATCACACACTGTGTTTTCAAATACTGAATGCAGGAAGTGACCCAACGTATGCTTTTTGAAAACATACCACTTCCTAACATACCACTTACCTTATGAGCCACCCCCGAGTATACACTTCCAGGGCACTAAGTGCTTCCACACTGTTCTGCAGCCATGGCCACCGGCCCTATTCAGAGCACGTTCATTCCCCCAAACGGAATTACCCATTAAACACATACTATGTTCCTCCCTCCTCCCCGCCCCAGGAACTCGCCATTCTACTCTCTGCTCTACAGAGTGGACTATCTACGCACTTCACGTAAGTGGAATCAGCAGTACTTGTCCTTTTGTGACACGCTTCTTGCATTTAACATACTGTCTTTGGCATTTATTCACATTGCAACATGGCCGAATGCCCTTCCTCTTTAAGGCTGAGTAATATTCCACTGAGAACTACACATCTCATTCATTATTCATCTACTGATAACACTTGGTTGCTTCAAACTTTTGGTCGCTGAATAAAGCCACCATGAAGGTCGACGTACAGAGCTCTGCTCACGAACCTGGTTTTGAATCTTTTGAGGGATGTAACCAGAAGTAAAGCTGCTGCCTCAGAGGGAACTCCTATGTTCCTTTTTTGTTGAGAAACACTCCTAACATGTCCCACATTGGCCGCTCCATTTTACATTCCCACCCGCAGTGCCCAGGAGTCCCAATTTCACCACATCCTCCCCAACACTTGTTCTTCTGTTATCTCCCTAACAGCCATGCCGATGGATGTGACGTGGTATCTCCATGTGGTATCTCCATGGCTTTCTTGAACACTTCCCTAGTGACTGTTGATAATGAGTATCTTTTCATGTGCTTATTGACCATTTGCATATCTTTGAAAAAATGTTTGTTCAACTCCTTTGTCCATTTTTTTTTTAAATTGGATTGCTTGTCACAATATATTCTTAGAGGAAGAAAGCCAGATCTAAAAATGCACATAATTTTTAATACATAAGAAAATGTGCATCTATATAGAAACACTTCATTAAAAGGATATACAACAAAGAGTAACAGAGATTGAATTCTGGATGGGAAGAATTAATTTTTCTTTATACTGTATGTGCAATTGCTTCTAAAAAGCATACACATGTTTATAGAAACAGGGGGAAAGGGGCATCAGAAGCAATTTTATAAACCTGAACCCCATCACAAAGTTAAGGTTTCCATGAAGAGCACCAATTAAGTTTCTGAAGTTCATCTCCAGTAGGAAGAAAGGTTCACTCTACTTCTGCCATGTCCTGTCTGCCAGGGCATGGGACAGAGGCCAGTGTCTGGCAGGGGTGGGTAGGGGCAGGAGTTGCTGCTCATATTGGCTAGTATACTGTCCCCTTTTGTTCCTTCTCAGCTCCACCCATGTAAGTAGCCCAGGCTCCCACCTCTCAGCCAGCAAGCAAGTTCAGGCCACAGGAGAATAAAAGAAGAAATGTTCTCCTTACAGAACATAAGCACTAGTTCAAATAAGATGACCCTATGAACAACTGACAAAGAACAGGATTATATTAAAACTGAGTGACCACACACCTTCAACCATGTTAATGTAGGCTCGTCTCATACTGCCCGTTATTCAGACTGGACCACTTAATCCTGAACCATCCAGTAGAAATACCTTGAGAATTCATACTGTAACCAGAACACAGGGAAAGACTGGGGGTTTGGGGGAATACTTTTTGACTTGTGGGAACCCAAGTCTGTTAAAAACCACGTATTTTAGTTTGTTAGAATCTCTATTAGGCCAACCTCATATATTTTAGAATTATTTGTAACAAAATTCATTCATTCTTTCCATCCAGAAATCATCTTTGTTAATCTTGTTGTATACTCTTTCAATAAAGTGTTTCTATATAGAAGCGTATTTTCTTACATATTAAAAATTCTTGATGTAGACTCTATCTCCATGCTGGTGTCTCTTGAAGAGCAACATCGCTGCAGGTTGAGAAAGTAAGTCTGCCTTTTTTTGTTACCTAAATAAAGAAGACTTAAGTGTCCTTAAAAGAGCCAGATTCATAAATCAGAACCCTTAAAAATGCCAGGAACCTGTCGTAGTCCTCACAGAAAAAGAATGGTGTTCTTTGGATGCCAGTCAATGGTTTTAATGCCAATGTCCTCTCCCCACAACAAACCCCACAGCAGAGGCTGTGGGGAAAAAGAACAATCTATTAAAATAAGTGCCTTAAACAAGACAGGGTATGTGTACTTTGCATTGTCTTTAAGACACTTGGCTCTACCAAAGGTGGTCATATTCCAACACCACAGCCGTGAGAAATCTCCTTCACGGGAATGGAAAACAGAGGTGGCAAGAAATCAACCAACTATAATCCCATGTTCCAACCCTCCCAATGAAAAGCCGCTGTGTGACACTCCAGGCTCCTCCCAAGCTTCTAAAGGAGGCAGCCTCAGGCTCTAGATGCTGAGATCCAACAAGACTGGCAAGGTCCCCTCACCAGCTCGTAGCCGACACGTATGGCACAAGAGAAGCAAACCTCTGTTAAGTTACTGAGATTTGGGATTTGTGTTGCTCTAAGACAAACCTCAGCAATCCTAACATGAAAGCGTAAGGATATTAAATTCACCACGTGGCATCAACCACATGAGAGGGAATAGCAAGAACAGGTGGGGGTCTTCAGAGGTTAAAGGGGAGAGATTCAAAGGGCCCCCAGCTCAGGAAAGTGGGTCATGGAAGGCCAAGGGGACTGGTAGGAGAACAGGAAGCAAGGGACACAGTCTTTCAATGGGAACAAAGCTGAGAGTCATACACCCAGACACTCTTCCTCCAAAACCCAAGTCCAAGAAGCAGGAGCTATGATTCCAACCTATTGTGACAGTCCATCTGTACATATCACCCACGAAATGCTAACTAGAACTTATCCTCAGAGCTGCCTTTACTTAGAACATCTTAGCCATGCCTCCTTCCTTGTTAATTTATGGAGCTGCTGGCCAGGGATTAAGACCATGAAGCAGTTACTACAACGGAAAATTCTTCAGAAGTAACAGAAATAAACAGTCTACTTGCAGGGAGCTCGGGCACAAGCAGACACATGCTCTGTTCCTTCCTACCAGGATCCCCAAGAGCCAGAACCCATCAATCCTACTAACCCAGCCTCACCCCACACCCTGGTGAGTCCATCATTTTTCCCTTTGCTGTTTATGTATAAAATCCTGTAATCTAGTTAACAGCAGAGCACATGACCCTCCAAATACCCTTTCCCTGCTATCATCCTGAGACCCTTTTAACAAAATACTCAAAAATGGAATTGAGTCTCTTAATAGAATATTCCAGCTTAATAAAATCTCTCAAACACCGACAAATGTTTGCTTGCCTACTGATCCATTTTATCTCTTCTGATAGGATGAGCAGATACTACAGCTGTAACTGGAAAAATAAGAAATGCTTTTACTGACCTATACAAATGTCCTGCCTGAGTAAATACAGGTGGGCCTGATACTTCTGCATCATGCAGATTATCTGAGGACCATTTCTCTTCCCAGCTGTTTCCTTCAGTATTAACACTCAAGAGAAGCAGAGAGAAGGGGTTGAGAGAGACTAGCTGAGTGAAGACGGAGTGTGGAATGTGTGAAAATTTGACAATGTTTTCAAAAGTAAGAAATATCAATGCTATCCCTTTTCTCAGGAAAGCAGGGTAACATTTCTAAACTGGGGGCTTGAAGACATCCCCAGGGGGCCACAGACGCAAAGAAAATGCACAGGAAGAAGTGCCCTGCCTTGCCAGGGGCTACAGTAATTGAGCCACTCAGTGACTGCCAGGCAAGGGGCGCTCAGAAAGCTACTGTCTCCATTTAGTCTGCTGTTTCCTTTAGTCTTTGCCCCGTGACACTCAAGCTCCACTCCCAACAGGCTACCAGCGCAAGTCCTCCCTGCTCCCTTCCTACAGCCTGGTCCCCCTTCCTGGCTCCTACAACACAGCCCCCCTGGTTTCATTCCTTCATTTCATCCCCACTTCCCTCTTTTGCAGGCCCATCTCCTCTCTGCAACCAGGTTCTACCACACTTACTGTCCTGACCCTCTCTTTTCAGGGTGCCCTCCCTGGGGCATGCTAATCCCTGCCATTCATTCAATTCCACCTCAAGCAGATGACTCAGACTAGCTCTCCAGCTCTCACCACCCCACCCCCTCAGCTCCAGTCTAAACCCAGCTGCCTTCCTGACATTCTCCCTTCCTCCCTGAAAGCCCTCTAAGGCAGCTCTCATTCAACAGATTCAGAACCACTTTGCGCATCCCCCAAACCTGGTGGCCTTTAGGCTCCCGAGCCTCAGTGAAGGGCTCCTGCAGCCTTGCCTTCAACACCTTTCCCCTTCCACATCCAATTCATCGCTGCATCCACAGATTTCACCTTCTAAACAGACCTTGGATTTGTAAGCCTCTCTACTACCACCCCAGATTCCGGAACCAAATCTCCCATTAGAACAAGGAATGGCCACTAAGCAGCTGATGAATCCACATTTAGCACTCCCCATTAGGTCTCCTTATCATAGGAGGCATGATCCTAGCTCAAGAAATTCCGATCAGAGCACCTCCTTCCTTACAACCCTTTGATGGATTCCCCTGACCCCTTAGCTACAGGACAGGTCTGTGGACCAAGGTCCAAGGCCTGCCGGGTGGCCCCGGCCACCTTCTCAGTCTTTTCTCACTCTGCTCACTCGCCATGATCCAGTAACCGAGGGCTGCTTTTTGTTGCTACAACACACAGTGCTCCCTCTTTGGGGGCCTCATATGCGCTGGTTGTCTGTCCAGAAGACCCTTTCTCCTTCAGGGTAACTCCTTTCCATGCTGCGGCTCATTTAAATGTTATTTCCTTAGGTGAGATTTCCTTGACCTGCAGACTAAGTTAGGCTCCTTGTTTCCACTGCCAATGATAACAAAGACCTATGGCCTGTCCTTTGTAATTCCATAAGCAGTCTATAATTATTTGTACAGATGATTATTGGATTAGTGGATGGGTCTATTGCTAGCAGGATTATAGCAGAGACAGTTTCAGTTTTGTTATTTCTATCTCCGGCATTAGACACAGCGCCTGGCAGATGGAGCAATACGAAAATGTATCTGCTTAATAAATAATCACCCAAAATTTTAGGCTGCATTTTGTGAAATAATGCCCCAAACTCATACTAATAACCAAGAGCTAACTATCTGATGATTCAAATTTCAAAAAACAAGCAGTAAGGCTAGACAGATCAGAAAGGATGAATTGAAATAAAAAACGGTCATGCAAATGAAGGACACATTCATAAGTTACAGAACTGATTTCAAGTACTTGAAGGTTATACAAGAAGATACAAAAATCTAGGAATGTTTTTAAATAAACTGATTATCAAAAGTAAAACAAAGGTACTGTTTGAGCTCACTTTCAGCAAATCTTCCTTTTCTCAGCTTTAGGAGATCAAGACTTTATGAATAGTGATAAATTGGAGGTCTATTCTAAATAGAAACCCAAAATATGGACTCGGTAGATAATCAGACATAAGTCTCCACTGTCAATTCCAAGAAGCCGAGTTTGTGATGGCCACACAACACTGGACTCGGGATCAATCCAACATAAACTGACCTCAGCAGCTAAAGGGATGGATGAGCAGGCTTGCAGCAAACATGCAATTACACACTTGTGTTCTTCGAGCTGCTCCCAGCAGTTCCCAACCTCACAGAGGGATGAAAAAGAGGAGAATCCTAGAAAGTACAGTGCTGAGGCTGAATTAATCACTCCTTTACCTCGACCCCATTCCATGCATGGCTGAAACCTCCTCAATTCAGTGTTTGGCAGGTGTGACTACACTTGTCTTTAATATCATCCTATACCACCAGGAGATCAGACAGGAAATTAAAGCATGTCCTTACACATAGATTTTCTACAGTTGATTAAGAATGATGGAGGGACGGAAGACAACATCCAGATGCAAACTGTAAGAATATGTACCGACTCCTGAGAATTTACCTTTCAAAAGCCATTTTTGGAATGAAATATCACAAAAGATCATGTGTGAATAAACAAAACGAATCAAGATCTAAATAGTCAGGATTCAGATAATAACAACTCTCATCCATGAAAGAACCTGTGCTCAATTTGTTATAAATGCTAAGCAAGAAAACACACCGCTGTAAAGAGCTAACTTACCACGGGACCATACAAGAGGGTTCTCGATAAATGCTCAGTTTTATTCTTTTCAGCAAGTAGCACGCTGCCAGACACATAATATAGACTAATTATGAGATGAGGGATGGACGGTGGCCAGCCACAAATGCAAGTATTAGGGCTCTATCATCAAACCGTTAGTCTAAAACTTCACACAAAGACCAGCTTTAAAAGGGGGACGGGGAGAAGAGGCAGGAGAGAAAGTACTGGAAATCGTTTTAAAGGTCAAATGTGCACAAATAGGATTTGTGCATGCAAAAGTATGCAGCCTTATAAACTCAAAGTAATCCGAGAGCTCTATCTAGCTCAAAGGATTGTAAGCAGGCCTCCAAAAAAAAAAAAAAAAAATCACAACTCCCCACCCTTTAGGGTTTTCTCTGCTCTCTTAACTCTGTTCTCTGGTTTTAGGACTACTTGCATCCTGACTTGCTGCTTGCAACGTGATTGTCCTCTCCTAGGCATTGCTGAACATAGCAACCCACACTCCCACTGGCCTCAAGCATCGCTGGGGCTCTGGCACCACATTTCAGCTTTCATTATCATTCCTACAAAATCTAACACTGAGATCTACTTCCAGTATAATGTTATTTCCTGTCCAGATTAAAGGGAGGCGGGGAGGAGAAAAGGGCACTTTGGCATGATGATTTGGGCTCACAGAGCTTTGTAGAAGGACCATGACATTAGAAGATGAGGAGATATACCAGATTTTGACTTGTAAAGTCACATAAGTTGGATAGCAAATAACATTAGCTTGGACCCAACATATCAGAAAAATTTAACATTTACATAATGTCAAGGAATGAACGGGGCTTTTTATTTTCTTTCTTCATTCTAAATCAACTCAATTTCTGGCTTTCAGTCAATTCCCAGCAACCAATGGTTTGTTTTGCATGAAACTTCCAATATTTCAATGATATTTTTAGGAAAAATTTTTAGTACCAGATTATTTTACTCAAGACATTGTGCTTCTATGGTAGAATTAAAAGGAGGGAGAAGAAATCTACAAACACTGAGGATCGGCACGAATTTGAGCTTCCAGGGATGTTCTCTAGTCTCAGGAGATCAATAGCTAGGAGGGGACTTGGGAACTAGACAGTCTCTGAATGACAAGTACATTTGAACTTCCATGTCACTTCCAATCAACTGAGATGTAACGGCTGCTTAGACGACCGAGTTAAGAATTCTGAAGTTGAAAAAGGACCATGATTAATTAGTGCTATCTGCCAGAGCAGCTGGCAAGAACAGCATAGTTGCTAGCCTTAATAGACTCCAACTCCCCCATTACAATGATGAGGACAGGAGCCTCCGTGGATTCAAGCCAAGATTACAAGATTTTCAGTCCAGTGTTCATTTATCACATCAGAAGGTCTCTCAATTTTTAATACTTTAAGGTGTACCTATGGATGTGTTTCTTTATAAACACACTCTGGTGTGCTATATGTCTAAGTCACACATATCCAGCTATATTTTAAATTCTGGTAAAGAGTGAACAGACCCTCTAATTCATATGAACAGTCTCCTCAATAGCCAGTGTGTAGTTCTGTACACAGCAAGTCCGGGAGTTGATGACCATCTATCTGCACCTTCAAAGAGGAACGCATCCAATTCACCTCTCGCATGCTTATTCTCATGAACCCCAGATATACCAGTACACAAATAACTATAAAGCTCGATTTTGACCTTGAGCTAGAAATTTAAAGACCAGAACAGAAAGACATTATGTACAGTCATGTGGGTGAAGTTTAGACATGAAATGGCTACGATTCAGTTGGCAATTCTTTCCATCACCCCAGACAGACACACACCTACACACAGACACATACCTCTCGCCCGCAGAAGTACTTGGTAAAAACTACAATTTGCATAAAGGTATAATATGAACACTGTATGTTTACAAAGGCCTCTGATAACCTAGTTTTCCACAATTAACATGCAATAGATGTTTCCATGTTGCACAGTATATACTGCAATTAACAAACCAATTTAATTAGGTTAACTGTTCTCAATTTTGGATACCTTAGCATTCCGTTGGTGTTCTTTCCACATTAATATCCTATCATCCTGCTTATAAATAAGAACTGCCAATGAGAGTATTCACTCAGTGACAATCAGCCAACACACACAGCGACCACAGACTGACCTCACCCACCCACTGTGCCTAACACCTGTGCAACTAAACAAAGAGTGGTCTGATTTGTGATGCAGGAAGACAT
This sequence comes from Talpa europaea, assembly GCF_964194135.1. Classification (NCBI taxonomy): domain Eukaryota; kingdom Metazoa; phylum Chordata; class Mammalia; order Eulipotyphla; family Talpidae; genus Talpa; species Talpa europaea. The sequence goes on from NC_140074.1 coordinate 127,023,162, forward strand.
CTTAGTGTCTGTACCATCGCAAGATCAGAGATACCACAGCCATACAACTGAGATTGGAAAAAACTATCTCCAAGACCAAGGGAAAAAGGAACAGTAATTAGAATCAATGTGGGACGCTGGATAAGAAAAAGGACATTAGTAAATGAACTGATGAAAAGTCAAGTAAGGTCTATAATATAGTTAACATCATACACAGCACTTTTTCTGTTCTTGATAAGCATACTACAGTTATCTACTATGTTAACTTGGTGGAGGGAAGCTTGGTGAAACCTAAGGAAATTCCCTGTACCATTTTCAACTCTAATATCTAAAACCAGTTCAAAGTAAGCTCAGCACCTCATTTCTTGCAAAGGTTTGAGAAGGAGCTTGATGAGAAAACTCCAGTTAGAGCCAAGGATGGTTTAATCACTGAGTAAGATGTGGTTGGCATTAAGTCTCAGTTCACAGAACAACTGCAAGTGCCAGCTCCCTTCCCCAGAATCAAAGATTTTTTCTGGGAAAGTGAGTGGAGTTGCTTGATCAGGAAGGTAATGAGAGCAGGTGATAATTTCCATATAACAAGCACAAGGAGCAATAAAAGTGTCACACAGAAACTTCCTATCCTTAAACCCTGGCAAAATTTTTTGACATTATTTAAATCAGCAATAATTTTTTTGACTTATGAGGATTTCCTAATTTTCAAAGTCTCTAGGAGCAATAAACATGTTCAAGAGCACTGCAGTAAATTTCACCAAGGGAAAAGAAACAGGGCCATTTTCAAAGCAACTTAGAAATCCACAAGGAAAATTTCCTAAGGAATGTTTTAAAGACTTAAGTTGTATTTGGATTTAGATTGAAAATACTGGAAAAGGCATATACAAATTTCCATGTTCAATTTGTCACTTTTTATATTTTCTGTTTATTGTATCTGCATTTCCAAGATCAAAACCTCAAAACACTGAAACTATAGGAAATAAAGGTTGACTTCTATAATGGCTGCACCAATGTCCAGAGAAAACTAATTTTATGGGTGGATTTATATAGAAGGTAAAACTACCAAATAATAAACTGATTCTATTTAGTCACCATTCGAATCTTATTTAGGGGGCTATTGAAAATACTACATTTGCAGATTAAAACCAAGTTATTCACACATATATACTTTTAGGTGATATGTAAAATGCAAAATTTGATATAGATCTTCAATATATGCTCAATAGTAGACCAAGAAACACAGAAGTTAGCCTGTTCTCAAAGAATCATGGTAAGAAAGTTAAAATTTCTAAAGTCAAAGATGTGTAAGTAGAGTCCGTTTTCCAACACATGAATTTTCATCCAATACAGTCTTTGGCATATTTAACACAATATTTTAAACAAAGTCTTTCTATGTTACCAGATTGATACTCTATAAACTACAAAGAAACATACAACCCTTAGCAAACTCCCATACTTTGGAGCAAAATGCCTCATTTGTCTCTAAAAGGACTGCTATTTTTCTGAAGAAAATAAAAGGAAGCATGTCTGCTTTGTTTGCAGACTGCCTTGAGCCTTTTTAAAAGTGGTAGAGATTACCAGAACACCTACGCTCTCTGGCAATAGCACTTAATATTCAAGACTAATGTCAAGGGTTTATGAGCTACCAAGCAGCAGGACGGCATCTCAGGAGATACAGTATCTCTGAGCAGGGGTTGGAGCTGAAGATTTAGGTGGTCACACTCTTGTGGCTGGTTTACAGCCATTCACCTATTGCTTGTGACCAGTTCCACAGTTAAAACTCCAAATACCTTAGCAGCAGAGTCTCCAGTCTTTTCTTGCCTTATGTTCTAAGAAGATTGCTCTTCCCAACCACAGAATTGACCAAGGAGGTCAAGAAAGGTCAGGACTTAAGTGTATATGAATTCAGATTAACCTACATTTAAGCAAGCATGCATTTTAGTTCCTATGACTATATAAACAATATTGAATAGAGGAGTTATCCAGGTTCTTAGTCACCGAAAGCTCAGCCCATCTGACATGAATGTATTCTACCACTTGAAAAACAAAATGTTTTAAAAAAATCCTAAGAAAAAAGTTCTCCACAAAGTTCCAGGTTGTTAGGACAAAGCATATGATAGCAAATAGAACAAAAGGGGCACAATGGAAAGGCAAACAAGAGCTGAAAGTTAATGACACACTTCAGAATTCAGATAAACTAGGAGACTCCATTAATTCTCCAAAGGGTGAGTTAGCCCAGAGCACTCTGTTCATAAATACTATCCAAGTCAGTATTGTGGACAATTTCCCCAAGTTTATGCTCAAAATTAGTATCATGAAAAGCATTAGCATTACAACATATTACCATATTAACAGAAGTTAAATAAGCCCAGAGTCTCACCCAAGGAGTTATCCTTGGCTCTCTGCTACCTTCCCACTTGATCTTGATTATTCTGCAGCATTTCATCAGATTCACTTCAGACCACCACTGCAAGTTTTAAGCAAATCCAACTACCCTAGCTCCTGCCCAATAATTAATCTTTACAAAATCCTGTTTCTGCAAATCGATTTGCATCACATGAACACAGACTCAGCTCAGTATCAGCAGGTGCTGTGGTGCTTGGTGGCACAATTAAGCAAAAATAAATAAATAAAGTGTTGGGGGGAGGCAGAGGGATAAGTGGATAAGGACATGCACCTCTCGGCCATTATCCCTCCACTTGAATTTGGATCTATTGAAAAAAAGAAGCCACATGCAGGCTTCTGAGTTACACACAAGAAATCATTGGATTTTTAAAAGGCACATATATATGCCTTTCCCTAAGAGAAATGAAAACACAAATGTTAAACCTGTCCACGTTAATGAGTCACTCAAAGCTGAAAAAACTAATTGAAATGAAAGTGACAAAAATTGTTCTGGTGACCAAACTCAGCATGTGAAAAACTTAGATTTGCTCAAAAGATGATTTCAAAATTGGGCAAATGATTCACAATATGACTATTTCATTTTGGAACCCACCTATTAAAATTTTAAACATCCATGCCCAACTGCTTATGATTATTATAACTACATTCAGAAAGGCAATTTTTGAGACTAAGAATAAAAGCATACTTTTAAACTGCTCTTCACATTATAGTTACAAATCAAGTTGCAACGTCAAAAATTTTTTAGAAATGAATAATCTCCCTTTTTCACATTTGAGGTTACATACAGTTGCATGTATTAATTCTACATAAGTAATTGAAGCTCATTTACTCCCATTTAACTTCGAGACAAATTCGAGTGAAAGCTAAAGAAAGCCTTTACAAGCCTAGCTTTCATGAATCAATGAGTGTTTTATTCCAATTACAACAAACAGCATCACAAATCATACTTTATTAGAAAACCTGAGGCAAGGAAGGCAAATGCAGAGATGAGTAAAAGGGATTGGCCACTTATCGGTATAGCTTCAGATACTCCAAAATTGCAATTAAAACCAGACATTAATCTGCCTGGTCTCAAAGTCCTAAGATCACAGATAAGTCACTTCTTTCCACCAGGCCTAGTAGGACAGCAGAGGCAGCTCCTCATTGGCTGGTGACATAGCATCAGTGCAAGTCAACCTCATTGTATCGCATCAACTTTTATTTCACAAATCTGAAGCCCAGACAGGAGGACATACATCATACATAGTATGTTCCAACCTGGGGCCCCAGGTTCTGCAGTACCCCCTTCCTTCCCCACACAGGTTTCTGAGGGTGGCTGCAACACTTGCCTGAATTTCGCCCCATGGAGAAGGATTAACTGACCAAGAACCAGAAATTCAAACTGAATCAGCAGGCAGTTTTAAAAAACAGGAAGTGCTGGTTTAAAAACATGTAAATGTTGGGCCTCCCCAGTGGCCCAGCGGATTGAGCACCTTGCTGTGAAGCTGTCTGCAGCCTTTGCAGGGCAGGTTGGATTCCTGGCCGGCCAGGGAGATTCCCACATGGCGAGGCAGACCTCATCTGTCCAGCTCACTGCTCCCCTCAGCAGTGCTTTCAGTCCTCCTGCCTGTTCTGTTCCCAGCTCTGTCTCTGGTGAATTCTCTCACCCTCCTGCACCTCTGATTGTACCCCAGCTATTGTATAAATAAAAAATAATAATAATAAAGCTTTAAAAAAAGACGTAAAAATTAATATTAAAAAAACACGTAAATGTTTTATTTCTTCATTATTTCACTCCCTGATGTGTATGAGCAGATTCTGCAGAACTCCTATCACTGCCAGTCATGAGGTCCCTGCCCTTAGACCCTGACACCCAGCACACTGTGGTCATCACAGATCACCTGCTTCGTCCTAAGACACCCTTGGAGGAGGGTCAAAGCAGCAGACTTTTTGAAAAATATTATCTTCCAAGCTTTAGCACGATGTATCTTCCACATGGGAATATAATGCTTTAAATTGCTGTTACTGCAGCATTTTTCAGAAAATGAGCATGACATTTTTTTTAAAAAGATCTGAGAGGAAATGTATTTAGTAGAGAACTAGTATTGGGGGTGGGGGAGGGGGCATGAAGGGTATCAACATACCTTTCTCCATCTTTTCTGTTTGGGATTGGGACTACCAAGACCACAAAGAGCAAGGTCGCTCCTCCTGGTCTCTACCACCCCCTGAACGGACCAGTGACTTTCATTCCTGACCTTTGGCTCATGCTGCTTCTCCACTTTAAAACATCTTCCCTCATGTTTCCAAGCAAAGGTTCTACGCAGCCTACAAAGTTGCATCAAAAGCCACCTCCCAGGGAGCTGAAAAGTCTCCCTCCTTTTCACATTTCAGAACTACTTCATTCAGCCTTCAATGACCATGAGTTGTTTTCAAGTATGGCTTCTGTGCTAGACTCAAGCTCCCTCAGGCCAGGCTTTGCCCCATGCCCTGCAGTGCCTGGCACAACAGCCAGCACAGAAGTCCTACCGACATTCCACAGGATGTGGCATCATCTCCTGCTACAGACAGTGAGCGCATGATATTATTGCTGAGCTGGACAATCTCATTCTTCCATGCCTCCACAGCAAATTAGTGGTGCAAATGAAGTCTGACAGAGCAGAAGGAACTATGGTAGGCAGAACATGTGGGTTCACAGCAGTGAGTCTGGACCTCTCCTGCCTGGGTTTGAATCCTAGCTCCAGCTTAAAACCATGTGACCCTGTGCAAGTGTCCAAACTTCTATGCCTCAGTAAAATAGCGCTACAACAGGGATTCATACTAGCTCCATCACAGAGAGAGTGGGCCTTTTTCAGAATTGTGAGAACCACCCAAATGCAGAGTGCTTAGAACCATGCTTAAGGGCCTCCCTGGTGGTCTAGGAGTTAAGTCTCAGCATTTACAGCACTCACTGCTACAGCCTGAGTTTGGTCCCTGACCAGGGAGCTACCCACATGGCACAGCAGACCTCTCCTGTCTTGCCTGCTGCTCCCCTCAGCAGCGTATTTTAGTCAATCTGCCTGTTCTGCTCCCCTACTGGTGAATCCTCTGGTGAATCCTCTCACCCTCCAACTCCGGCCTACACCCCAGTTCTTCTATGCAAAAATTTTTTAAAAAGTGTTTAAGAGTCAGTGCTATCTGGGTGACCGTTTTTAATAGTAGTGCTTCTAACAGAGGAAAATCTCTACATCATACACCACACGCGACAGTACATGGGCCACCACATGCATATGAGAGAAGGGTCAGGCATGGTTTCAATGAACAGGGTAACTGACATTTACAGGAGTTAGATCACTTGTAAAGTAGGATATTGTTCTCAGAATTCAACTGTTAACTGTATTCTCCTACCCCACTTCCCATCCAAGTTTGACCAATTTATATCTAAGCTTATTTATCACACACCATCATGTCCCCTATTTCTACCCTCATTTCTTAACTACCTATTGGAATCACCCAGACAAAGGGCGTTATGTCCCCAAATACCAAAGTGTGCATCTCGGGGGGAAGCACAGCAAGTACAGGCACTGAAGCACTGAAGATGCTGGGCCCTCATGTTCATCTTACTTTGTGAACTTGCTTTTAAATAATTCTCATCTTATGCTGACAATCAAATCATTCTTCATTCCATTCTTGACAGAGATCTATTTCCAGAAACCATTTTCCCCTTTGTATAATTTAATAGAGGGTTTTTTTTTTTTAATGCAACTACAGCGATTTCAACTAGATTGGCCTGTTAATATGGTGCCAATACTGAGATGTTCATGTCTCAGGTTAGTCTAATATGTGGTTTCTCGGTTTGGTAGCAAACAAGACCTGAAATAAAGGGTTTCTCATGGAAATTCTGACAAGCAGATGAGGACAGTACAGCCTTCTGTCACCAAGAAGTGTTTGAGTATTTCCCTTAAAGGCATCATTCTTTCCTAATATAAATCCAGGCTTTGTAAGAACCAACAAGTTTCCATTTGGCTCTGAAAAGTGTTTTCTGCAGAACTGTCCAAATCTGAATCCATGCTCCACCCCAGCAGCCTGGGATGTGCCTTGGTACTCTGGATTCCAAAATGGGCACAGTGGCCTATTTTGAATGCGGTGTTTCTGGAATCAAAGTAAATAAAATGTGAATACACCCTAAATGCCTAGCAGCAACTAACATTAGTTTGCAGCATCAAACATGAGCTTTGCTTTCCTTTCAATGGAGTAAAATCTTGAAAGCAATTGTAATTTAGTTATAGCCATTCTGCTCTACCACTTGTATTACCACTTACTTGTTTCATCTTATATCAAGGCACAAGAATCTTTCAGGTGCAAGAAGTTTAAAAATACCACAATCGTTGAAGTTGAACTGCGACTCCCTCTGGAACATGACAATCTGACTTCAGCCATTAGCGATCTCACAGTAAAATTAAACCTTAAATGACAATACCAAGCACGTGTGCTAAGAGCTGGCTTTAATTTTGCACCCTATACCCAAGGCATTTCCCTGCTCTTGCTGTGGCCCATAAATAAGTTCTTGATTTATTTATGGCAACAAAATTCATTTCTGATGCCTGGATACTTTTCTAAAGATAGAAGGCACATTAAGTGGTTTATTCCTACTGTACTTATTTATTAGGTTTACTATTACATAGAATTTATTGTAGATATGAATTAGAATTTCCTGCTCCCATATTTTGAGTGCTTAGCTTAAGAAAGTGCTTTTTAAGCCATCTAAGGATCTATCCTAGTTGAATTATAAACTAAGTGAAAATATATGGTAGGCAGGCAGAAGTCACTAATCCTCCTGTTTCTAGCCTTTCATATCCTATTTCTTCCAGTGTTTATATAACCATACACCCAGAAAATATTTACATAGTGCCTACTGAGCCACAGGCATGACATTCAACAGTGGAGACACAGAACTAAGACTCTGTCCTTGTTCTCAAGGCTGGCCGAGCAAACAGATACGGGTATGTGTGTGGGACCGAGGGCCAGGCGCACACGCTGAACGGCAAGGAGAATGGAAATGGCCTGCGAGAAACTTCAGGCTAAGACTCACAGGTGAAACAGGAACCGTCTGGGCGAGATGGGGCTGGAGAAAGAACTGAAGACAAACCACTTTCTGGGAAACTCTTTCAGAATGACCAGAGCATGGGAAGAAAAACTGAGTCTGAAAAAGCCAGGCAGGGAATTTAAGAGACAAAACATCCTGCCAGGAGCTGGATTTCAACCTGCTAGGGAAGCTCTGCACTTAATGCTACTTAGAAAACAATACAGTGACCCTGAGAAGGTGGGGTTTAGGGCCGCCTACATTCACACGGTCAAAATTCTGAGTAGAACTTCTAGCTGGCCTTTCCTAGCAGCGGGTTCCACGTCCACGGCTGGTTGAATCCATGAAGGCACAACCTTCAAATAAAAATAAAAGAGGAAACCCAGAGAAAACCCACCTTGTGATCCAGGCCCACCAGAACTGAGCCCTGTCCTGTCCTGACACAGGACGCCCTTGAGGGTGGTCCTGCGGCTCTGTGACCACAACTAAGTGGACCCAAGCAGTTCAAACCCAGGTTGCTGAAAGATCAAATGTACTCTGGGAAAAGGAAAACAAGTGGACAAGCTAAGAGCTAATGTGGCTAAAAAGCTTCTATTTGAATCACAACACCAGGCGACAAATACTTAGAGGGTTGCACATCATTTGATCATAAAGTTAAAAAAACAAACATCAGACCCATCTGCAAAAAAAAAATACTGACTAGGTTTCTGCTGTCTTGTGGGATGAGCAGAATGCTCCCTACACTGTACCCTCGGCTCCTGCAGGGCTGTGTGTGAACACAACAACTTTCACTGAACGAACTTAGCGAGTCAGTGGTGATTTGGAAAAATTAAACGGAAATCACTCATAACAAGGATAAACCACCAAGCGGGAATAACCAGCACTAGTTTTGTCCATGTGACCTTACCTTCTAACAAGGATTAATGCATTTTATGGAGAAAAAAGAGCTTTGCTCTTCAATAACTACCCTTTTCTATTGTTTTTAAGGCATTCATTTCACATTTGAGACTGGAACAATGCTTTCATGTGACCATCGTGGAAAACCTCCAGAGTTTCCAAATATATCGCTCTTCCACGGGCTCTTTTTGGAACTTTCTTAGCAACTCCATCAGTTCATCTACAATTAACATGGCTTCTAATTGGGGGTGGCTAACCAATAAGAAGTGGGGTACCAAGAAGTGACCTCTGTTTTGGAGACAAAGAATGACTGGAAGTCCTGGGGTCAACTCTGAAAAACGAGCGGGCAGTTCCCAAGTTTAGTCGTGGCTCATGTGGTTCAAGAAATACCAATACGTCAGAGAAACCCCACCTCGCGATCCAGGCCCACCAGACCTGAGCCCTGTCCCGTCCTGACACAGGACGTCCTTGAGGGTAGTCCTGCGGCCCTGTGACCTCTGGCAAGAATAACTACTCATCCTCCCCCGGAGAGGCTGTCCCGATGACTCTCTTTCTGGTAGAGGCCACCCTCCTGCAAATTGGCCTAATTTTCCAGGAGTCCTTAGCTCAGACAGCCATCTTCTCCCCTCAAACATTAACTCTCATTCTCACAGGATGAACACAAATGCCATCCTGCGCAGGGTTGCTGACGGGAGCAACTACCTGAAACAGGCCTTCCAAATGAGGCGTCATCAACCCAAGGGGAGGGAGCCCAGTCTTTGCCTTAACACAAAACCAGAGCTTCAGTTTTGCCTTAACACAAAACCAGCGTGTGGTGCATACTCAGCAGGGAGCTGGCTCAGGATCCCTGCCCGAAGCCTGTCAGTGACCAAATCCCCTGAGGCCCCTCAAACACCCAGTGCTGCTCCTTCTGTGCCAACCGTCTCCTGTTGGTGGCGGCTACTGGTGGGGATTAATTCTGATGCTACCTTTAAGGGTCAGAGAGCCCAGGTGAGTAGTACATTCTAATTTGTGACCTTCAACAAGGACAGAAAACACAGCTACAAACACAGACGACAGAAGAAGCCGGCCTGTGAATAAGAAACTGTCCCTGTCACAGTCACTGCAGACGTCTGTGAGGGTCTGGCTGTGAGGAGGGGACGTGGACAAGGCTCATGCCCTCTCCCAGCAGTGCTACGCGTGGACAGAACACCTGAAAAGCTCGCTCATTCTGTTCTACATGTTTGTGATGGCATTTGGAAGCAGGACAAACCAAGTGGTGACAGGTGCAGATCACAACTTCATTAATGACCTGGCCAGACAAGCCTGCTTTCCTTCCTCCCTCAACTTTCTCTGGGGAAAAAAAAGATAGGCCAGGACCCGCTCTGGGCTGTCCTCCCTAAGCACTCGGGGGTCAAGCGCAGAGAACATTAAACGTCAAAGGCCTGTCTGTTTGCAGGTCTTTTCAGAGCAACAAAGGCACAAGCTGTGTTCAGCTCCAGAACCTTAGGAAAGTGGTACCCGACTTTCAGACCCAGGCTACGGCCTTCTCTCCCATCCTCAGTGTGAGGCCCGTGGCTTCCTGTTCTCACTGCAGGGTCCTCTTAGGCTACCTGCTCTGGTAGCGTCAGTTCTCAGTGCTGTACACCTGTACTGTACTTCAGAGTGGCAGCATGTCCACAAAGGCCCACTAAGTGGGAGTGAGAATGCCCTGTGACCTGTCAGGAACGTTTCCTGCTTCCATTTCTGTTAAATCTTGAAGAAGGGAAGAAGTAGGAGATAACTTCACATGCTTGCTAAGTGTAATGCTTCCTAAGTGGCCGAGATGACAAACCCAGTACATCAGGGACTAAAACTCAGCATCTCTTTGGTCTTTCAGTTCTTACTTTACATTTACCATATAAGGTTAGGGTTAAGGCTGTGTTACTCTGTGAACAGGAGACTCACCCGGGGCAGACACACCTCTCGCCTCAGAAAGGATGCTTAGCTACAGACACTTCAGCCACTGACCAAGACAACTCACTACAGGTAAGAGCTAGAATATGCCGTCTCCACCAGGGGACAGAACCCCTGGATGAGGACTACAGAAGGGCCGTCTGTAACTGCCATGGCCAGTGGGTGGTTCATCAAGAGCCAGGAGGAGAATCGGTTCTTCTCCAGAATGAGAATAGGACTCTAGCAAAACCAACAGAAAACTGGGAAACATTAAAAGAATATATCCTAACACAGTCAGGTGTTCAACTAATTGCCAGGAGTATAGGAAAACAGGCAACCATGGGTTAACCATTTATGGATTAACAAGCAGGGTCTTGAGCTGACACATCCTTCTTAAGTTACAACAGGAAGATGCGATGAATTAGCATGGCCTACTCAGCATGCTAAACACAAAGTAACTAACTGATAGCACGTTCCAGAAAGACTTCTATTTGAAGTGGTTTCTGTAAATGAGAATTTGTCAATGCAGGAGGGAAACTCATTTAAAGAGGTCTGAGGTTTAATCACCAGTGTCAAGGGTAGGACATAAAGCACATAATCGCTGCTCTCATTTCTGGTTTGTAAATCCCGAACCTCAAATATTAGGTAAGGTAAGGCGATTCACAGAATACCAACAGCTAAAACAACTGTTCAGGAAGTAGAGATTGAAAAAGAGGGTCCTTTTCACCTACCAACACAAAAATGTAAAGAATTTTTATTATTCCAAAGCAGTAAGAGGTAAAGGTAAGGGGTACTCTCATGTTAATACTGAAAATGTAAATGGAAACCTTTTGGGGAGCAACTTATCTGTACTCATTAAAATTTTAAGTGCATATAGACATTCTTCCAGGGAACTATTGTAGAAATAGCTATTCTTGTGCCCAAGTATATCATCGACAGCAATATCTGTACTAGTAAGAACTTAGAAGCAATTAAAATACCCAGCAATAGAGTGTGGGCAAATTCGCTCTCTTCACACACGCAAACACTAAGTAGAAGAAGGTAGAACTGATGTTTGGCCACTACCACTACACTCAAGTTGAGTGAAAATAAGTGGCAGAAAGCATTTTAAAAAAATAGGTCAATTTTTAAAATCAAAATACATGTGAACGAATGCACAGATGGCTTGTTATCCTGGAGGACAGAGGAAGAAGTATGTAATTTTACTCTATGTAGTGTTTTCCAATTTTTATATCACCTTTATAACTTAGCTAAAAGGAAGTTATGCTGACGTATAGCTATGAATCTGCTAATCCTCTAAAAAGTCAAGAGATAGATGCTCTGGGGGAACTGAGGCAGACCACCCCTTGTTGCTTAAGAACACGCCTACTCTGAATCCTATAGCTCCTGATTTCACCAACAAGATCTACCAGATGAGCAGGTCTAAAAGGGACTTTACTCTGAATACTCTTTATGCAGAAAATGGTAGTTTTTAAAGTAACAGACCCACTTTCTCCTGGAAAAGTACTTAGAAAATTTAGGAACTATTTCTCTTATAATTTTCCATAGATGCCCACCCAAACATTATCAAAAATAGTAGACATGAATCAGGCTCACCCAGAATCCCAAGTTTACAGCTTTCAGCTTCCTAAAATCGAGTTCAAGCAGGGGTCCAAACTTTGCTGATAAAGTTCAGGTCCACAGCTTGGAGAACTGAGGCCTATATACCTCCTTTCATCTCTTATGAAGAGACTGGTACAACACAACTTCTTTTTGTTGTTTAAGGAAAAAGACTTTGATAACAAAATATAGCCCTCAAAATTTATTAATTAGAGAGTTTCTAATGCCCTCTGAAAAAGGTAGAGTATTAATGAATAATTATGGACATAGAAGGACACCAAGACACCTCCACCTAAAAATACATTGAGAAAATGGATCTAAGGAACAAGTTGAAGAATGTTTTAAAAGGTAACCAACTTACTAGCACAATTTTGAAGTTATAAAAAGTACATACACTGTCTCTCTCGAGTAAAGCACCTAATATTAAACAGTGTTAGGATAATATCTTCCAGGATAGAATGTACTTTCCACTTGCCCTAATAATAAACCTATGCCCAGATGGGAAATGTAACCAGAACTAAACAAACATAATATAGACAGAGCAGAAGTGCCAGAAGGTGAGCTCGCGAACCCAAGATGCCTTCAGAAGCTAAGAAGTGTTTTTCAAAACGTTTCAACAAACAGTAAAAAGGTTAGTTCGATGTATGTGAAGCGCAAGGGCAGATCAGAGAAGGAAACGAATGGATTTCTATCTGGAGGCACTGGATAGTATCAGATGTTGTAGCATATTTAAGTTGAAGGAAGAAATGTGCCTCTTACTACAATACCCAGTCATTATCAAGTCATCTACATAACATTGAAATGTGCACGCCTTGTTCTGGATGACAATCTGTAATCAAAAAAAAAAATTACGAGAATGATGCATGGCCTAAAATTAGTTACAATGAGTCCAACCCAATGCACAGGTAAGAGATGAACAAAACCAGAGGAAGAACAAGAAAAGCCACGCGAATACAAAGTGATTCCATTCCACCCCCTCCCCACCCCGAACACCCACACAAAGACAGCAGTTTCTGACAAGAATGTTCTTGGCAAAAAATAAAATTACAGGCAAGTCTTTTTTTCCTAATGAGAAAAAGGCAGTTCTAGATGCAGATTACTAGGCAATACCATCTGATTTTTTTTTTTAAGACCCAAATTTGCAGGCCTGATTCAGAAATATTATCTAAATTTTTTGGATCACAAAGATGACTGGAAATACTGTTTCTGTTTGGAATGCTCATTTCTTGTTGTACTTGGAAATAAAATCCAAGGTGGCAGCTTACCTTGGCACTGGAAGCCTTGTTTCCCAAACCCCCTGAAAAACAAACAAAAACAAAATATCGTAACATATTTTGTGCTGGATATATCTGCAGCCAGTTAGGTAACAAAGTATTCTACAGAAGTAAGGTTTGTACATGAACCCCAATGCTTAGATAGGGAAAACACCCCCAAAACAGCTAAGCAGAGACACCAAATTCCATTTTGAAAAATCTGGCCTCCAAAGGTTTACTAAACTATTTCAGTGTATCAGGGTTCTTTCCAAGGTTTTATGACTCCAGTTATTGATGCTTAAATTGTAAGAACAAGAGTATATCTGTGAAACTGTTGGTTATAATAGTCACATAACAAGAAGGATCTTAGGGTAAAGTAAAAAGTGGCTTAATTTGGTCCCTAAAGACTGAGTGAAAATGTTTTCTCCCTAAAGAGAACTAAAAAGCGGCTTCATTTGTTATGAATTTATTTAAAATGTGTCTAGAAATTGCCAAACAGCACCACTCATCGTTCAATTTTGGCTTAAAGGAACCAGATTTTACAAAGTGTCATTCTCATTGTTTGCATTTGAGATTATCATGACCTAATTTTTACTGAGCACCAAGCGCATTCAAAGCACATACACAGGCTATTTTATTCTTGTAAAATAGAGAATTTACTCTGAGGCGAACCCTGAAGTGGACATTAAATTGCAACACTGTTCCACTAGGATAAACTGCATTAAAATTCTCAGAAGGTTATTAGTCCTTTACACAGCATTTTAATTTACAAAGCACCTCATGTAACTCAGTTGCTCCCACCCACCCACCCCCCAAAAATACATGCACACCCAGACATTGTTTTGCATGATCAGTGCTTTCGTATTTAAGTCACACCTGGAAGTCAAGACCCCAGAGGAAATCAAACTGAAAAATTAAATCAAACTGAAAAATTAAAACCACGCCTAAACCATCCTGGTTGAAGGCTTCCTTGGCACTTCCAAGTGGCTGTTATACAATTAAATGGAGAAGTGTTTCAGGGATCGCTCAGGGAGCAAGAAGAAGAGACAGCATTTTCCAACTCACATTACACCTGGTGACCGCCTGGGCCTGATCAGCTCACCAGGGCCTGATCCTTCAGGGCAACTGACAGTGGAAAGTCCCTTTTCTAACTTACCATCTTCCTGCAAAAGTAATCAGCAAGTCTGCTCCCTTTTCATAGACTCTCACAGTTAACACGGGAGGCTGAGACCTCACCTTAACTAAATGCCTGATGCTCTTTGGCCTGATGCTCCAAGAACTTATTTTAAATGGCCTCATCTACAGTTACCCACTCCTTTGAGTACAACTGCTTTGCCTGCTGACTACCAGGGCGGGAATCAATTCACCGAGGTGGCTGTGCTTTTCTTAAGTGTCCTTGCCAGTGATTTCTAAAAAGGAAAAATTAAGCACCTTATTAGCACTTTTGAGGCACTTGCCCTTAGGGATGACTTTTCCCGGGTGTGATGCATTCCTATAGAGCCATCAGCAAAGGGAAAAGAAAGCACCTTATTAGCACCTTGTGGGATTTGCCCGTAAAGAGGATTTCCCCAGATGGGGTGGCTTCGGAGAGCCATCCATAAAGGAAAAATTAAACCCTTTATTAGTTCCTCCTGGGATTGGCCCTCATGATTTTCCCCAGGTGTGGTGGATCCAGACCGCCTGCCATACCTTCCCCCCAAGTGCCCAACAAGCCACACAGTGGCAAACAGCCCGCTGGGGCAGGGCTGGCCCTGGGGCACTGTCACCAGGTCCAGGAGAGGCTGAACCGGGGAGCCCTCCCACAGCTGACTTAGCTGCCTACGGCACGGCAAGAGGTGAAAGTGGCAAGATGTCTCAAGAGCCACGATTGCTCCTGGAAGGCCCGGCGCGCGCGAGAGAGGGACACCTGGCGGTCCCTCCGCTCCCATCTGCTAAACTTTTCTTGGGGGGCGGGGAGGGGCGCTCCTGGACTTTACGCACCGTCCGCCACAGCCATAGATCTGTCAAAAATCAACTTTACTCCGTTTTACAGGGTTCAGGGAGCCCATGAAGTTCATCCATTGATCCAGTCCCCCCCAAACCCCTGCCTGGTTGACAGGACCTGCTCTACTGGACGGCACCTGCACTCTGGCACCTCCAGCCCTTACAGCGTTTCTTAACTGAGGCCTCTGTCCTCGCCCGCGGGGTGACGGGTCTAATCTAACTCGACAGGGTCTATTTTAAATGACTCTCTGCCCTGCTGCCATTTGCTGCTGCCTGAACTCCCCTCCCCCACCGCGAGCTTGCAACAGTTTGCAGCCTCTCCACTCTCCGGGCTCCCCCAGAAAAGTCAGTGTCCGGGTGCCCGGCAGCGGCAGCTGCAGCAGGCGGGGGGCCCCGGGGGCCCGGCCGCGCCCCAGCCCGACGGGACGCGCCCGCCCGGCCCCCCGAGAGCGCCCGGCCCCGCGCGCGGCAACTTGGACCGCGCCGCGCGCCCCGCGACTCGGGGCGTCTTTCTCGGGGAGACGGCCCCCCGATCCCCCTTTCTGCCATGCCCCCGGCTCGCACCCCGCCAGCCGGGGCCGCCGCCAGCGCGCCCGGGGTGGGGGCGCCTCCTCCCGGCAGGGGGTGTGCGCGGCGCCCGCCCAGCCCGCCGCGGCTGTCACTGGAGCTCCGCGCCCGCCGCTCCCCAAGTTCCCGGTGAGTCAGCCCGGGAGGGGCGCGCCCGGGCTGGGGGGCCGGGGTCCCGGGCGGGGTCCCGGGCGGGGGGCGGGGCCGCCGCGGGCCCGCGCACCTACCAGATGAAGTCGGTGCAGTGGCTGCAGAAGGTGGGCTGCTTGAAGAAGCGCGCGATGAATTTGTGGTTCTTCACCTCGTGCACGTTCTTCTGCCTCAGCGCCCCTTTGCGGGCGAAGCGGTTGGCCACGTCCTGGGGCGCCGCCGAGTCGTTGGCCGGGAACACGTCGGCCATGGTCCCGCCGTGCGGGCCGGGCCGGGGCGCGGGCCGGGGCCGGGGCCGGGGCGGGCGGGCCGGGGCGCGGCGGGCGGAGTCGCGCGGGAGCCGGAGCCGGAGCCGCTGCTGCCGCCCGGGCTCTGACAGCGGCGCCGGCGCTCGCGCTTCCTACTCGCGCGGCAGAGGCGGCCCGAAGCGGCGCCGCCCACCGCGCATGCCCCGACAGCGAGGCGCGGCGGGGGCGCGCGGGCGGGGGCGCGCGGGCGGGGGCGCGCGGGCGGGGGCGCGCGGGCGGGGGCGCGCGGGCGGGGGCGCGCGGGCGGAGTCGGGAGGACGCGGGCGCCGCGGGAGCCGCCGGGGAAAGCCCAGGGGAAGGCGGCGGCCCGGGGAGGGGCCGGCCTGAATGTGGGAGCGGGGCGGGCGCTCCTCCGCCGCCTCTTCCCTGCCTCCCTCCCCGCCCCCGCTCCCCTTACCCCCCCGCCGCTCCCCTCCCCTCCTCGGGAACTCGCCCTGGTCCCCTCCCCTCCCCCCCCTCCTCCCCCCTCCTCTCCCCCCCCGCTCCCCTCCCCTTCCTTGGCCCCCTCCTCCCCTCCCCTCCCCTCCTCTCCCCTCCCCTCCCCTCCCCTCCCCGGCCTCCCCTCCCCTTCCTTGGCCCCCTCCCCTCCTCTCCCCACCCCTCCCCACCCCTCCCCTCCCCGGCCTCCCCTCCCCTTCCTTGGCCCCCTCCCCTCCCCTCTCCTCCCCTCCCCGGCTCCACTCCCCTGTTCTCCCCTCCCCTCCCCTCCCCGGCTCCCCTCCCCTCCTCTCCCCTCCCGCCTCCTCTTCTGCTCCCCGCGCTCGCCCCGCTACCTCCTCCCACTCCCGCGCGCTCGCCCGGCTCCCCTTCCCCTCCCGGCCCCACGAGGACCCCCCCAGCATCCCCGGACGGGGCTCCGCGACACCCCAGTCCGACGCGCGCGGGGCTCCCGGCCCTTCGCCCGCGCAGCCCCATCCCGGGCTTGCAGCGCCGCCGGGTTTCCAAGGCGCGACGCCCGCGTTTTGCACCCGGTTTGGAGGCGGACTGAAAGGTCACGGGCTCGGGGGTCACCCCCATCGCCGACGCCCTAAAACGCCCACCCCTGGGCTGCGCGCGGCAGACGGTCGGAGGAAGCGCGCGGCTGTCAGTCGTGAACTCTGACCCTTTCACCTGCCTCCCGCCGGCGACCTGCCTTTCACCTGCGTCTTGGGCGCACCTGTCGCTCGTGGGTAGGATGGAGAAAGGGCTTGTGCTTGTCACTTATCCCGCTATGCGTTGGCTTCCGCAGCTAGAACGCTGATTATCAGGCCTTCTTGATTTTACCAGTCCGGAGCCTTAATTTAGAAATCGTTTTGCATCCTAAGCTAATTACTGCAAGGCTGGCAGGTGCAGGGTGCAGCCAGAACGTTCCTAAATTACCAAGTAAAGCTGCTAGTGAAAGGGTAGCTGGCGTGGATATGCAAAGGACGCACGTGGGGATGTACCCACTAATCACTTGCTGAATATTTATTAGTTCTGCTTCCAGGATGCTAAAATACATGAGGGGAAACAACCATCTCTCAGCATTTCATTATTGTTTTATTTCATTGTCAAAGTCACTAAGTTCACACACACGCACATGCACACACAGCTTCATGAGCAGAAGACATCAAGAAAGAGAAGTTGTTTAATCTTTCAAAAACTTTAAAAAAAAAAAACTCCTAAGACATCTTAGAGCATGTTGCATAGACCAAGTAGGGTTACTCTTTTTTAAGATTGCCTGAATGTGATGCTTGATTATAGGAATGACTTTTTTTTGTTGTTCTTAAAACCTTTTTCTAAATATAAACCCTTAAAATGCAATTACACGATTTTTTAATTAAAAAAGAGAGACAACGGCATGAATCCTAATCCTTATATTATCTCACGGCAATAATAGCAGCATGAAGTTAGCCTCTTAAAAGATTTCTCTTTTTTTTTTCTCTAAATAACTATTAATTCCAAGTTTTAAAAAACTAGGGCAGCCATCAGCCAATACATGGAATGAAATTCTCCCAGTGTCTTCAACAAACTGAGCGTTTGAAACATAGGAATAAATAAAACGCAAGGAAGAGCTTTTCTATTTTAACAAGTGTCAGCCATTGACTGGTCCTAAGCGGCGCCTGGCTTTGCAGACCCAGTGATAATCTGAGTCAATGTTGGGCTTCCAGGGATTGCGCCTGTTTGATAGTATCTCTGGTCAGAAATATCACCACTCGTGGCGACCCCTTCATTTCTAGGAGGCAAGAAAGGTAGAGGCAAGGAAATGCATGAAACACAGGAGGTGTCATGTAAATAGATCAAATTCTCCACAGAACAGGGCAAGCTCTGTGGCTGATTACTGCTTAATGACCATAAATCTAACAACACAAGAGAACAAAACACACAGTTCTTGGGCATCTTGATCTAAGACAGTTCCTCACACACTCTGTGAAGACAAGCTTCTATTTCCCTGAATCTTGGATGTAAGGATGGAAAAAAAAATGCAGAAGGTTTGGAGGAAGGGGTGCTGACGTGGAATCCCTCCACAAATAGGGGAAGAACCCCAAGGGTCTTGCAGCATCCTGGCTATCTCCTGTGAACAGGTGGACTGACTGAGTTCAGCAATGTGTACCCCAGATGGATACAATATTTCCCTTATTTTACAGGTTGCGGCTTTGCTTTCTTGTCTGTAGGGTAAAGAAAATGTCAGGCTTTTCTGCCCTTCCGCCATCAGGATAGATGATGGATCCTTGTCCTGAATGCATGCCTGATGGCGGGCACCTGGACTAGGGTGTGGGCATAGGTAGATGGGATTCAGCTGAGCTAAGACTGTGCTTTTAAGGGCGGCGTTATGGGGACGCCAGTAGCAGCAGCAGCAGCAGCAGCCAAAGCTGAAGCCGAAAGAGAAGCCGAGAAGCAGCAGAACGAACTCCAGAGAGCTCAGATAGAGTGAAGACTTGCTGGGGGCTGGGAGGCTGGCAGGCCCCCAGCCAGCACCCCTGCCTGCCATATGCCTGGTGAACCCCAAATAAAAAACCTGCAAAACTACTGAGGACTCTGACTCCTCCTTTACCTGGTCTGCATGGGATCAGAAAACCTGCACTGTGGCCATTCCTGATTCTACATTGTCTCAGATATTATTGTTCTTCTTTGTAGGTAGGGAGAAAACTATCTGGAAGTTAGTTGCTTGATAGCTGTGCTGAATTTGAGTGTATCAAATGCCTACACCTTTGTTCAGGTGAGGGGGTGCACCCCTGGAGCAGGTAATTATCAAGCTGTGTAACAACTGCCCATTTGCCCCCGCATTCCTTCTGAGAAGTCGATGGTATTAAAATGGAAGGTTACAGAAAGAAGAATCCCTGGAGCAAGTTGTCAGTCAGTCACGGACATTAGCTATTATTTTAGAGCCTGTTATTTCCTGGGAAGGTGCAGAGAAGAATAGGGAATGGTAGACTGAGCACAGTTCATCAGAACCCTCTTCCGTGACCCCTGCCTCGGAAGAGTAAGCCCGAGACCCTCTCTCGATGTGTCCCCTACTAGGGGGAACCAGTAGGGGGAGGCTCAGATCCAAATCATGCCACTGAAATGATGATTCTGAAGCAAAGTGGTTTACTTCAGCCCATAGACTTTACACTGCAGCTTACAACTCACTGCTCGATGTAGGTTAAGTGTTCCGTTTTCAAATGAGCCAAGCCTGTTTCAAATTGAGCAATAGGAATTGCTTGTGTGTAGAGAAAATCTGATACTGAGATTTAGAGAAACCAAGATTATTTAAAGGTTAAAGTTGTGCTCTTTGCTCCGAATTCAAGCTTTAGGAGAACTAAGATAATTGATGAAATACATAATTAATGCGGCAGCTATTACAATCAGGGTGAAGGCAGATCTCAAGAAATGGGTAGAGGCAAAATTTAGCTGAAAAGGGTCCACTTTGGGTGAGTTAAGGAGTAGGATGATATTTCAGAAGAAGGGATGAGTCAGGAGCCCCCATCAGAGGTTAACATCAAGGCTGCCAGTTATAGCTGGGCATGTGCAAGAGAATAAGCAGGGGCTAAAATCCAGGCCACGTACTCCTCATCAATCCCTGTACGTTTGCGCCTCTGTCTTCCCAGAAGGGGCACCTTGTCCTAATT
Organism: Talpa europaea; assembly: GCF_964194135.1. Taxonomy (NCBI): domain Eukaryota; kingdom Metazoa; phylum Chordata; class Mammalia; order Eulipotyphla; family Talpidae; genus Talpa; species Talpa europaea. The sequence continues at coordinate 127,043,320 of NC_140074.1, forward strand.
CACATAAAAGTCCCATCTGAGCTAACAGATGCCCTGGCAAGCATCACAAAGGATTCCAGTTGCTGTCTGCACTCAGAGCACCTCTGTGGGCAGCTTCCCTGGTCACAGTTTGCAGACATGCCTTCCAGGCAGGGAGTCTCCTCGCTTCCTTGTCTGTCTCCTAGAATCTCCTAGAATCACCTAGAATCACCAGTCACCCAATAGCTCAAGTCAAAAGCCTTGGTGTTGTCTTCATTCTCCTCTTTTGCTTATGCCCACATCTAACCCTTGAGGAAGTCCTATGGCCCTACCTCCAGCACAAATGTCCATCTGCCCCTAACCCACACTCTACTCTAAACTCCAGCATCTCATCCCTTCACCCCTGTGGGCACTACTTAATTTGGTCTCCCTCCTTCCCTGCTTTTCCTTTCACAAGTAGCCATCTTTTTAAAATGTACCTTCTGATTTAAATCTACTCTACATCTTGTTTAAATGGAAACACATGCCCTGTTCTTCTATAGGAAGAGAAACAGCAATGCTAATTTTTCCTAAAGGATACATGTTACTTACCCAATAAAAATTGGATTTCACAGAAGTGCCAATTAGACATGCTAATTCAAAAATCCAAATGAAAACAACATGTAGAGATAAATGTCCCACCAGATAGCAATCAACCGGAAAAAGACTAAGAAACCCAGTGGAAAATAGAGGCAAATGTCACGAACAGACAGTTCTCAGAAGAGGAAATGCAAATAGTTCTGAAAATATGAAAATATTCTCAATCTGTCTCCTAATATGACAGATATAAATTAAATCTTCAAGTCTCTTTGTGACCCAAGAGCTAAGTATGGTTTTTTTTTTTTTTTTTTAGAAAGTAAAATCATGAGGGCAAACTGTTTCAGTACGGGTGTAGGGAATTGAAAGTTTTCATATAGTTTCACTGGGACTGTAAATTGGCTCAGATAGGATCAAGTGCAATTGACAATGACTATCCAATTTCAAGTGCATCAAACCCTTTGACCTAGCAATCCCACACCTATAAATGTATCCCACATACATGTGCACATGGCAAATGACATAGCTAATTCTAGTAGTAAACAGTTGTTAAATGTCAATCCATAGGACACTGTTAGGATGAATTATAGTGCACCCACATGCTAGAATTATGTGTGGCTCTTTTAAAAAGAGAGTAATTATATGTACCGAGACAGAAAGATCTTCAAGTTATATTAGTGAGTGTAAAAGCAAAATGCAGACGTGTGTATAGAATGCTAGCTAGCGTTTAAGGTCTTTCAGGATATACCTATAGATACAGACATTTAATAAGATTGAATGAATACACAAGAAATCAGTAACAGTGGTTGCCCAGAGAGTGGAACTGATAATAGGGAGAGGGGAAAATGGAGGAAGACTTAACCTTTTACTGTGTCCATCCTTATGTGCCTTTGAAAATGTGTTCCTAGGTTAAGAATAAAAGTGACTTGTGAGATATCTCAAAACAAAACGCCAAAGATCTCTAATTGAAATGTGGTGTTGGAAGAGCCCAAAATTTGCTAGCAAGTGAAAGAAGCAGGATATAAAATGGTATCTCAAGTAAGATCCCATATTTCAGTGTCTATATACTTGGGTACACCCATACCTGTGTGACTATAGAGATGCTTGTGCATGCACATTCACACAGATGTGTGCATAAAGGAAGATGCTGCCATCTGTGACGAGTTCTGCTTAGAGGAAATGTAGATACAGATCTACACAGAAAGAGAAACCTTTGGTTTGGGACTTACAAAAAACATCCAGAAGTCAAGATTTTTAAATGTTATCCTTTAATCTAAAAGAAAACATTTATTCATTTTAACACAAATTTCATTGCCAGAATTTCATCATTATTGCAGTGGCCAGAGATGGTGCCATTTGGCATGTGATAGGTGTGAGGACTATGCTAAACCTGGATCCTTACCTTCTTCTTAGCCCCAATCCATGGCTGGGAATTGGATTCCTGAATGGACTACCCAGAGGAATCTTCTTGGTGTCCAGAACTTTGGCTTCCTGCAGCAAGTGTTTTCTTTTTTTTTTTTTTAAACCTTCTTCCAGATTTTCCATGCTAGCCATGTCACAAACCAGCTGTGGGATTCAGAACACACGTTCCAGTACTGGCTCCACTGCTTTATGTAGCTTGGATAAGCTAATTTCTCCAAATCTCAGTTTTTCTATCTAAAAAATGGACCTGCACCTACCAAATGACTCCCAGGATTTTCTTAAGAACTTAACCAGATGAACTATAGAGGAATGTTTAGTAAACCCGAAAGCCCTAAACTTCATGGAAATCATGGCCGGATGGTCCCTCCCAGCTTTACCTACTTTGCATTTTGGAAAAAGTGACTCAGGAGCTCCTCTCTCCTAAGCCCATTCTTCCTCCAGAAACCACAGGTGCAGGTCCTTCCACTCCCAGACACTGTGAATTAGGAATTGAGAAACTTTGGAGCGCGTATAAAACTTTTAACCTGAAATTCACTTCAAACTTACAACATTGCCCCTCCCCACCCCACCCTCTCAAATTGCTTTTTAGCAAAAGTCATAATACCTGGATTCTTTGAAAATCCTTTGCTGCACTGCAAAAGGACCCAAGCAACTCTCAGTGCTTTTCATTCACTACTCACTTTATTGAAATGGGAGCGTGAATTTAAGCGTTGCCTCATGATACTTTCCCTAACCTGGCTGCAGGGGAGGTGCAAGGAGTATCTATCTGCTCCTCCTGTCATTAAACCCCATGTGGGCCTCCCCTGGTGGCTCAGAGGTGGAGCGCTGGGCTGTGAAGCTGCCCGCAGCCTCTGCAGCGCTGGTTCAATCCCTGGTTAGAGCCCCAGTTTGATCCCCAGTTCGATCCCGGCCGCCGGCAAGCATCCCACATGGCGTGCGACAGACCTCTCCTGCTGCCCGCTGCTCCCCTCAGCAGTGTACTTTGTCAGTCTGTCTGCTCTGCTCCCTGCTCTGGCTCTGGTGAATTCTCTCACCCTCCCACGCTTCTGACTGTACCCAGTGCTTGTATAAATAAATAAATTTTTTTAAAAATACAAATTTATAAAGCAAGAAAACAACCAAGAACCCCCATGTATCTATCACTCCACTTCAACAACGAATTCATGATGAATCCTGTTTCATCTATCCTCTACCTAATCTCCTTATCTCTGAAAAAGAGAACCTTGAAACAAAGCAAAACATGCCAAAATAGCAACAGTCAGAGGAAACACTGAGGTGATGGCTAGAGGGGCTCATTATTTGTTGGTTTCATAGGTCTTCACATATCAAAACGCCGCAAACTGTATACTTTATGTGTACAGTTTCTTATATATCAATTATACCTCAACAAATCTGTGCAATCTGAAATGCTCAGTCATTTTATGTGCTAAGTACACACACAAAATGAAGCAGACAAACCAACAGAAGATGGCAGAAGAACTAATTGGTCCTCCCACTTCACATTCAGTGCCCTCTCCTTAGAGCTAAGACAAGCCCACTCTATTCAGTAGGTGTGAAGTTCAAGTTTAGTTCCAAAGTACTCACTGAACTGTGACTCTGTGTGGGCACCTCTCTAGACCCAGCAATACCAAATGAAGAAGATACGCCCCTATTTCCCTTTTGCCCTCAGTGGTGAAGTCTTTCTGCCATAACCCAAAAGGAGAAAGGTCCAGCCTGGAGTGGAGTCCTGTTTAAAGAAGCACAGTCCCTGGTGGCGCAAGGGGTTGAGTCACAGCACGATGAAGCTATCTGCAGCTACTGCAGCACAAGTCCGATACCTGGCCAGGGAGTTGAACTGCGTGGCGTGGCAGACCTCTCCTGTCTCATTTGCTGCTGCTCCCCTCAGCAGTGCATTTCAGTCAATCTGCCTATTCTGCTCCCCACTCTGTCTCTGGTGAATCCTCTCACTCCTGCACCTCTGGCCTGTACCCCAGTTCTTGTATGCATAAATAAATAAACCTTAAAGAAATAAAGCACAGTCCCACAGGCCAAAGGAAGTTAAAAGTAAAAGAAAATCATTCATTCCTCATGTGTCCCATAGACCATCAAACACAACCCCATTCATTAGCCCCCCACCTGAATTTTAATCCTTTCCTTATTTGTTCCCCCACATGTTCACTCTCTCCTCCCTTATTCTCAGCAACCTCTCAGAAACCCCAATGGATTCCCTCTAGAAAGATTCCCTCCTCTACCCGCAGCTAAATCTGTTTTTATCATCCTGTCCTCTCCTTTATGATTTTTTTGTACTCTTCATTAGTCATCACTTTGAGCAAAACCTCCCTCTAGTGGAGCACCTAAGAGAAGGTAAAACCTTCAGGGGTTCTTCGATTTTGCATCACAAAAACCAGTTTTAAACCGGGGGTGATGGGTGTGGTGGGAGTGAGAAGAGAGAGTGCTGGCAATTACCAGATACTCCTCCGCTTGTTCAGCGATGGAGACTAGGTGGTGTGTGCTTAATGCATATGATTCAGTGTCAATCAGACAGACATAATCCCTGCCTTTGTATGATTTACATGCTTTTTGCTGATTGGAGTGAGAGAGGGAAGTTTGTGGACACTCCCACCTCACAAAGCTCATCATCCATGTACACTTCTGTTTTTGAGAGCCATCATTGAATGTCCATGCATAACTATCTTCAAAAATCTGGTCTTGTTTGAGATTAGATGTTTTATGTCGTGCCCAGGAACAGAGTAAAAATAATGCAAAGCTCAACATAAAGCAAAGATTAGTCAAAACTTGGAGAAGTGGCTCAGGAGGTATTCCAACAAGGTTTATCTGGGTAACTGGAGGGGACAGTTGGGTGGAACTATTTCACAAGAGTTGATACAGTGATACAGTGATGACAACCACAATCTGGCTTTTCTAGTGCACACATGAATTTTTCTTTTTTTGTTTCTTTGATTCTTTTTTCTTTCTTTCTTTTTTGGCGAACTATACAGTTTGCAACTGTACCTATGGTTGGCATGACCTTAAATCTAGAATGGTGACACCTACCAAATTCTTGGAATTTATTCAAGCATCATTTAAACTTCTATAGAAAGTATAACTCTGATAGGAGATACAGAGAACTATTCAGGAATAAATATTCAGAAATAGTTTATTTAATCAATAGTGATTGAGCACTTACTACATGCCCAGAAACTATTAGTGAAATTGGAGATGGACAATGATCACAAGAATTTCAATGGAAAGATAGGAGGTATCCAAGATTGTTTGGAAAGGATTTACAAGAGAAGGGAAAGAGAAATTGTTGTCTCATTACAGAATGTTGTTGCAAATGAGAGTACAAAATGTGGAGGATGGCACCAAGATCAATATAAAATTTTAGAAGAAAATAACAATGTGTTGGTTTGTATGATAATGGGAATGACCCTAGAGAAGGGGTAGCAAAGCGATATGCCAAATAGTAATGTCCACTACGTATGGTTGATAGTTGTCAAGGAAGAAAAACCTTTCCTATACCCATTTAGGTTCCTACTTGGGGGCATGCAAATTAAACTGACAAAAAATTAACAGGAGCCAAAGACACATTTAATCCTCCTGTGTACACAGGAGTACTCAGAAAAATGTGACTTAAATTGGCAGTTAGAATTTGGGTCTTATGTACCATCTTAACAGGAGAAGGAATATAAAAGCGACAAAGGATACTTGTATAAAAACAAAGGACTTTTAGGAAAGATAAATGAGTCCTTAGGAGAATAGATGGGAATCATTGTGAAATATGTCTAAACCTGGTAACTATCACCCATAAATTTCCCAGGGAGAAATTTATTTATGACAGTTGAATTCTTTGGGGAGGCTCTGCTTTTATAGCAAATGTGGGGTGTTCAGAGAAAAAGCCACTTCCTACATCTGTTGATCCTCAAATGACTTCAGCTCAAAATAGCTCTGTGCCATGTTGGCATAATCTGTATTTTGGAATCTGTGGCAGAATGACTATTCAAAAAGGCCCCAGTCACCAAGGAGTCATGAGAAATGATGGCATGGAAGATGTCACTCTTGATGTCGTAGTACCAGTGTACTGACAGCCTGGGCTCTCTGGTGACAGCCTGGGCTCGGTGAGATGGTGACCTCAAATTGCAGGCCTAGTGTAAATGGCTTTTGTTGGGTGGGTAAGTGTCTTTCGCCTCAGGAAGATCTAGAATTAATTCTACAGATGGTAAAATAAATTAAACCTACAGTACGTGTATTTTGAGTTAAGATTAAAAACAAACTGTGTAGACTTGTGTTCAAGAGAATCTGGCAAGTTAGGATCTTAACAGATTTACTTTGGGATTCTAATTTAAAATGTGTAACTGAGTAATGGATTTAGACTGTGATTTTAAGTTGAAATCTTTACTGACGTTGTAAGCAGTATTAGAACACTTAAGAGAATTTTAAGATTCACCAGTTTTATCCATTTCATTCCTTAGATTTGTAAATTCATTTTCTTCTCAATGAGGGGACCTTTGACAGATAATTGAATGCTTATTGTGACAATTGAACGCTTATGCTTATTGCCCTGTTTTCATTCAAGCAGCTCTAAGGTGATTTGTGAGATAGATTGGTAACCTGTACTTAAAAGCTTCAGGAAGAACTGTGTTTTAAAACCTGTATCTTAGTAAGTTAAATGTGAATGTTAAAAATCTATCTTTCTGAATGTTTTTCTGGGCAAAATAAAAGGCAACAAAGGAATGCTAAAAGACATAAAATCTCACAGTGGCAGTTTTGACAGCAATCTTAACTCACACTCACATTTATTTGATATGTTTTCTCCCTTTAACAAGGGCCTAAGAGCCAGTGGCTAGCCCAGGTTTTAAATCTGGGCTACTGTGTGTGCATACATTTCTGAGAGTGCTTGCCCTGTTTTCCTAAAAGAATCAATCCTATGTTCAGAGAAAACTGGATAAAAGTTGTCAAACCGAGATTCATTATCTTGGGAACTGGGTGCTTCTCTTACATCTGGTTATTAGTAATCAAAAATTGTTTGAACTCAGAAATATAAGGGGAGAGACAATGACCTAACAATGAAAAAAATCTGGCCTGCCAAATTGCTTCATAAACTTAGGGAGAAAAACTTAGAATTTCAAGAGTGAACTAAGTGCACTAGGAAAGTGTCCTGTTTGAAGAGAACTGTCTCACAGCCCAGGAAGTTCTGCTCAGGCAAAGTCACACAATGTCATTTCCATGCACATTTGAACTCATATGAAACATAAACTTGAACCGATCAGCATTGTCTCTATAAACACCTTTAGTTGGCACTAGATTATTTAACTCTGTGGAGCTGACCTAAATGGACTTATTAATTTGCAAAGTTCAACAAGAGAGACATGACAATGGAAAATCAGTTAACATTTATCAAGGGCTTAACTGTGTCCCAGGAATTATCTTAACTTTCTGTTGGCAAGTATTAACTCGTTGAATGCGCCCATCACAAAAGATGGATGTTAATATTATCCCCATTTAAACTGGAGGCACTAAGAGGTACTAAGACACAAAGAGGTGCAGTTTACCTACCCTGGATCCCACAATTAATAATCCAGAGTTGGAATTAAATGCTGATGCCTGCGTCACCAGCCATGCCCTCAGCCCAGGCAGGTAGCATCTGCCCACGACATCATTTTTCATGTCAACAAGAGGAATTATCCCCAATTGATCTTCTTAGGGGTAGAAGGATTTTTTTCCCAGTTTAGGAGATCTTTTGATGAAGGACTTGAGCGATTGCTGCCAAGAAGTAAATATTGAAAGAGTTGGGGAGAAGCCTGTCTTCTGTCTAGTGCCTTAAGGTGACAGTGGGGACTGAAGACCTAGCTTCCTCGGGCAGTTCGAAGTAGGAACAAACAAGCAAGACAAATATTTCAACACATCTCTCTGAGTCACCATCTATTTGCTAGGTTTTTATTTTCTTTGATCAGGTGTATAATCACCTGATTATACACTCAGAGCACTCCAACTAGGCAAAGATGATATAAATGAATGCGAACTCCAGAGCTATTTGCAAACTCCAGAGCTATTGCTATTTGACAGCTTGTATCAGTTTTAACCTAGGAACTTAAGCAGCAAACACTCATTAGTAGATAATGATCTCTTCCATGCAAAAGCTGAAGACATTATACTTTTGTGATAGCAAGCTATCCCGTTCTAGCATATTCTCTGCTCTCTTTTGTGCATCCAAGAGGATTCTTTTTTTTTTATTTGCAATAATTTCAGGATAGACTATGACAAAGAAAGAGGATGTTACATCTGACAAAGTTGGATGGTAACAAATGGCAAGTTTGCTTTGTGATTTTTATTGCTTTTCCTATGCAGTTTCTTACACACACACTAATTCACTAAAACTGATAAAGATGTCTTAAACTCAACAATTAAATTTCATGTACTATAAATGAGATGGTAGAAAGACTTGAACCAGATATTCCTAGTTTTATCCCATAGATATAAAGTGTCACAAATGAAATCTGTTGTGACAACTTTTTTAAATTGTATTTATGCATACAAGAATTGGGGTGTAGGCCAGAGGTATGGGGGGCGGGGTGTGTGTGTGTGTGAGAAGATTCATCAGAGACAGAGTGATTGGGAGCAGAACAGACAGATTGGGGAGCAGCAGGCAAGACAGGAGAGGTCTGCTGCGCCATGTGGGTCAGCTCCCTGCCAGGGGGGTCAAACTCATGCTGCAGTGACTGGCAATAGCTTGATAATGCTGAGACTTCAACCCCTGCTCCACCAAGGAGTTCCCTGCTGTGATGCCTTTTAAGGGAGTAACTGTCTGACCCCAAGACATAATTAACTCTGCAGACAGTTTCTGTTAGACTTGGCAGGGGTACAGAGAGGCAGGCAGGTCTCGGGTATATCCCCCAAATGGTCAAGTTTGTGGCTATTTATCTTCTTTTCTACTTGGTAGTAGTAGATCTTCCCCTTAGCTGTCAAGTATTTCCTGTGCCCCAACTTCTCTCCCTTGGCATCCATCACACTGCAAGATTATCTTCAACACACTCTGAGAAATTTTATTGAGTCTCACCAACTACAAGCTTCATAAAATCCTTTCTTGATACTGTCCTGTATGGCATAGCATCTAAAACCTTCCTGATCCATCCATTCTGTAGCAAATAAATATTCCTTGAGTGTCCACTCTACACAGGCCCTGAGCGTTCGGCAGTGACTGCATCCACCTCTTCAGCACTTCCATTCTAGTGGACTAAGCTGAATTGAATCATCAGAACCCAAAGTAGAAGCAAGACAGAATCTGGGACCAGCCCTCCAAACTGACCAAAAATCACTGATACCTTCCTAACCACCTCAGTTCACTTTACTTGCATGTTAAATCTTTTGTCCATCTGTGGATTGTCTTTCTGGCCTTTTAGAGAAATTTGCACGAGCAGGGAAGTGGAAGACTTGGAAGAGCAGGGGGGAAGACTTGGAAGACAAGAGACCTCTGTGCCTCTCGTTATTCCAGATTGAATAAGGGCCATGGATATCAATCCCACTTTCAGTGCCTGTGAAATGAAAGACTGTAAAAAGGGGGTGTAGCCAGCTCCTCCTCTTGGTCCCCCCCCCCCTTGCCTCTGCCTCTGCTGGGAGGCTGATTCTCAGGAAGTGCCCAAGGGAGGTTGGCCAGTCTCCCACTTTGTGCCCCAGAAAGCAGACTGCAGGGCTTTCTGCCTTTTATGGTCGCAGAAATCTTTGCTGCCTTTCTTGCCGTGCCCCATCCTCTCTCATTTGCCACCCTTTCTTCACTCTGCTGCCTTATACCCCCATATCCTGGAATCCCAAATGTATCTCATGCCTTATCCTCTCATGCATGGTGGGCTGAATCCACCCCTTTTGGCTCATTATTTGCCTTGCCGGGTTCCCATATCAGAGATGACAGTCCAGTGTTCTGTCTTCAAGGAGCTCAGTTCTACTTGTCTTTGTCCAATGACTGTTGTTGCGCTTTCGAAGATGCTCCAGTGTCCCTTCTGACTGGCCACCCATGTCAATAACCTTGTACTCTTTAGTTCTAAGTTTTTCTGCTTCCTGACATAACCTCTTAATCTTTTTTTTTTTTAATACAAGCACTGGGTTCAGTCAGAAGCGCGGGAGGGTGAGAGAATTCACTAGAGCCTGAGCAGGGAACAGAACAGGCAGACTGACGAAGTACACTGCTGAAGGGAGCTGTGGGCAAGGCAGGAGAGGTCTGTCGTGCCATGTGGGACCCTCGCCCGGCGGCCGGGTATCGAACCCACGCTGCAGAGGCTGCGGGCAGATTCGCAGCCCAGCGCTCAACCACTGCGCCACCAGGGGAGGCCCACAACTTTTTAATCTTTAAGGTGAACTGGAAGAAACTTTATCTGAAGAAATTCTTTGTGGAATTAAAAAAGGATTTAGTAAAAACCATTCGCAGCTCTTCAATGTGTCCTTGTATGTAAATGAATTTTCAGTTATAGGATCTTTAAATATATAACCATATTTGTAAATCTATAGCTATATCCATGTTTACCTACTCCAGTATCTAGAAAATGCTGACTTATTGGACTGAACTCTCATAAACCTATCATTTTTAAAAAAGAAACTTTTGGTAATATGGATAGATTAACAATTATCAATTTGCCCCACCTTGCTTCATATCAGAAATAAATATGCATTATTTATTTATTTTTTTAAAGATTTATTTTTTTATTTGTGCATACAAGAACTGCGGTATAAGCCAGAGGTGCAGGAATGAGAGGATTCACCAGAGACAGAGTGGGGAGCAGAACAGGTGGATCTACTGAAATACACTGCTGAGGAGTGCAGCAGGTGAGACAGGAGAGGTCTGCTGCACCATGTGGGTTGCTCCCTGGCTGGGGATCGAACTCCTACTTTAGTGGCTGTGGATAGCTTGATAGTGCCGTCTTTAACTCCTGCACCACCAGGGAGGACCTAAATATGTATTTATTTTATTTTATTTTATATTATTTTTAGATCATTTTTCATTTTTGCACAATGTATGCATTTTCATCTTGATTATATTCCCCATACAATTCCCACCCCCCTTATTTTGACCCTAATCCCTCCTCCCTAACCCTCACCCCCATAGTGTGTCTCTGGTTTATAGCTGCTTGTTGATTTTGATTTTTACTTTATTATAATTAGTCTTTTTCCTTGTCCCTTATTTAGGTTTTCTAAATTCCTGCTATGAGTGAGACCAAATATGTACTTTTTCAAGGAAGTACATGCAGGCGATGAAGATAGCACCTCCTTATCTTCCTTCACGCTGCCCTTGTATTGCTGGGAGGGACATGCAAATTGGATTCCTATTTATTGGAAGAGATTCATGGGGTTCTCTCTGCAGCTCCCTGAGCCCCAGAGCCCTTGTTCAGCTCTGCAGAACCAAGCAGGGACTCCTCATTTATGAACCTCTGAGCTGGAAAATCTCACTTACATATGGGCGGCATGGGCCTGGAGATTCTCAAACAAAACAACAGGGAGAGTGAAAGTCAGTGTGATTTCTCCTGTGACATTCAGCTAATTACAGTCAAAAATACTCTCCCTTAATATTTCAGAAACAATGTCTCACCTTTCCCTTATACCCTTCTATGGAATGTCCAGAAGCAACCAGAGTTGCTCAGAAGTTAGGGTCAAAACCTGGAGCCACGGCCTCCCTGGTGGTGCCAGGGGTTAAACACTGCAGTGTGAAACAATCCATAGCCTCTGTAGCATGAGTTCAATCCCTGGCCATCCAGGGAGCAACCCACATGGCACAGCAGACCTCTCCTGTCTCGCCTGCTGCTCCCCTCAGCAGTGTATTTCAGTCAGTCTGCCTGTTCTGCTCCCCACTCTGTGTCTGGTGAATCCTCTCACCACCACCCCCGCCCCCACATCTCTGGCCTGTGCCCCAGCTCTTGTGTGCGTAAATAAACAACAATATAAAAAAACAAAAACAAAAAAAACCTGGAGCCCTCCCATGCACATGTCTCCTTAGTGACCATGACGGAGAGGCGTTGTCGTTTACAACAGGCAAGTCAGATCCAAAGAAGTGGAGGTGACATGTTTCTAGTCAATCTGTACTGAGCAGGTGAGTTTCTTGAAAATGTTGTCTACTTGTGCCCCCCCCCCTTTGTGGGGGTGTTTTTTCCATTTGAACTAGTTTATATTTCTTTAAAAAAGACTCATATGGTAAAATGCAAATATTATAGGAACATTTTTCTCCCACTGTCTCCTCCCCTCCCACTCTCCAGAGGTAACCTCCATATATACATGCCTTGTAAAGAAAACTATTCATGGTGCACACCTGTTGTTTGATCCATGTTTTTAAAAATGAAAGGTGAAAGCTTCAGAGACCCTCTACCACGGCCATGCCCCATGCTCACCTCTTTTCAAAAATAAGGACCTTATGTCCCACCAGACATTGGGAATTAAAAGGTTCACCTAGACTGTAGCTTAGGATGTCTTTTTCTAACTATATCACATGATTGTCCCATGTTTGCTCAGCCTCAGAAGACATTAATTAATATTTACTGATCAAATGGATTGTATTTGGTTCACTTAAGGGGTCACTCAGTGAGAAAATAATGAGCAGATAGCCCATCACTTTGGCCTTCTTGTCTATGAAAAATATGCTCAAAGGCAGGTTTCCACAAATGAAAAGGAATGATCAGAAATTTAACCTGGAAGAGAGAGAGAGAGAGAGAGAGAGAGAGAGAGAATGAATTATTGGAAGGGCCTCAAGTGGATTCATTTCAGATGTTTTATTACTGCTCATCATCCAAGAAAGAGCCAAAACTTTTTTACTTTCTATGAAAAATATTGGTGCAATAACAGTAGAAAATGTCTATGTATATTAAAACCTCCATCAATGTCAGGTTGTTATGAAAGTTACTTCTTGTTCATCCCTGTCTGAGAGACTGTAAATGGAGTCTGTGGCTGCTGGATCCTGCTGACCATCACTTCCCTGCGCCCTGGAGAGGCCAGCTGAGGACGCCTGCTCCTGCTCATTTTCACAGAGACTCTAGACAGACAGCAGAACACCCGGAGTCCTCATTCTCTTCCAGGGAAGGATTTCTAGCAGATGAGTGGCACTTGATATAAAGACATAGACCTGGACCTTATAAACAAAGAAAAATTCCATTTTTTGTGTGCATTTTAAAAAAGATATATTTATGCATAGCAGAACTGGGGTATAGGCCCTATTGCAGGGGGTGAGAGGATTCGCCGGAGACAGAATGGGGAGCAGAACAGGCGGATTTACTGAAATACACTGCTGAGGGGAGCAGCAAGACAGGAGAGGTCTGCTGGGCCATGTGGGTCAGCTCTCTGGACAGGGATTAAACTCAGGCTACAGCCAGACAGCGTGATAGAGCTGAGACTTAACCCCTCCACCACCAGGGAGGCCCTATTTTGTGCATTTGTACTCAAACAATTGGCATTTTGTAGATCCATGATAGAACTTCAGGGGTGCTCCAGAAAAGGATGGTGAGTATACAGGTTTTGGATCTGAATGTAATTCCCGGTGGCAACTCCTTTAGCTGTGTCACTGAATGACTGTGATGGGTCAATCTCTGTGAGTCTGTTTCCTCTTCTCTAAAATGGACACCCCCACAAAGCTGCTGAGCTTCAGGAGAGATAGTACTCGCAGCTCCAGTACCTGGTACATGTGGGCACTCAGTAACTGTGCATTCCTTCAGCCCTGGTTACTGGGGGTGGAAGAAAGAAAGGATCAAAAAGGTAGACTAAAAAGAAGACAAGGAAGGAGAGAAAACAAGGACCAGTAGGAGTATGAGCAAGAACTTAATAAAAAGCTTTTTGTGAGGGAGACTCCTCAGCACTCAAGACTCAGCTGCTTCTCCCTCCTGTGGTTCAGTCTTTGGTCATTTCATTTCTCATTAGCACCTGCCCTGGGAAGAAGGCAAGAGAGAAGCTGAGGCTCATGTCTGTCAATTTTGCTGTTAGCAAGTCTTGTCAGGTGTAGGGTAAAGAAAATGTCAGGCTTTTCTGCCCTCCCGCCATCAGGATAGATGATGGATCCTTGTCCTGAATGCATGCCTGATGGCGGGCACCTGGAATAGGGTGTGGGCATAGGTAGATGGGATTCAGCTGAGCTAAGACTGTGCTTTTAAGGGCGGCGTCACGGGGACACCAGCAGCAGCAGCAGCAGCCGAAGCCGAAGCCGAAGCCGAAGCCGAAGCCGAAGCCGAAGCCGAAGCCGAAGCCGAAGCCGAAGCCGAAGCCGAAGCCGAAGCCGAGAAGCAGCAGAAGGAACGCTAGAGAGCCCAGATAGAGTGAAGACTTGCTGGCCTTGGAGGCCTGCCAGCCTCCCAGCCCCCCAGCCAGCACCCCTGCCTGCCATATGCCTGGTGAACCCCAATAAAAAACCTGCAAAACCACTGAGGACTCTGACTCCTCCTTTACCCGGTCTGCATGGGATCAGAAAACCTGCACCGTGTCTATTCCCGCCCTTATATCAGGATTGAGTTGGGCGAAGGACAGAAGCAGTCAAAATAAAGATCAGGAATGATGTGTACGTGTCCATATTCTCTCTGTGTGTGTCTCTCTCTGCCTCTCTGTCTGTCTTTCTCTTCAAAAATCTCCACAGAGAAGTCTGGTTATTATCCTTTTCCTCACATTCTGCCCACACCCCATGCCCCACGCACACCCCAGTCTCTGTGGAGGTCACCCTTGCAAAGGCCCTTAGTGTCTGTAGGGTAAAGAAAAAATGTCAGCGGAGATGCCAGCAGAAGCTAAGAAGCCGAGAAAGAAGTAGCAGAAGCCGAGAAGCAGAAGCAGAGAAGGCCAGAGAGCCCAGAGAGAGTGCGGATTTGCTGGGGTCTGGGAGGCCTGCCAGCCTCCCGGCCCCCCAGCACCCCTGCCTGCCGTGTACCTGGTAATCCCAATAAAAGCCTGCAAAACCACTGAGGACTCTGACTCCTCCTTCACCCAGTCTGCATGGGATCAGAAAACCTGCCCTGTGTCCTGTCCTGCCCTTACAGTGTCCTCTCGGTTGCCATAGCACACGGCCTTTCCTTAGTCTGAGGTATGGGCATGCTAACCTCACACTGGCTCTTCCTGTAGCTAACTCTGCCCTGGTTCTGATTAAACTAGTTGTCTATCCAGTTCCAGCTGCCCCTTCTTCCTTGCTCTCCTTTCTGGAGGCAAAGTGCCCATTAAAACACAACATCTGCGGCCTCCTTTGCAGCTGAGGTGTCTGATGAGAGGTGAGAGGATGGGGCACAGGGAAGGTCCCAGGCCAAGTCTCCTGGCGCTTGGGCAGGCCCCTGGCCTTAGGCTCCTGCCCATTGGCCTGAGGGGACCTGAGTCATTAAGGAAACATCACAAGAATTCAGGCCTGATGAAGTTCTCCCACTTCCCTAGCTCAGATGTGGAGTAAGCGTCCAGGGGACCTGTACCACACCCCTGGGGGGTGGCCTGCAAAGGGAAATAAATATTCCTCTTGTGAGAAGAGGGTTCACATGGGAAGCATTGGGGTGGATTCTTGCTTGTCATTACTGGTAAGTGGGGTGACATATCCAGTTTCCAGAGATCAGAATGGGGGGGAGGGCCTGAAGGAAAAGAGCCCCACCCTTAGTACCCACAAAAATCAGGCTGGAAGGAGGGGCCTTTTAGCTAATGCAGGATGGAAAGTTCCTGGTCCTGTTGTGCCCTGAGAGTCTGAGGAAGACGAGGAGGGTGGGGTACTTAGTGACCTTCCCTGGAAGGCTAATCAACCTGAAACTTCAGCCAGAGATGGCTGAGGTGGGGGTGGGGGGCAGCATGGTGATGACCGCAGTTTGCAGAAGAGCCAAGGAGGAAAGTATCAGAAAGGTGTGTAAAGGTCACTGGTCAGAGGGGCCCTCAGGCTTGGGTGAGTCACTGGCGTAGCACCCAAGCTGGCTTTGCTTTCCTGGTGACACATCTTCCTGACACACTGTGGTCCCCATACTGGCTGGTCTGGAAGTCTGTGCCAGCTTCCTTAGTCACCTACTAGCAAGACTGTCTTAGACATGTCAGAGCTCAGAGATAATCTGCAGGAAGTATAGGATTCCCTGGGAGGCAGGGAATCCCTGAAACGTTAGGCCAATCCTACTGCTTTTTGGAGCCTCCATTTTCTCAACTGTGTAATGGGATCATGAAGCCTGCATCTCAGCTTTGTTGTAAGGACTAACTGGGGTATATTATATTATTAAATATATTAAAAGTGTATGTTTAAGCAGTGGATCTCACTCCAGCCATTTCAGCCTAAATTTTAAAATTTTAGTAGTAAAAATTTTTAAATAAAAAAATTAAATATGGTTAAAACACAGATTACAGGGCCCCACCACCAGCATTTTTGATTCAGTGTTTCTGTGTAAGCCTGAGAATGTGCATTTTGGACAAATATAAGATGCTGCTTTCACTGCTGGTCCTGGGATCCCATGGGTTTAAGCATTTGGGATCTTCCTGAGACTTCTATATATGGTTTTGATGAGTTCCCTTTCCTCTTCTGGTTCATGCAGTGGATATCTCTAACCCAAACTTACACTTTTGTATCTTTTTCAACCTGGTGTACAAGAAAGTAACAATATTTAGCGGTGGGGTTTCTAGAAGTAACAGTAACAGAGTTCACCTGTGTGCAAATTCTTAGGACAATTTTATGTGATTTAAAATCAAATACAAATCAAATCTAAGAATAATTTTTATTTTCTCTTCGCCAAAACTTCATTTTGTAGATGAGGGTACTGAGATTAAGGGAGGTAATTTGGTCAAACTCGCACAGCTGGAAACTGGGCCGGAACTGCCCCCAAAGCTGTGTGTTTTTCATCAAATACTGCTGACCTCGTGTTTCTTTCCTTGGTAGGTTTTATAACCTAGTCTGAAGGTGGGGATCCCCCTTCTTTTATCATGTATCTTTAATGAGGTGAGCAATTTTCTGCAAAGTCCGCAAATGGAACAATTTCATCAACTACAGCCCCCAGCAACAGCCACATGTGGCAGGTGTGGGAGGTTTCAGTGCCCTGAAGCATGCTCAGTATTAACCAAGGAATCAGCAGAAGCAGCTCTTTACATGAGGGCTGTGTTGCATGTTTCCTCTCCAATAGCAATGCTCCCTGTCCTGTAGGAGGATGTGGGATGAGACTTGTTATGGATGAAAACGTTCAGAACCATCTTCAGTCAGTAAGATTGCTGAAAAGCCAGTGATAATTGCACTCTATTCAGGGAAAAGCAAGCCAACGACCTCAAGAGAGGGGCCTTCACAGGGATGAGAAAGCAGCATCTGGCTTCCTTTGCAGCAGGATATGGAGCCAAAAAGACACTCTCATTTCAATGCAATTAGGGAATCACAGTGGTGCTTGAATAGCACTGTAGGAAGGGCAGGGTGAGGAGATGGAGGACAGTCGCTGGAAGCAGATGAACCTGGCTGCAGATCTGGAATCCTTCCCACCCTGGCCAACGCTTGCCAAATTCCCAAGCTCGCTGGCAGTACCCGCCTCCCAGGGGTGGTGTGGGAATTCAATATGATGATGCACACGGAGTCCCGTTAGCATCAGATGTGCTGGGCATGCCAGAACCCCTTCCTGTTAGGGTCACCTTGTAGTGGATTTTTGTCCTTATTGAGTGGTAGTGGTATTTGGTTTATCCTACCTTACATCAGAATGCGCTTCTTACTTGCGGATAAATCTTGAGGGTAGCAGGCTATCTCCTTTTATGGAAAGCGAAGGGTTGCATGCACCTGCTCCTGTTCACTCGGAAAACAGGTATGTGCACAGGTGTGGCCAATGATGGGCTTTCTTATTTCTTACTCAAACTTGCCTAAAAGCAGAGGCAGAGACAAGGACTTGGGCGTAGGGAGTTTGTGTTGGAGGTGATCCCAGGGAGCAGACCCGTAGGAGCAGAAAGTATGATGGAGGAGGAAGCACCCATTAAAGGGGTGTCACTGAGTGACTTACAACATGGGCACTGAGTTAGAGCTCAGTGAGGAACAGCATGGGACATATCTCACAGCTGCCCATTAAAAACAAAAGTTTAGTTTTTTTTCTGATTGTTTTTATTTCTCTATACTCCACTTATAAGTGAAACCATTCGGTGCTTCTTCTTCGGACTGATTTCACTTAGCATGATCCCCTCCAGTTTGGTCCTAAGCTTCCATATCACTAGCAGTATTGTAAACCGATGTTGCCTTTATATTAATAAAATAAAATAATTAAAAACAAAAGTTTAAAGTCACTCCACCCTTTGCCACAAGCCCAAGAGAAATGAAAACATAAGTCCACACAAAAGCTTATACACATTTATAGCAGCACCATGGATAATAGACAAATGATAGTGCAACCCACCAACTGATGAATAAGTAAATAAAATTGATATATCCACACAGCGGAATACTATTCAGCTGTTAAAAAGGAAGGAATTTCTGGTGAATAGAACATGAACCTTGAAAACATTAGGCTAAGTGAAAGAAGTCAGATACAAAAGAGTATGTATTATAAGTTATAATATATGTATTATATATAATATATATGTATTTTATATATATGTAATTTCATTTATATGAAATGTCCAGAACAGAGAAATCTATAGAGATAGGAAGTGGATTAGTGGTTGCCCGGAGATGAGCGGATTGGGGGAGTTGATTGCCAAAGGACACAGGATTAGGTTTGAGGTGATTAAAAACTGAACTATAGCTCAATACAGCTGCTTTTTAAAATAGGAGATTGGAGTATTGGTTGAGAGTGGTCTCTGGAGGGTTCTCCCATAACTTGTGCTATGGACTGAGCACCGGGTGAATTCCTGAGTTTGAGGCAGTGGGTGCTTTAGGTGGGAGAGTCATCGTACCTGGGACCTGACCACCAAGGTGAAGCCACGTGAGAGCTGGGTGGAGAGGGAGAGCTTGAGAACACCCACAAAGATGGCTACACTTCCCCCTGAGATGCAGATGCTTAAGAGATGGACATGAAGATATAGGAAGAAATTATTTACCATAGGATCTGATGATGCATTTCTGGGCATATTCATCCTTGTTCAAGGCATCATTATTCACAATAACTCAGAGGTGGAAGGAACCCAAATGTCCATCACAAAATTAGTAATTTACCAAAAAAAGTGCATATATTTTCAATGGAATGTGGTTTCATCTTAAAAAGGAAGAAAACCCTATCATAGCTGTGATGTGGATAAACCTGGATGACATGATGGTAAGAGAAATAAGCCAATCACAAAAGGATGAATACTCTGGTGCTTCTAACCAAGTCACTAGAGGGGTCAGTCTCATGGAGCCTGAAAGTAGAGTGCTGGCTGCCAAGACGCGGGGGACCAGACAATGGGGAGATCATGTTTAATGGGGACAGGGGTTCAGTTGGGGCCAATGAATCAGCTCTGCAGGGGGCTGTTGCACAACATTGGGGGTGCACTTAATGCCTCTGAGCTGAATGCATAAAAATGGTTGAAATCGGTCAATGAGTTGCTATACAAATAAAGAAGTCCATCTGTGAAAAGGGGGTATGAAAGGGGGTATGCAAGGTGGTGGGGCTGCCTGTACCCTGGCCAGGATCCGTGCTGTCATACCTCCCATGGACCTGGCTCTTCCACCCTTTCTTCTCCAGCCTTCCTGAAGATACCCCAACACCCCTGACATCCGGCCAGTATATGCTGACAGTGGGTGAAGTCATTCGTTGTCACTGGCAGCCCAGAACCTGACTCATGCTTGTCTAGAGAGGAACCAGCAAAGCAGTTTTGTTATATATAACCTTATATATATAGACACAATGTATATTACATTTTACAATTATATTTTATATAAGATATGTAAAATAAGTCACATATATATTATTGTGTATTATAGCCATTTATGAACGTGAACCCCAGGGCCTTAGTATCATGGACTTGACTGTTTTTAGGTAAGACGCGGCCCTTCCAACAGCAATTTAAAACAGGTCCAACTGGAGATTCTGGGAAAGTATGTTTTAGAGAAAACCCTGCTCCTGGCGGGGGTGGAAGCCACTTTCTCCCCGTTTAACTTCTAGATAATGCGATTGCCCCAGGCATCTCTAGCTGGCAAATGTGTCCCTTTCCCAAGTGTGCTGAAGGTAATGAAAAGAGAAGGGAAGCATGTTGGCTCCCGAAACCCAAGCCTGGGCTTCACCGCAGGAGGAATCACTAAGGGGGAAAAAATTGGTTATTCCCCCCAATCCCTACTTGCTCCCAACCCTAAAAAAAGGGAAAACCAGCTCAGCCTTGGCAAAGGCTCAAAGCAGGTAGATCCAAGGAAATAACCAAATTGAAGCAGGGGGAAGAGAGTGTGTGTGTGTGTGTGTGGGGGGAGGGTGCGGCAGATAAGGCCAGAGAAGCTTCGTTCCCTCTGCACATGTGCACACAGGAGCCCCAAACCTTAAGCTGGTTAAGGGACCTCTGTGGGGTGTGTCGCTGAGACCCCCCCAAAGCAGCATTGCCTGCAAGTTGGGGGGCATGTCTTGGCTTGGATCGGGGCTTATCTGCAGCATCCTGGAGCCCAAAAATGATTTCAAAGATGGTAGGGCTCAGGGTCTAAGGCCTGGCCCCAGCCCCAACCCACTTCTCTAACACCTCAGAAGCCAGAGGACTTGTGACAGCAACGAGGAGGAGCGTGGGCACCGCTGGAATCTCTTGGGATCAACCTATTGCCAGTTGATGGGTAGAGGCCTAAAGCAATTTCTATTTGATTTTGAGATATGCAGTAATAGGGCTTTGGGAGCATCAGAATTCATACTCCGTGCATGAGTTTTTCAATTTTTCGCCTTTACTCGAGTCAGTCTTTGTAAGTCAGCTCAGGAGCGTAATTATTTTCATTGCAATGTGATCTCTGTAAGCCAGCTCTGTATAGCAGAGCTTCCTTACATGAGTTTGAGCAAATGGAGCTCAGTCTAAACGTGACCCAGGTCTAAAGTCGGAGATGCCTCCTCCCTGTCTCTGCTTCAGCTCTCTGGTTGCTTGGAACCACTTCCTGGATGTGTGGACTCTCCCCTCCCAGGTCAGGGCTCTCCCAGTTTTTGGCTCCCTTGGGAGCCTTCTGGAACCTCACAGAGAAACCTCAGGACTGTGTCCCAGGCCTCAGCTCAAAACTCCTCTTCATCCAGATACTTGCACTATTGGTATTTAGCAAGAA
The DNA here is from genome assembly GCF_964194135.1 of Talpa europaea. Classification (NCBI taxonomy): domain Eukaryota; kingdom Metazoa; phylum Chordata; class Mammalia; order Eulipotyphla; family Talpidae; genus Talpa; species Talpa europaea. The sequence goes on from NC_140074.1 coordinate 127,064,363, forward strand.
CTAGAAGTGCCCAGCCCAGGCCCTCAGACCTGGTCATGCATCAGATACACATGGAAGAGCATTAAAAAAAATCCTCCCAGGTCCTGACTTAGAGCTCCAGGGATAGGACCTGGTGCCTCCCTGTTGAGCAACCGCCCCAGGAAGTGCAGAAGCAGCGGGAACAACTGGGTTTGGGAATCACTCTCTGGCCAGTTTCCCAAACTAATTCTTTTTTTTTTTTTTTAAAGATTTATTTATTTTAATGCATATAAGAACTGGGGTGTAAGCCAGAGGTGCAGTGGTGAGAGGATTCACCAGAGAGAGTGGGGAGCAGAACACTGCCTAATTCTTAAAGCATAGAGCAGAACTAGGTGGGCATTCCTTCGTGTTGGGGGAGGGGCGGGGGGATCTGGGTCCTTAACTCCACTGCCTGCTAAAAAATGCTTTTGAAGTCTAATGTTTTGCCTTAAGTATTATGATTTCTTCTGCCCCCTCTGACAGCTCATTTTGATTTGCTCTCAGTGTTAACACTACCAGCTATTGCAAACCCAAATCCCCTGGTTCTTATCAGATTTTTCTACTCTCCAAGTTTCTGTGAGAAAATGCAAAGCTACTTTAACTCCACCAGGCCCTTGTGCACGGTGGAGATGATCATACCTATTTTACAGATGAGGAAATAGTTCAGAAAAATGACACAGCCAGGAAATTAGAAAGCTGTGAACTTTTTTTATTTTTAACTTTTCACCGTGGTAAAGTATACATAACATTTACCATTTTATCCATTTTAAGTGTGAAATTCAGTGGCATTAGTGCCTTTCCAGCATCGTATAACTATCACTGATCTCCATTTCCAGAACTTCTTCATTGTCCCAGACAGAAAGGCTGTTCCTATTAAAACTCCCCATCCTGCCTTCCCAGCCCCTAGAAATCACTATTCACCATTTCTGTGAATTGGCCGGAACTGTTATAGGGCAGCCCCGATACAAAACGGGGTGCCTGACTGTGGGTCCTCACCTGCGTGCTTAAAAGGACTTATCAATGCTCTACTGCAGGCACATGCGAAAGGTTAATAAAAGGTTTATTTACAAGGAAAGGGGAAATGAGGAAATGTACAGCTCAGGGACAAAAGTGGGAGACAAAGTTTTAAATGAGTCCTACCCGATCCCCGATCAGGAATCCCAAATGGCGCTCTGAGATCTGGCAGCCAGCCAGGAGCCGTGAAGCCAGGAGGCGAGCGACCGCGAGCCCCCCCAAGGCCCACGTGTCTGGTTTTTATATCCAACCTGGCTGCCCAACTCCACTCTCAGGTCCCAGCCACCCTCCCCTTGGTGGTGATGGGATTTGTCTTTCCCAATGTCCTGATGGCTTTAGTCTGGAGTGGGGGTGGAGTCCACAAAGCCTGTATGGGATTAGCTCAGGACATCATTTCCCCCTAACAGTTCCACATGCCTCATATAAGTGGGGTCCTGCAATATTTATCCTTTTGTGTCTGGTTTATTTCATCTCACATCACATCCTCAAGATTCCTCCATGCCATAGCCTGTGCCAGACAAAGATGCAGTTTGAACCCAGTTCTACCAGATTCTTAAATCCATGCTCTTCCCACTCCCCATTTGCCGAGAAGGACTGGAAAGTGAAAGAGGAATTAAACATATTTGTTTGATCACAGAGCATCGCCATGAGATTATCAGTGACATTTCAGAGAGGAAAATTCCAGCCTCACAGAGGCAAAAAAATATTGTCACCCGACCAGACTCAACATGCAATGAAGCTGTCTCATGAGTTGCCAGTCACTGGAGACGATCAACAGGTGGGACAACCAAGTGCCAATGCAACTGCCTTCTGGTCCCCAGGATTATGGTTGGGGGAGAGTAGAGGCCAGAACAGAAATAATTATTTCCAATAATCTACTCCTGTTTCCAATAATCTGCTCCTGAGATTATTCCAGAATTACCCGGAAAGATGCTTAAATTTTTTTTTAATCCTATATAGATTCCAAGACATTTTAAGCCATAGGATTTAACACAGGGCTGTATTGGTATAACAATGGACAAATAGACCAGGCCAGAAAGTCCCAAATAGTCCTTCAAATATTTAGCCTCCTAAATTATAGCAAAGGCGGCACAGCATTATAAGAATCTTGTTTACTCTATCATCCCATACAAAAGGAGAAATGGAAAGCTGTTTGAAAAAAGAGACCTCCCTGCAGATATTCTGATTCTCTGAATGAGATGACTCAGGGGGTATGTTCTGGAAGAGGTTTGGAGGCCTGGGATGCACATCAGGGCTAAGAGCCACTGGGCTGGATGATTACTAATCCCCAGCCAATATTAGGTCTCTGATGCTAGGGCTGGACAATCATTCCAGACACAGAATTTAAGTTCCAACTCATTTCTGAAAGGGCCGAGGTCTGCACTGAGACAGGCTGTAAAGATTCTTCAAAGCCCCTGAGGAACAGAGGCCAGTGGTGGACAGTTGTGTTTTAGTAATGATTCAAGCACCGAAGAGAAACACAACTGGGAGCGTTCAAGCTCATTAACATCACGTAATATCAACAGGCATGGGAAACAATAATAAACCCCATTTTCAAGGCTGCAGAAGTAATGGAACCCAGCTCAGCACCTCTGTGGACCCCACTGATCCTGGAGAGCTGGCCTTATCCTCCAACTGAACATCTACCCCACCCCCCAGCCCTCTCTCCATCACTCCGGTCCCTCCCTGTCCCCAGGGTCTGCATGTGGAGTGCAAGGGAGGAGAGACAGTCATGAAAAGCAGGAGCTAAGGAGAGCTGGTCTCTCTCTTGATTTAATAAGCATATGAATCACCGGATCAATGGGATATCTTGTTAAAATGCGGATTCTCATTCAGTGCTGGGCCTGGGGTAGAGGAACTGCATTTCCAACAAGCTTCCAGATTACTGATACTTACTGCTGCCCTAGATATTACTGCTCTGGGGACCACACTTGGAGGGAGTTCCGAGGGCAGATTCTGGAGTCTGAATATCTAAGTCTGAATCCCAGCTCTGTGTCATGATGGCTACATCATCCTGAGCAAGAAACTTAACCTCCGAGAACCTTAATTTCTGCATTAGGGAAAGGAAAAAAAAAAAAAAAAAAAACAGTACATATGCCATAGAGTTGTGAAGACTGCCTAAGGCAAAATAGAAAACTCTGTGCTTGGCACATAGTAGGAACACAGCGCCAATGTAAATAAGCAGACTGGAGCAGCTAGTGGAGGGGGAACTGGGAGGAGAGGCTGAGTGACTTCTGGCTCAGGAACTGAGCTGGGCTCTGGGTGTGGCTTTCTTCTGCTATTTTTCTACCCCACCCAGCATGTTACCACAATCCTCAGATATTCCACCACGTGTGAGAGCTACAGAACTGGCTGCTGCTGCATCATCTGCACTTTTTTGGGGGCTTTCTCGGGTGATGCTGGTTGGCACCCATGTCGCTGGTAGGAGCCACTTAAAGGGCTCCCTCGCCTTTGGTGCTGCTTCGTCTGCTCAGCAGCCTCACCCCGATGTGCTTTAGATCAGCCATTGCTAAATTGCTTCCCTGTTGCTTTCGTTCTATAGAGGGTAGAGGAGCCAGTAATGAGTCCAGCCTGATGAGTTATTCAGGTGGGCACATGTTTTTCATGCCCCTGGTGAGACTCCATTGACAACCCAGGCAAGACCCAGCGGGAATGTGGAGCCATCACCATCTGAGATCTTGTTAGCAGCTCTGGCTTGCAGCAGTGGGGTGCTCGCATGGGGTGCCCAAGGACACCTGAGGGCCGGACCCTCAGGCAGGGCTGCTGGCCTCTTCCTTATGGCCACTTTCCCAGATTCTCTGTAAACCTCCTTGTCTATTTCTCCTGGACCTTCAAGATTGATCTGTGGTCTCCGGCACATCTTTTATCTGTAGCTCTCAGAGGAGGGGAAAAAAAATCCCGGTGGGGTATGCAGCAAAAAAGAAAAAAAATCTCTGATAAGTGGCCACTCTCACAGTAGCAAAAGTGGCTTAGAAGGTGTGTGAAGTCTCTTCCAGAGCAGCTCGTGGGGTAGGATGCAGGGGTTGAGGGTCGGGGGAGGGAAGGCTCAGCTCCTCCAGGATTCTTATCAGCTGTTTCGGACGGAGCCTTAATAACTTAAATCCAAGTGTCAGCCCCTTTCTATGTCATTGTAATTCTAATATTGAGTGGAATCGTTGGCTTTTTAATCGTTTTCACTGTCTCTTTCCAGAGTGTTCACCTGTCGGTTTGTTATTCTTGGCTCCTTTTCCGAGGCTTCTAGCAGTATCGCTCTCTTTTGTTATCTTTGATGTAGACTTAGGCTGGGAAACCACATACTGGCGCTTATTACAATTGTGTGTGAAGAGTCCCCTCAGGACAAACACTTAGCTGATCAATATCACTATTAGGATAGAATTTTCTAGTGGATTATGGAAGCAGTTTAGGTGGTGGAATCAGACCCAGGTATAAATTGGCCCCCTGAGTCTTACTGGTATTTGGAGCTTCAATAAAGGTCCTTCTCATCTTTAACTTCAGTTTCTTCAATGTAAAATCAAAATAATAGCACCTAATTTGCATAGTTGTGCTGAGACGTAAGAGAAATAAGATGCAACTCACCTGGAACAGTGCCTGGTGCTTGCTGGTGCCCCAATAAACAGGAGCACCCCCTCCCTGAGTCACAATGTTATAGAAGGAGTGTCTCTGGGGTAGAGGTTCTTAAACTTGAACTTGCATCAGAGTAGCCTGAGGTTGCTGGGCTCTGCCTCCAGAGTTTCTGGCTTAGTTGGAATAGATGGGGCCTGTGACTGTGCATTTAGAAGATGTTTCTGGGTGTAGGAGCGGCGAGGGTTCTTTTTGCCTCCTGCCACTGGCCTCTACGTTTAACACCTGCAGCCTTGCTTTCCTCCCAGGTTTCACATGTGATATATCCCAGTGGTGCAAAAAGCGTTTGTGCGAGTGTAAGTGTGAGCATGGGGCATGTGCTTCTGTAACCACAGATACCTGGGCCAAGAAGCTGCCACACACAGGGTATACATACCTGTAAGCATTGGCAGAGAGATTACTGTGGGAGAGAGAGAAGCCAGAGAGGGAGAGCAGAGATCTTGGTGGGAATCTTGCTTGCCTCCTGTCCCCTGTTCTCCCACCTCCCTGACTGCTGGTTGGTGTGTACATGGCCTCCTGGCTCAGCATTAGAGGCCTGTTGTAAAGGCAGGAATAGACACGGTGCAGATTTCCTGATCCCATGCAGACCGGGTAAAGGAGGAGTCAGAGTCCTCAGTGGCTTTTTGCAGGTCTTTTATTGGGGTTCACCAGGCATATGGCAGGCAGGGGGGCTGGGGGGCCGGGAGGCTGGCAGGCCTCCTAGCCCCCAGCAAATCCTCACTCTATCTGGGCTCTCTGGTGATCTCGGCTTCTCTTCGGCTTCTGCTGCTGCTTTCTCAGCCTCTGGTGTCCCTGTGACGCCGCCCTTAAAAGCACAGTCTTAGTGCAGGTGTACCCACTTCAGGTGCCCACCATCAGGCATGCATTCAGGATCACAGGGTTCCCTCATCTACCCTGATGGCGAGAGGGCAGAAAAACCTGATACCTTTTACCTTACCCTACACCTGTTGACTCTCCTGAGGGCTCCAGCATTCTCTTTTCCATTGGCTTGAATCCACAATGCGCCTGCTCACCCTGCCCCTTGTTGCCCCTGCATCAGGTGTGCTGGAGATGCTGCTGGTGCCCTCACCTTGAGAGGGCCTATTTCCTGGGGTCCAGGAAATAGGCCACTTAGTCGTCGTGTTAGTTGGAGCAAGTGATTTAATTTCTCTGAGCCATGCTCACCTCATCTGAAACATAAGCATCACTTCTGCCTCATCATGCTGTAACAAACATGACGTGAGATGGTTGGAAGAGACTGGGTTTTGTGAGTCTTTATTCTTCCTTTTTTGAGGCAGGGTCCTTTGCTTTTCAGTTTTAGGACTTGTAGGGTCCCAGGGGACTACAGCATCTAGATGATTTTGCCCCTAAAGTTAGCTACGTCTTATCTTAGATACTTTCCAAATAAGACATCTGCCATTTGCTCAGGAAGAACAATAGACTCCGTAACAGGTAGTAAATGTCCCAGTGAGGGAACTCAGAAGATCAATTTCCTTCATTTGCCACCTGTTTGCCTTTTAGGGAAATGATGGTTCAAGTAAAATGTATTTCCTCCTGCAGACAAGAAAACTTTTAACAGATGAGTGCATGAAAATTAACAAGTACTTTCTCATTTGAGTGTATGTGTGGGCCGGGGGTCAAGGGAAGCTGCACAAACTCAGATCTGAAAGTAAATTCATTAGTTGAAAAAGAGCAACTCTAACTGGAGATACTCTGTTCAAATCACACACTCTCCAGGAAAAAAGAGATACCCTTTTTTCTGCTGTGAGATGGGCTTGCTGGTATTCTGCCAAACGGAAGCCTTATCATAGTAAATACACCAATTTTAATTATTCATTTCTATTTGCTTGAGGAAATATTCTGTGTGAAATACATATGTTCATACATTTTCTTGTTGCTGCAACACAAACTAAATAAGTCGCTTTCACACAGAAGTACAACTCCAAGAGTTATTATCGCTAAGCTTGTGTTCTCTATAGCATTTGCACATTTTCCATTCAGCTGGAGAAAAGGTAGTGTTTGGGGAACAGGGAAGAATTATGGATCTAGGGCAAAAGAAGAGCAGCCTTTTAGTGTTCTTTTAAGTTAAGGGTTGGGTGGAGGAAGCACAGGCTACCATCTGCTGTTATTGATGAATTGAAACATCTCTATCTGTGGAGATTCATTAATGTACAGCTGGTTTGCCAAATTCATCTACTGAATCTACATAACCAAAATGAGACGCAAAGTCTTTTCGGCTCCTCTTCAAGCAATCACCCACAGCACACATCAGGGTCTGTCCTGCCATCTGGTGGCCATTGAGGGGAATGTTCACGAAGACAAGGGAACAGCTAGTGTTTCTCAAGATTTTTGGTAATTATGGAGTCGTTACAATCACAGGGAAGCAATTCTATAATCTCTGCCAAATTTTAACAGGAGGTAAGTTGAGAATATCAGACTTTGAAATGCACACACCCTGGGTCTATTGATTCCAGTTTTATGATTTCATCTTATGGATATATTTATATATGGACACAAGTGTTTTTAAGGATCTTCTTAGCAGCGCTGTGGCAGCAGAAGACTGGAAACAAGCTAAGTGTCCATCACCAGGGCCCTAGTTAAATCAATTATGATAACACTCATTGAATGGATATACCACACAACTGTTTGCAAAGTAAAGCAGATAGATATCTACAGATATGGGATGATCTCTACAACATGTTGTTAAGTGAAATAAACATCATCTAGAACAGTGTATATAATATACCAACATTGTGTAAATACAATAGCTTAGACTAGGGAAAGAGCATAGAGTATTTCAAAAGATACCCTAGAATGAGATTGACTTTGAGGCAGAGAACCAGGGTGGTCAGAGATGAGAAGGAAACTCACCTCTCATTATATTATGTATGTTGGGAATAATTCTTTTTTTAAAAAGATATATTTATTTATGCATACAAGAGCTGTGGTACAGCCCAGAGGTGTGGCCTGTACAGGCCAGAGGTGTGGGACGTTAGAGGATTCACCAGAGACAGAGTGGGGAACAGAACAGGCAGATTGACTGATGTACACTGCTGAGGGGAGCAGTGGGCTAGACAGGAGAGGTCTGCTGCGCCATATGGGTAGCTCCCTGGCCGGCCAGGGATGGAATTCGTGCCACAGAGGCTGTGGACAACTTCATAGGCTGCACCACCAGGGCGACTTAAACCCTTAAACCACCAGGGAGACCCGGGAATAATTCTTTTTTTTTATTAATAAATTTTATTTTTATATTCCCCAAATAATTGCAACCCCCTTATTTTAACCCCAATCCCTCCCTTCCCCACCCCCCACCCTCCATAGAGTGTCTCTGGTTCATAGTTTTTTGTTGATTTTGATTTTCACTTTCTTATATTCATTTTCCTGGTCCCTTATTTAAGTTTTCTAGATTCCTGCTATGAGTGAGACCATCCAGTATTTTTCTTTTTCTTTCTGGCTTATTTCGTTGAGCACAATCCCTTCCAGCGCCATCCATGTTGCTGCAAATTGCATGTGTGTATCTTTTTTGATTGCTGAGAAAATTCCATTGTGTATATGTACCACATCTTCTTGATCCAGTCATCTATTTTTGGGCATTTGGGCTGTTTCCAAAGCTTAGCTATTGTAAACAGTGCTGCTATAAACACAGGGGTGCAGGTGTTCTTTGGAATTGATGTTTCTGTGTCCTTTGGGTAAATACCTAGGAGTGGAATTGCTGGATCATATGGAAGCTCTATGTTTAGTAGGTCCAGAAATCTCCACACAGCTCTCCACAGTGGTTGGACCAGTTTGCACTCCCACCAACAGTGCAGGAGAGTTCCTTTTTCTCCACACCCTCGCCAACATTTGTTGTTGCTAGTTTTTTTAATATGTGCCATTCTCACTGGTGTAAGATGGTATCTCATGGTAGTTTTGATTTGCATTTCCCTGATGACAAGTGATGGTGAACATTTTTTCATATGTCTGTTGGCCATTTGCATTTCCAGGAATAATTCTTAACATGCGGTAAACATATTGCAAAATTTTCTGGGGATTCCACCTTGGTCTGGCCAGCAAGAGAGCAAAACTCCATCCTGAAGGCAGGAATCTGTTGCCTGAAGGTAAAGTCAATCTTTTCAGATAAAAAGAATTTCTCAGTGGGCACCCATCTTTTGCATCTCTGTGGCATACTCTAGCAAGGAAAAAATTAAATCCTGCATTTTCTTCCTCTAGCATCAGCATATCTTTACATCGGGAAAACTTCAAACTAGAATCTCCTCCTCGTGAGAATAATTACATTCTTAATGATGATGACTCACTGCTCCTAACTATGTAAACTAAATTCAAATCTGTATTTATTAGAGTAAAATCTGTCCAGCTGCTCCTTGGGTTCAAATCTTCACTTTGATGATGTAATCAACTCTTTGATTCACTACAGTTGCGACTTTATTTTCAGCCAACAATGTGCATGTAGGTTCCATAACTGTCCAGTTCACAGGGAAAGCATGACCATCTGAACTTCTTACATTTGGAAATTCCACAAATACAGCTAAGTATATGAACATTGAGGTGTAAATGGAGAAAAGAGACGATGCCTGGACAAGCTCTCTTTGCTTTGCTTCTCTTCCATCCCTTCTTCCTTCTTCTGTTCCCCTCCAACTAGGAGAGGAAATCAGGGTAGTTTGGAGGGACACAGAGTGAACTGAGAGACCTGGTGGGACCAGCAGGTGATTGCAGGGACTGTGGAGGTTGTGTGGTCATGTTCAGCACGGTGCTCAGCAGCCACACAGCAGTGCTCTCGAGGATTTGCCTTCTAGGAAGCTCTATATCATCACGGACCCCCAGCAAGTGTTCTTTGCCAGCAACGCAGCCCAAGATAGCTTCCAAGGAAGGTGACCTAGTTCACACTGGTAGGTAAAACACACAGCACTGTAGTGATGGGGTCCAGGAATTCTACCCCCAAATATGGCACCTTGAGTATTCTAAGCTAAAGGAATATGGCAGATGGCATGTGCGTTTTTCTCTGACCAGTGTCATATTTGGAAATCCATAGATGTTTTAGTCCTCACCCATTTTGTTGAAAATATTGATTCTAATAACACCAAAGTCCTTCCTTTTTGAAAGTTTTCTGAATTATCAACTTTTGAGATGATGGACTCAGTGGCTGAAGAGTATATTCTAATGTGATGCAGTATGAAGCTCCTTAGCTCTAAGATTTAGGGAGATAAGTGCAAAGATTTTGGAGGAGGGCAAATAGGAGAACACAGAGGAACAAAGGGAAAGTCATGAATCCCCTTGACGTGTTAGATAATCAGTTGCATTTACTTTCACTCAGGAAACAGAAGTCGTTTAAATGTCTTCGATATATTTCTACATGTTCCTATAATGAGATGTTTAAAGGATGTTTCTTAAGATTCACGATCTCCTTCAGTGGACTGAATAAACCACTGTCGTGGATGTCCATACTGGCTTTCAATTTAAATATTTAAGTTGTGGGCCTCCCTGGTGGTGCAAGGGGTTAAGCACCGCACTATGAAGCAATCCACAGCCTCTGCAGGTTGAGTTCGATCCCCAGCCGGCCAGAGAGAAACCCACATGATGAAGCAGATCTCTCCTGTCTCGCCTGCTGCTTCCCTCAGCGGTGTATTTCAGTCAGTCTGCCTGTTCTTTTCCCCATTCTCTCTGGTGAATCCTCTCACCCCCTGCATCTCTGATCTGTACCCCAGCTCTTGTATGCATAAATAAATAAATCTTAAAAAATGAATATTTAAGTTGCAAACAAACAATGAATCTTTACATGGGAGACATTTATGCCTCTACTCTTAAAAATAGTGACACATTCTCCAAATGCTCCTCCTTGCTTTACTTTCATGTAATACAGACCTATCATGGCTGATAAAACCCCATGGGGTTTGGTGGGTTCATGGTAGATTTACTCAGTGGAATTGGCGTCACATGGTTTGCACAAGTAGCTTCTAATTCAACTCGTGGCACCCACATTTCAGCAGCTCATTTGCAAGGTTATCAAAGAGAGGTCGTCAAAAGCTTTGATAAATGGAGGCACAATGTATAAGGCATTTCCCTTATCTACTCACCCAATAACGGTGTCAGACATGCAGTCGGGCTTAATTTGCTATAACCTGTTGGAAGATAGTCCATGGTATTTACTGGAGCTCATGTCACATGCATCTGAATGAGCCCCAGCTCTGTTGGTTAACAATTCACACCATTGGGCAGTGGATTTATATCCAACTTACTGGTGCTTCATTTTCACAATCTGTTGCTTTTCTTCCTATGTCTTCAGATTTCTCTCTTGGTTAGTTTCCAAAAAATTACTTTTTTCCTCTCCCAATGAAGTAATATGAACACATTACATAAAATTCAGAAATAAAAACAAAAAATTATCCTCCTAATTGATCATTAATTTCCAGCATTTTTCTCCATATTCTCCACAACATCACAGCGTTACACACATAATTTTTATTATTTATTTATTTATTTATTTATTTATTTATTTATTTATTTATACATGAACCAGGTTACAGTCAGAAGCGTGGGAGGGTGAGAGAATTCACCAGAGCCAGAGTGGGGAACAGAACAGGCAGACCGATGAAGTACATTGCTGAGGGGAGCAGCATGTGGGACCCTCGCCAGTGGCCAGGGATCGAACCGGTGCTGCAGAGGCTGCGAGCAGTTTGCAACCCAGTGCTCAACCGCTGCGCCACCAGGGGAGGCCCTATACACATAACTTTTAAATAGACAATCCATATGATTGCATTGTCTTCCCTACCATCGTATATTGTAAAGATTGCTGACAATTACAAATTATTGCAACTTGGAATGTTTTCCTGGGTTTGTAACCCCCTCTGCATTGTGGACAGCTAATTGCACGTATTATTTTCTAGCTGGACTTCAATTCCATCTTCATGACATTCACTTTACTTTTTCCAATTTGAGTACAGGTCAGGAGAAGATGAAAAATTAAGTAATTGAGTGCTGTCTTTGTCAGTTGTTAATATCACACTGTTTATAACCTTCAAACATTGTAAAGTTGAAGCCTAAATTAGGCTAACCTTTCTGGACAGCAGCCCAGTGATATGTACCAAGAGCCTTAAAAGTGAAAAGTGTTTTTGCCTGTTATCTAAGTAATTTTGCATCTAGAGATAAGACCATAGGAAATAACTTATTCAAAGATCTTGTGAAAGAATCTTTACTATGGCATTATTCATAGTGATTTAAAGATACCACCTAAATGTCCAAAAATAGGGAGATGGTTAAAGTATAGATAATGAAAAATTATGTAGTTGTTTATAAACAAGGCATGCCTTAAATAATGATCTGGGTAAGTGCTTATTGTAGGAAAATAAAACACAAAATTGTGTATTGAATATGATCTTGATATTTATTTTGATATGTGAAAAAGCTAAAAAAATAACTAGGTGATAATAAAACAGGATTTTTATTAGTTTCATATGTTTTTTTTCTAGTTCAATTAACATGGTATAATGGTCCTTTTAAAATGGGAAAAATTTACATAATTTCCAGATGCCTGGACCATCTTCCTTATGAAGTAGAGATCCTCCTCTTGCCCTCCCTCCCCCCCCCTCCTCCTGCCACTGCCTCTGTTCTGACCAATAATACCCTTTTGCTGTCTTTGCAACTTTTGCAATCTTTATCTCATCCTGAACTTAGTCTGCTGAGTTGGAGATATTTGGCAGTCTTAGTTTATGCTGCATTTGAATTCATTCCATGTAATGTCCCCCCGTCCCATCTTTTTTATAAACATGGTCTTTTTATATCTGAGCTCATCAGAGAACTTCTTAGGAAGTCATATTCCTTTCCCTGGCTGCCTCCTCATTTTCTTCTACATCGCATCTTTAGTGCACGCGTTCTCAGCATCTTATTCTCAGGCCCTCATCTGTTAAGCCTCATTCCCTTTTCGAATCTCTGGTGATGAGAACATACCCATCTTTTCTTACCATGTCTTTCTAAATAGCATATGACACCTGTGTGAAACATCCCAGTATTTGGCCCAAATTTCCTCTAGCTTGGAATTTCGTATGAAGCAGGAAAAGGGAAGGAGTTTGGATCTTGGTCCACAGGCAGGGCTGGATGGAGGGCTGAGTGGGCTGGGTCACCCGATTCTGGAAGAGCTGGTTGGGGTTTCTGGTGATCTCTTGACATCAGTTGGGTGACACGATGACTCTGCTGAAACTTGGGGGTATAGCTCTAGTATTTTCTGTACAACAATGAGCTTCTGGAGCAAGAGAGTCCTATGATTGTGCTGACCGTCCTACGATTGTGGGGACTAAGGCCAGGGAAGCAGCTCCCAGGAGCTCACTGAACCTGCTCAGGCATCCACCTACTTTTTTTTTTTTAATATTTATTTATTTATTTATACAAGAACAGGGGTATAGGCCAGATTCGCGGGAGGGTGAGAGGATTCACCATAGACAGAGCGGGGAACAGAACAGGCAGACTGATGAAATACACTGCTGAGGGGAGCAGCAGGTGAGGCAGGAGAGGTCAGCTGCACCATGTGGGACCCTCACCAGCCGGCCGGGATCAAACTGGTGCTGCAGAGACTGAAGACAGCTTCACAGCACGATGCTCAACCGCCTGCGCCACCAGGGGAGGCCCATCCACCTACCTTTGTGCTTGTGGATTTCCATCAGCCACAGCTTATTTTTTTTCCCCCAAACGTGGAACTAGATTTCTTGTCATAATTAATAAGATTTTTTAAAATCCGCAAAATAAAACAAAAATAGGACATATTGAGAAAAGGAAGTCGTTTTTACTAGATCTTTTACTACCTAGAGATAATTATCATTACCTTTTTGCAGTAGGGTATAGAAAGTGGCTCTTTCTTTTAGTCTTTTGTTCTTTTATGTTTTCTAGTAATGAGTACCGGTTCACTGGCTCCCACTGCAATCTATTCGATTATATGGTTTTGTGTAGGAATTTTGAGTGCTTTGGTGTACAGCATCTGAGGCATTGATGCTAATGATAAGAAGAATGTTACTTAGAGCTAAATATCATCAGGCACTCAGTATAAATCAGGCACTTTGTAAGAGCTCTGCATGCATGCTAATTTAATCCTGACAACATGCATTTCAGGTAGGTTTTAGTTTCACCCCCTTTTCAAAATATTACAGGCCTAAGGTGCCACAGCTATAAGAGCAGAGTTGGCATCGAGTGTCAACTGTACCATGATTAGAATCTCTGTCCTTTACCAGGACACCACACTGTCCCCATGATCAGGGACTTGGTTTCTTTCCTGGATGGAGCCATCCTATGAAGAATCACATGCTACGTTGCCTTTTTCTATTTGGTTCCCATTTCTCCCACAGACTCTTTATGACAACAATGATGTCTGGGCACTTTTCTCCAAATGGAGAACATCTTTACTGGCAAATCTACCCCCAAAAAATTCTCTCCAATTTATGAGTAATGCCCCAGCCCTTTGCAAGGAGTCCATTCTTCTGGCATCTCAGGCCGTGATTGGGAAGATGTAACCCTTCCCTCCAATGCATGCTTCTGGAGAGCGGCACATGTCCCAGTTCATCATGTGGTCGATTTTATATTGCTCCATAAATACGTCTCCCAATCATTAACACCACAGAATGCAAGTCTGGCTTGGAAAGTGAGAATGGAAGATAAGTCCACTTTGGGCTGTATTCAGGTTTTTCTTTTTCAGTCCCTTTCTCTCCCCATACTACCATCTTACTTACTGTCGAGGTTCTTTCCAAAATCCAAACCTGATCTTTATGTCCCTTTCACAGACTTCTGAATATGTTCAAACTCCTAAAATCTCCTGAAGAGACTTCATCATCTAGACCTACTTCATTCCCACCACGTCTCACCTAAGTATTCTGCTCCACTGTTTGCAGCTCTGAGAAATAACATTATCTGCTATTTTTGCCTCTTTGTTCTGCAACTCCTTGGAATAGTCTCAGCCTTACCTTTGCACCCCCAGCCCACCTTACATCCTCTCTGCCATGACACTCCAGGTGTTCAACCACATAATTCAAATGAAATATCCTCTGTAAAGTTTCTTCAAAGTCTTCTAAGGAAAATACGTGTCTTCAAATTCTGTTACCCTTGGAAGTATTGTATCTCAGTCCTAGGAAATTGGATACTCCTTATAGGTAACAGTCAAGTCTTGTTTATTTATGAAATTACAATGTTGACACAAAGTACAGCTCAGTAAGGGCTTAGTACCTGTTTGTAAAAGAATGAATGAATTCATGATATCTGGGAGGTAATTCAGAAGAGATCAGAGAGTATTGAAAATAGTCTCACTTGGGCAAGAGGGAAAGGTATGTGGTGGAAATGGACTTTTGGTAAACAGTGACATGCTGAATTAGTGTGTCCTAACCCTCACTGCAACTGTAATTATTTGGGTACTGAAAAAATTACCATGTCTGGCTTTACCTCTAGAAATTCTGTTCAATTTTTCTATTTTAAAAAAAAGGTCTGGGAGATTATGTAGTATGGCCAAGGTCAAGAATAACTGCTCCTGATGAAGATAGAAACTGCAGTATGTGAAGATATTCATGTTTTCAAGGTCAAAGCTATTTATGTGTAGGGAGCCCAGATTAGTCTCTGCTGACTTAGGCTGATTATTTTTTCCAAATATTCTCATATTTAAGCATGCCTGCTAAGTCCTGCGACATGTTCCTTATCCCCTTGACAAGAGGGTGCACATTCTTGATAGATTTTCTTGGTAGATATGATGGATGTATAGATAGACAGGTAGATGAATGGATGGATGGATGGATGGATGGGTGGGTAGATGGGTGGATGGATAGGTAGATAGATAGATAGATAGATAGATAGATAGATAGATAGATAGATAGATAGATAGATAGACAAACTGTGGTATCACAGGAATGAAAGGACTTGCCTCTTTCCACTGTGAGCTTGTTGGTGAATATTGGCTGGAATCCCAACCCAGAAAGAGACAACTTTAAAGTTTATTTTTTAAAATCTAAACTGTTGCTAAATATGTAATGGTATGGTCAAAGTCTCTGCTTGTGAAGTAAATACAAACAGATTTTGAACATATGATGCAATGTGATTTTAGGAATACAAAACCTTGGACTCTGAGTCTAGGTTTCTATAGTTTAATTTACAAAGTAGAGTTGGAAAGGGTATAAAGTCATCAAGAGCTTAAAGAACAAGGCTCTATGTTTCTCCCACCTAAATGTGTCTGTTTATTCCTGCTCATGGTTAATAAAATGTATAGGCTAACTGTAACTTGAAATCCAAGTGTTGGCTAATCTGTAGTGGTGAGTATAAACCCCAGAAAGACAAAACAGTCACTTGATTTGCCAAAATTCCTTGGCTTTTTCTATGTTTTTTTTCCACGGGCTCTGCCAAATTAAACGTCAATGGTAAGTTTAAATGTGTCTTCAACATGTCATTTAGCATCAACTATCAGCCAGCAACTTGGTGATAATCATGAGTTAATTATTGCAGTGTGAGTTGAACTACAGGGAGTGGAAACTGGATCAGACCATAGGTCAACCACATGGTATACAGTTATACAGAAAAAAGTTATACAGAAAAAAAACCAACATGCATTGGAAGACCAACACCTGCATCTCATCTGAAGACTCATCTGAAGATTTTTCATTGACCCAAGTGTGTTTTCAGAAGAGTTCTGGGAACAACTTGTAATTCTCAAATATGTTCAAATGGCAAAGGACTCAGGACAAATAATTTATTTTAATTGTCCAGATTACTGTTAGTTATCTTTATATTTAATAGCTCAAAGGAAACTTCTACTAGCCCAAGACTGTATCTATAGCTATATCACCATAGACATAGGCAATTCTCCTTACAAGCTGTCAAACTAGCTTTAACTTATTTCTTCATTTTCCTGTTGTTAACTTGTTTTCTGTAAAACACATGTTGTAGTGTGTTATTTGACTTTAGTGTCTACATGGAATATTTAAAAATACCTATTTGCATTTGAGAAAACTCTTCCATTCCATTGATTTTTAGGGGGTAGTGCAAGTAAAAGCTGAGGGTTCCTGTGGTTCAGTTTAAGAAAAGTATCTTTATGAAGAGTGCTTGAAAGGAAACCATCAAAGAGGGCATGCATTCTTTTTTTTTTTAGTTACATTTTTAATCCATTTCGAATTTCAAGCATATAGATAATTGACAAGAATGGAACACAAACCATCCATATACTCTTTAAGTTTCACCAGTGTAGGCTTTTAGAACAAAAAGAAAATGCGCTCCATGCCTTGTCATGTCTTCCCAGGCTTCCTTAGCTTTTGCCTTTCACAGCCTTTGCCTTTTTGAAAAATCACAGGGCAGTCCTTTTGCAGAATGTCCTTCAACTTGAGTATGTGCAATGCTTTCCTATGACACAACCCTGGTGATGTTTTGGGCAGGAATATTGCAGAAGAACCACTGTGTTCTGCTTGCATCCTATGGCTGGGATGTACAACATGTGTTTGTCTCCTGAGTAGTGAGTGGTATTAATATTGATTATTTGGTTAAGATGATATGTCCCCAACTCATTTCTCATTCCACTTGCACTCCTCAATTTTAGCATCCATTGATACTTTCTTGCCAGAACTAAATGTTTCTGTGATGACTTCCAAATTGCAATTTTTTAATTCCAGTATTCCTACTGTATTCATTTTTTTGGCATTCCACAGCAAGGGAGAACTTTCTTATCTTCCCATATCTTTGTTAATGTCAGAAAATATTAATTTAATGTTTGTTAATGTTAGAAAATATTAATTTAATGTTTGTTGCTATCAGTGTGGACTCATGGATTCTTGTTTTAGTCAATAGGTTATAACTCATTAATGTCATTACTTATATTGACACTCAAATTGTCCCATATTTGACTAGTGAGAGCCCCTTCAGATGAATTGGCTCCTTTTAACATGTCCCTAACATTCTCTGAGTGTTACATGAGTTGTTTTCACAACATGATGTTCCAGGCTTATCTCAGATCTTCCATGACTCATGCTAAAATCTGACATTGATCTAAGGAGCTATGGCACCTTGTGATGGAGAGTTGTATTTAAAGACGAAGATCTAGGGATCCTATACTTTCAAAATATCAACAATAATTTAAACCAATGTAATCTCAAAATTAAATAAGAAAAAGAAAGAAAGAAAGAAACCAATACCTAGATACTAGGGGCCCTCAGAGTTACTGGGCATATTGGTGTTCCAAGACTGTCTTGGACAGAGCTAGGAATTGTCTATATATATAGCAACACAATAACCAAGATTACCATATATATGAAATTTGCACTGATAAGTCTACTTCAAATCCAACACCACAGGGTTCAACTGAGCTTTCCCTACTTCCGTGTTGCTTCTCTTCATCTGCAAGAAATCTGACTGCCATTATCCACAGTATACCTGCTGCTCAATCCCTTTCATACAGTCCACCTTGTGACAATTCTGGGCTGCCCTCCTCATAAGGGCCACCGTAACTGTGCCACTCAGATCCACCCCATGACTTTTGCTCTGAATTAGGAAGGAAGGATGAAGGAAGGAGAATATTGTTTTAAAATTGGAGGTATAATTGACATATAATAAAATGCACAGATCTGAAATGTTTATTTGGATGAGTTTTGATAATTGCATGGACCCAAGTAACAAAACAGGCTATCTCCACTTCCCCCAGAAAGTTCCCTCATGTGAGGGAATACATCCATCAGGAAATATCATGAAAACCCTTTCCTGGTCCCTACTCCTCTCTGTCACTCAGTTGCAGGTTCTTTTCTCTTTTCAATTTCAAACTTATTAAAATTTCTTTTCCTAAAACCTAATCAGTGTGGTTTCTCTCTTTCTTTTCACCATCTATCTTAGATCCTTGTTATATAGAGCAACTCAACACCTCTCCATAAGGTGGATTGTGTGTGGGGGGGGGGTGAGAGGGGGGTGTATTTTGATTTAATCACAAAAGGGGAAGGATCATTATTGATGGCAGCCCATTTTTTTTTCTTCTCAAGGAACATAATGTTCACTAGGAGCAAAATATAAGAATCATTGCCTGACAAGACCATTTCTCAAAATGATGTCCCAAGGAGCTCTGGACCTGTGGCTATAAACCAAGACCACCCAAATGAAAACAAGCAATGGCCATTTTTAGAACTTGCTCTAGCAAGAGAGTCAGCCGCCATCATCATCATCTGCATTTGGCAGAAATTTAGAAGAGTAGGAAAACTTTATGGTGAAAAAAGGGAAAATTGAAGTATGCTCTGATTGGAGGTTGCTGGAATGGAGAAGACAGAGGCAGACTAACTAGAAACTGGAATACTGTGTGCTCGATCAGAGGAACATATTTGGCTTTACCTGGTTGGTCTTCATTTGGGCTGATTGCTACAGAAGTTGTGGTTTGGCTTCCTGCTACAGACACTGTGGGTCAGAGTTTATTTTAATATATTGTCTGGCCAGTGTATATTTGTATATTCAGCCCCATGGAGCAAAGTAGGTATAAGACAACTATGGAGTCCTGGATGGTCCCCTGTGGATTCTCCCAAGAACCATCATGAGCACTGGTCTATTCTCATCTCCTCCTCAATTTCTTCTTTGAGTCCCAACTTTTAATTTCATATTAACTCTCCAAAACTAAAAGAGATCTAAAAATCTATCTAGATAGACCTAAGGAGGATTAAGAATGGATGAGCAGGATCTTGTGTTGATTTGTTCCTAACTAGAGGTAAAAGGGGAATGGAAAGGGAATATTGTGAGCTCTGCTTTTTAGGCATCATAGTTTTAGAGGCCATCCTGAAGGTGTTTTTTCAGTGAAATAAGCCAGAAAGAAAAAGAAAAATACCGGATGGTCTCACTCATAGCAGGAATTTAGAAAACCTAAATAAGGGACCAGGAAAAAGACTAATTATAATCAAGAAAAAATCAAAATCAACAAGCAATTATAAACCAGAGATACACTATGGGTGGGAGGAGAGGAGGGATTAGGGTCAAAATAGGGGGGGTGGGTGGGAATTGTATGGGGAATATAACCAAAATGAAAATGCACACATTGTGCAAAAATGAAAAATGATGTAAGAATTACATGAAATAAAAAAATAAAACTTTTTATGTTGTAAAAAAAAAAAGGATCATACATCTGGATACTGTAACGTGGCTTCAGAGGTGTGGAGACTGTGGTCTAGAGGGTAAGTGATCATCCTGTGCTCATCTCCCAAGATGGTGGGGGAAGCAAAAGCTTGCCCTCTGGAGCTCCATCCACTATGCACACAACACATAGGCTAGAGCATGAGCTGTCTGGGCTCAACACCCCACAACCTGGGGTGTCAGGAACCATAATGGACCTCACCACAAATATCATGGAGACAGAAACCATCTACCCAGGATTTCACAACTGACCCACAGAAGTGAAAAGTAAATGATTAAAGGATGTAGGTCTTGGAGTTCCTTTCAAATCATGATTCTCTATCTTCTATTTACAGAGATAAAAGTTCACCAAAAAAGTTAATATTTAAGCACTGTGATATTTGCACATCTCTTTTTTAGTGGAGGAAAGGCACTGTGTCATTGTGAATCAGCCACGATGATTTCTGCGGTGCGTGTCTTGTTCTTGAGTTTTCTCTGCTATGTGGCTACGGAAGGATGGAGTAAGTATTCTTTGCTTTTGAAAAAATACAATCTATCCAACCCACCAGCATGTGCCAAGGCTCGATAATGCTACCTTCCATGTCTTCAGGCTGGATGCTGGAGAGATAAGACTGATACTTATTCTTGAATATAGCCCTGCATAGAGTGTTTCCCTAAGATATTTAGTTAGCTTAAGTCTCAGGGGCCTGACCTACAAAATGCATGAGTAGAAGTTAAGTGCCCTTCGGAGAATCGTTGAGATTAGATGTGGTATCGTGTCGCCCACGTATTTGGTGCAGAGCTCGGTGTGCTTATTATTTGTAGAGGTAATGGTGTTTTGCTCATGTATGCTAGTGGACCTTAGAAACACAGCTATAGATTTCTTTATATTTATTTTTACTTTTATTTTATTTTATATATTTTTTACATCATTTTTCATTTTTGCACAATGTATGCATTTTCATCTTGGTTATATTCCCCATACAATTCCCACCCCCCTTGTTTTGACCCTAATCCCTACTCCCCTCTCCCCCCAACTCTGGTTTATAGTTGCTTGTAGATTTCTTAACCAACTGCTTTGTGTTCTCTTTCCAGCCTGTTCCAAACCAGATGCAATACCATTTGCCACAGTTGTTCCATTAAAAGCATCCTACGAACCAGGGGAGGTGATAACTTACAACTGCCTGCCGGGCTACTACACCAAGGGAGGGTTTAGACGGTTTACCTGCCCCCTCACCGGTAGCTGGCCCATGAACAGCATGAAGTGTGTCCGTAAGTGAGCGCCTTCTCTCCCTGCTCTCCGCTCAGGTGGAGTCTGGGCGTTGGCGGGAGATGACCTTCTGCCTTGCCAGCTCAGGGTGCAGCGTGTCAGCCGAGCTGTGGAGTCAGGGGCTGTGAAGAAGCGAGAGGGCCTGGGGGCTCCTTAGGGGAGGGGAGACTAAGCGATACCTGCCATTAAGAGAAGGGGAGACCAGCAGAGTCGGAACTGGCAGGTGTAAAAAGGGGAGCAGGTCTGATAAAAGGAGTGGGAAACACCATAGAAGTGAAAAGAACTGCAGCTACTCTGAAACAGATGGCAAAGAGACACTTGAAAACGCAAAACTTGAGCAGTCATTGGATCTTTGGATTTTGCCTCAAAATAAAAGAAGCTTTCACATTGAAATGAATATACATTTCATCTCATTTTATATACTATAATTATATATATATTATATACTATACATTATAAATATATTAAGTTTATAACATGTTATGGATGTATATACCCCACATTACTTTATGGTAGATTGCTGATTTTATGGTCCTGTGATACCCAGTAAGAACTATATTTCAGAATCAAATATAGGACAGTCATTGAGATAGAATTTCTGGCAATTTTATGTAAGAATTAAGCAGTAAAAATAACTATGTGGACCTATGTGAGCTTTGGTTGTTTAGATCATATAGGTATAACATTTGTGAAAATTATACAACTTCAAACAAATTATTTTAATGTGCTTTTTGATTAAAAACAACTAGACAATTTTTGGGGCCTCCCCAGTGGCGCAGCGGTTGAGCCCTGGGTTGCGAAGCTGCACACAGCCTCTGCAGCACCTGTTTGATCCTTGGCTGCTCCCCGGTCACTGGAGGAGGCTCCCACTTGGCACGCAGACCTCTCCTGCCGCCCGCTGCTCCCCTCAGCAGTGTACTTCGGTCCTTCTGCCTGCTCTGCTCCCCGCTCTGGCTCTGGTGAATTCTCTCACCCTCCTGCGCTTCTGACTACCCAGTGCTTGTATAAACAAAACAAATAAATAAATAAAACATGCCTCTATTAAAAAAAAAGTCTTAAAAAAACCCAACTAGACAATTTTTAATGAAAATCACTGCAATATCATTAGGGAAATTTTTTTATATCACTCATAGCTAAAACTCTAGCAATTAATTAATTAATTTTCCCTGTCACCAACCCTTATATCCTCTGTCCTTTTCTCTCCCTCATCCCTTTTAACATCAGAGCCCTCAGTTTTTTGAAAGTGTTTTACATTATTGAACTCAATAATGTTGGATTCTGCTATGTCAATGTCCAGTATTTGTTTTTATGACTCTGACTACTTTGAGACACATAATTCTCTCAAATTCCCTCCTTTTTGTTGAAAATGGCTACGTTTCATCCTTTCTTATGACCATATGATACTCCATTGTGCGGACATACATCTTCTTGATCTAGTTACCCATTGATGAGCATTTAGGCTATTTCCAGGCTCTAGCTACTATAAATAATGCTTGTATAAACATTGTGGAACTTAAGGCTTGTGTGTGTGTGTGTGTGTGTGTGTGTGTGTTGATGGCTTTATATTCTTTGGATAGAAGCCCAAGGATGGGAATGCTGAATATGCATGATTGTATTACAGGTTGTATGTATGGTTATATCTCGCAGGTATGAGATAGCATCTCATTGTGGTTTTAACCTGCATCTCTCCTATCAGGAACAATGATGAACAAATTTTCATGTCTATAGGCCTTCTGAACATCCTCTTTGGTGAATTGTCCATTTATTAAACAGTTTTATTTTTTCAAGTTATTTTCCATACGTATATTTTTGCATCATGTCATGGAGAAGATATCATTTTGCTTTTTCTATTTTCATCAGTCATCATAAAGATTGAATGCCTCCATAAACTTCATAATTTATATTTTGTGGTCTGCATGAGATTTCAACTATTGATTAACTTACCGTTGAATAATTAAATAATGCCCTGATAGTGAACATTTAGAGTATCCAGTTATTTGTTATTAGAGGTAACAATGTAATGAATTTGTGCATAGTTCGTTTGACTTAATTTGAGTTTAGGTAGTGGATCAAAGGATATAAATAAGTCTATATATTTTTATTTTAATGGAAAATTCTATAAATAGAAATTTATCTTTTTTTCTTTAAATCACAGCCAAAGTATGTCCTTTTGCTGGAATCTTGCAAAATGGAATTGTACGCTACACAACTTTCGAATATCCTAATACAATCAGTTTCACTTGTAACACCGGGTAAGGATTTTTAGTTAACAGATGCAAAACATTTCTGTGTCCTTAAGATAAACATTAAGATGGGTCAGTATTTTATTTCTAGCCTTTAGGTTGAACATACTGAGTACAAATCAATTTTAGTCGTGCTTTATATACCACAGTGGTGTTAAGGGTGAGTTAAGGGATGGAAAATATAACAACTAGTGAAATACGAAGTCATTACTAAATCTCATTTTTCTGCTCTTGATGAATTAGTTATCTGAGGAAATGATTGAAACTAGATGATGCCTTATAATCTCTGGTCCAGATCTTGGCACCAGGGCAAAGATACTTTAGGAACTGAACTTGGACTTTTGAGATGAGTCTAATTTCATTGACTGTCCTGGTAGTCTCTAGAAGAGAATTCTATGGAGAAGGTTGGCTGTGTGATGATGTACAATACAGTTCTCTTAATCTTCACATAATATAATATCCCCAAGAAGAAAGACATATGGTGGTCTTATAGCTCATCTGCCTTGTCAACAGACACCACCAAGTGACATTGTCAATAGCACATTGGCTGTATATCAGGGCAAAATTTTACTAAGAATCTTCATTTGGGATTAGAGATTAAGAATTAGAAAGTATAAAATAGTATATACAATACAGTTCTTTCCTTTCATCTGGCATGACTGATTGCAAATGTATTGGTGGGGCTGATGACAACCAACCTTGAAATAATTGTTTTAAGGGCAGAATGTTACATTCTCAATGGGAGTAAACCACATTAGTTTTATACATTTTTGTCAGCTGACTCTCAGAAAATAGTGAAAATTATTCGTTGATTCTCTTTTGTGATCCTGAAAGAGATGATTCCTTGCTTTATGTGGGAAGTAGTTAACTTGGTTGGAAGGGAGGTGTTTGGGGGTTTGGCTTCCACCCACCAGCTATGAAACCAGCTCACCTTCAATTAGTCACCTGGAGTGTTAGGTTGGAAGATTCCCTAATCTTAGATGAATATTAGGCTCTCCAGCACCATCAGATGGGAAAGAAGTCAATAGTGTTGGTTTGAAGAAGTCCTCAGTGGAGAGGTCTTTAGTGATGCTGCTAATGGACTTTTACTGTTTGATGGATTAGATTCTCCTTTTGCAGGTTTTATCTGAATGGATCTAGTACTGCTAAATGCAATGAGGAAGGAAGATGGAATCCAGGCATTCCCGTCTGTGCTCGTGAGTTGGGTCTCACTTACGGGGGGTGTGACCTATTGGTTTTGCCTGGGACGTTCCTGATTTTACCACTATAACTTTTACAACCAAAACCCTTCAGTCTCAACTCAATAATATGGTTGTTACCCTTTTCGAGATTGTTCATCCTATACCATTTTGCTTTGAGGATGAAACAAGCAGCTCGTAATGGCAAAAGGGAATTATTTGACTTACGAACACATTTTATATTCTCCACCTGGTAGAGTTTGTGATTTCTGAGTTTATTAATTCCAATAGATCCCCAAGTTTTGGTGGGGCTTGAATATGTGTGGCATTGATCTATTCAGGACTGCCACTATTTGACTAGAAGAACTGGAAACAGTGAGATCAAATATCTTCTTTGCACTCATTCATATATCCAAGTGAACCTGTATTGAGGACCTACTATGTGAAATCTCTTATTCTCAGCACTAAAGCTTTAAGAGCTAAAGGACAGTTAGCTCTGCTCTCAACAGGTAAGTCTAGAGAGGAGGGAGACAAGAAAAAACAACCCTAGAGCCCACCCAAGGGCCTTGTATCCTACAAGTTTATTGAGATGCCCCAGGCATGCTGGTTTATTAAGGGGATGCTCAGTCAAGCAGTCAGGGGCAGCTCTGGGCTTTGCTTATCCAGGGAGGGTGTTCTTATGAAACCTGGGATTTATGTAAGAGCCATCTTTTACCAGGAGGCTCAGGTGTTACAACAATAGTTATGGTTCTTTGACATTTAGAAGAGGTTTTTCCCAGCAGAAGCAAATGGAAAAGTAAAACCATTTCAAATCAAGAGTGGTTTCAGGGAAATTGAACTATAAAAGAAAGATTTCCTTTTCTTTTTTTAAGGATAAATTAACTGGAATTATTCACCTGGTAGCAGCAATCACCACGGGTCTTCAAAAAGTTTCCTTTGAAGCAGATTTGTACCAAATAGTGAGGTCTCTTTTCTTTTTAGTTATAACAGGAAAGCTGCTTTAGCTTCAGTCTCATCTAAATGAGAGTTTCTCATGCTTGCCCATACCAATGCATTACCTGTGCATCTTGTTAAAATGCAGATTCTGATTCTTGGGTCTGGGGTGAAGTTTGAGTTTCTGCTTTTCTGATAAGTTCCCAGGAAGTACCCATGTGTCTAGTCCAGGGATCACACTATGAGTAGCAAGGATCTAGATAACACAACGTAAATTACATTTTGGCCTGTACTCACTTCCATTATGTTATTTTACCCTTCTCTGGCTTGTTGAAATTCTCCATTAGACAGGTCAAGATGACAAACCTCTACCACATCTCTGTGTGATGCACTTATATGAGCTCCACATAGTGAGTGTAAAAGCAGGAGGTAATCAATAGTAACAGACAGACCTGAACTAGCAGTGGAACTCAAATGACTCAGATGACTTTGCACCAGGTCACTGTCCTTGGCAATAATGTCAACATGGCCCCTCAGCGACATCCAACTCTGACTCCTAGAAGCATCTTCCAATGTAGCATTTGGATCAAAGATTTATGGAAACCAAACTATTGTGTTATTGTAAACAGCAAATGAATGGTGGCTATATTTAAATTTAATTCATGTTTTTAGTTTTTTGTACTGGTTCGGACATCTAGTTTCCAAATCGTATTTCTTTATTTGCCATCAATTGTTTTTACCCTGGCATTTGATCCAATTTTGCATTTTCTCGAGTTAATATTTGGCTTGGTTTTCTTTCTGGAAAAGTTTCTTTAAGACTCAAGCATTTTCATACAAATGATCGCTCTTTTTCTATTCAGCTGTAACCTGTGCTTCACCACCCGTACCTAAGTTTGCAACACTCAGTGTTTACAAGCCATTGGCTGGAAACAACTCCTTCTACCGGGACACAGCAGTCTTCCAGTGCTTGCCACAATATGCCATGTTTGGAAATGATACAGTCACCTGCACAGAACATGGAAATTGGACTCAATTACCAGAATGTAAGGGTAAGTGCAATGAGAAGACAAAATCATCCTGTGGAGGCATTTTTGAAAAAGTTAAATGACTTTGTTCAACAAATGTTTATTGGCATCTGTCATGTGCCAGGAAGTGATAGGTGATAGGACACCAGATGGATGAAACCAGACTTCTGACTTCAGGAGAACTGCATTTAATGCACTGAACTTTCTGTACTGCCTGGGAAAAATTCCCAAGAAGGGTCTTGGGGGATATTCCCGGACTCAGTCAATTGTGCTATTGGTGATTGTAAAATGGTGATTTTTTCCTTTTTATTTTTTTTTAATTGAAGGAGCATTGTGTGATAACTCTATATAAGTTGCCATTATGCATCATTATAAACAACATCTGTATCGATTACATTAAGTAATGGTGACTTTCTAATCCTATTTTTCATTCTGTATTTATTGGTTGGAATTTTTCTACAGAGAAGAACTTTTCTTCCATGGACTTTTTTAAAATATTACTATAGGCATATAGATTGTTTTTTATATATGTGGAAGAGCCAAAATTGAACCAAACTTTGGAGTTTGTACTCAAACTGCCTCATTAAATTACCTCCCTAAAGCTCTGTGCTCTTCCCTGGCTCTGGCCTTGCTCTTGTACTGGGGTAGATAGGAATACGATCCCCTGTTGAGGATCTTAAAATGACCAAAAAGCAGTACTGATATTCTCCTTCACTTTTCTTTTTTTTTTTTAAAGATTTATTTATTTTTATACAAGAGCTGGGGTACAGGCCAGATGCGCGGGAGGGTGAGAGGATTCGCCAGAGACAGTGTGGGGAGCAGAACAGGCAGACTGACTGAAATACACTGCTGAGGGGAGCAGCAGGAGAGACAGGAGAGGTCTGCTGCGCCATGTGGGATTCTTGCTGGCCCGCCAGGGTAGAACCACACTGCAGAGGCTGCAGACAGCTTCACAGCGCGGTGCTTAACTTGCTGTGCCACCAGGGAGGCCCCTCCTTCACTTTTCATGCTGGTTTTTGGTATAGTCTGAAGACAATCATAAAAATTAGTCTTAACATTTAAAATCCAAATAATGGTGTGCTCATGTGCATGAAGGAAGTTAACAGAGACAGACTTTTCAATCCACCCTCTTAGACTGCATGGAAATGAAGTTTACAATAAGTTTACAATACCTCATAATTATGTGGCATCCAAAGAACTTGGTGAAATATCACTCATTTACCTTCAAAGTGTTGTTTTTTTTTTTTTTTAATATCCAGAGTCCCATGGGTATGAAATAATCAGGACATAATTTAGCACCAAGCTACCTAGATATTGCATTCCAATGACAAGAAGACCCTGATTCACTGGTGTAATGGAGATTAGAATGTGTCTAATCCATAATTACTAGACAACAGTACTATTGATACTAATCTGTTTTATTGAATAAACCTTTTAGAAGTAAAATGCCCATTCCCATCAAGACCAGACAATGGGTTTGTGAATTATCCTGCAAAACAAGCTCTTAATTACAAGGATAAAGCCACCTATGGTTGCCATGATACCTATGTCTTGGATGGTCCAGAAGTAGTAGAATGTAGCAAATTTGGAAACTGGTCTGCACAGCCAACTTGTAAAGGTAAGAAATGTGGGTGAGATCTTGAAACGCCTCCAAAGTTACCCAGTGATTTGCCTTTTCTTTTAATGATTTCCCACTGGTTGCTCAGGCTCTTTTAACAGTTATTGGTGTGTGAAAGACTTTGGGATCCACCTGTGCATGGGGAGCTCCATGCTTAGGAAGCATATCTGAGATTAAACTGAAGAGATAACAGATTCTTTGGAAGTACTGATAATATGATGGAAGATTGTGTGGGCTTCCTAAAATTGCTCTAAAGTCTTCGCCCATGAGCATTCTTTTCTGCTTTGTTCTAGCCAACACTCTTTTTGTTGGTGGTTGCAAAAACCAACCCTACATTCAAACTTGTTAGAGGAAGTGGGGATTATTATAAAAGGGCAACAGGCAATCATATGGACATTGGAGATCAGAAGATGAAACACAGGTTCTCCTAAGATTTGGAAATGATAATCAGGAACAATCGCTACTCTTTCCATGTCTCAGTGGCCTCATAGTCTCTTTCACTTGTTTTTTCTGCTTACTCACCTTGAACCTGGCATGACTCTACACCAGACTTCTCAATTAAAGTGTTATTCACTAACTGACCTCTTTTCTTTTTTCAGTTGGTTGTTTAACCTTGATTTGGTCAATGTTATGCTTATGCAAAAAAACAACCACTGGGTTTGTTTAAACAGAGTTTCTGTTTAAACAGTAGATCTGATAGATCCAGTAGATCTGGATAGAACTTAAGAATTTGCACTTTCTCCAAGTTCCCAGGTGATACTGCTAATCCAGGGGCTATTTTTTTAACGAAGATATAGTCTCAGCAGTAATCTAGTATCAGTTTCATTGCCATGAGGGATCTGGAGCATGAATTCTACTCCAGAGTTGACCCCACCAATGAGTGGACCTGGTTTTCTGTAACCCCTTGTCAGTAGGTCATTGGTTATGGGATGCTCCTTTCCCCAACCCTAGGATTACGAGCTGGTTCAGATAACCTCCCAGGTGAGGTTATGACCAAAGGCAATTTTT
The DNA here is from genome assembly GCF_964194135.1 of Talpa europaea. Classification (NCBI taxonomy): domain Eukaryota; kingdom Metazoa; phylum Chordata; class Mammalia; order Eulipotyphla; family Talpidae; genus Talpa; species Talpa europaea. The sequence continues at coordinate 127,093,324 of NC_140074.1, forward strand.
CAGAGACAGGAACAGTTGTGAGCAGTTATCAGCCAACATTTACACTGGTTGGTTCGATGGGTAAACTAGCTCAATAAATGAGATCTGAGTTGGGTGATGCAGGCTTATAGGGGATGGAAGTATCTGGTAGAAATTCTTTTTCACTGAAATGTAGAATCTGATGCTTCTCCTCTGTCCTTTTTATGTGGCTCCTGTAGGGGAAGGCACGGCCATCTTGGAAGCCATGAATGATGGGGCAGTTAATACAAAACACTGTTAGCATAGAGACTGATGTTATTCACTATTTTCCTTGGAATATTTTTGTCTTAAATAATTTGTTTCAGGTGTACTCACCCACTATTCAAATACTTCATTGTCTTTAAGAAAGATTGAACTCTTAAATCTTGACTACTAATATTATCTTTTTAGCAACTTGTAAAATATCTGTTAAAAAAGCTACTGTGCTATACATGGGAGAAAAAGTAAAGCTCCAAGACAAATTTAAGAATGGAATGCCACATGGTGAAAAAGTTTCTTTCTTCTGCAAGAATAAAGAAAAGAAGTGTAGCTATACAGAGGAAGCTCAGTGTGTGGATGGCACCTTTGAAGTCCCCAAATGCTTCAAGGGTAAGTCTAACATTGGAACTTTTAGGTGGGACTTACACTTTTCCCGCACCATAATCAGTGCTTTTACTACATAATGACTGTAAGAAGCCATGTCAATTTGGAAATTGGATTTTTAAAAAGTGAGGTGGAAGGCAGGAGAAAGTAGTGAGGTGGAGCAATAAGGTGTATTCACATTTCCCCATTTGCACAACATTTTCCTTCCCAATTCTTTTCCTTAAAATTCAAGGTTGTGGTTTTGTTTGGTGAATGTTGCTATGTATTATACCATATTGTAAATTTCTAATTAAGTTTGAATTATAATATTTAATGCAATATTGAAAAAAATGACATTTATCACCTCTTGTCCCAATGTATAAAGAACGCACCCCAAGTGAGTGGCAGTGGCAATGGCAGTATTTAGAGCTGCCAGTCTTATAAGTTTCAGATTTAGGGTTGAAAGAACCTTATTGTTATGAAGAAAGGAGCAGCCAGAGGCTGGAGCTATTGTTGGGTATAGGTTTAGAAATGCATTAAGGATGAGGAGGGCGATATGTCAGAAGGCTGTGGGAGGATGGAAATGGGAACAGGTAAAGAAAAGAGGGGTCTGAGACTTGCCCAGCTGGAGAGAGAGGGGAGAGGGGTAGAGGAGAGAGGAGAGAGGAGGTGAGGGAGAGATTGGGAATAACAACTAGTACATAGTGCCCCCCTCATAGATCTGATCTTTAGAAATATTATGCATGGCATGGGTTAAGTGCTCAACCAATGATAATTGGTTATAATTATAAAATACGTAATTATAAATATATTTTAGTATTTCACATCTTACCAGTGCTCTGCCCTATTTTGAAAAACATTTTTTCAATGCATGTCTAACTATAAATTATTCATAATTACAATTGTTATAATATATAATTATATATCATATATTATATAATATAATATATAAATTATAGTATATATTTAATAGATAACCTATTATGTATTATCATGTGTATATCATGTATTATGTATTCTAATATATAATTATATATCACATATATATAGTTATAGGATACATATAATTATATATAACATGTATTATGGAAATTATAATTACGAATAACAGAGTTAGAAATGCACTGAAAAAAATTGCTGTTGTTCAAAATAGGGCAGAGCCCTGGTGAGATCTTAATACTAAAATTGACAGTGCACAAAAATCCTTGTACAGATCAATAGGAAAAATATCAGAAGAGGATGACTAAAAAAATAAAACAAAACGAACCAGAGCTTTGTTGATGTATTTCTTCAAGCTATTCCCTCTCCCTACAGACAATGCAGCACTGTTAGTATCTTGGAGAATAAAGGACTGATTCAATTTTTTTCCTTTTAATTTTCATTATCACCGTTATCTAGAGCCTTTTAATTTCTCCCTGGGAAATGCTTTACCCTTTTCCCGGAGGTTTTCTTACCTCTTAAACCCCATACTAAATAGTTTCGGTAGTACAATTAAATTTATTCTATACATTTGTAAAATGTATTTGATTTGGCTTAGCTATTTAATAAGGTTAAGACATGATTGTGTCTCTTAGAATATTTATCTTTTTTTCCCCAAACAGAGCACAGTTCTTTGGCTTTCTGGAAAACGGATGCATCAGACGTAAAACCATGTGAAACTGGTCCTTAGATTCAAAATTAAATGTCATACTTGTATCCGTGTTTGTCCAAGACACCTGAAGGTCGTGAAGAATAAAGTTACTGAATTTATTGCCTTGGCTAAAGCAGTATTAGTCCTTATGGTTGCTCAATTTTAACTGTGCTATCTGGTTAAGAAACTCAAATATCCCAGAGCATCATCTTTTCATGACTGAAGTGGGACGAGTCAGCAATGGTGTGGGTTTCCCAGGTCCCACCTGATGAGGGAGCACGCTCCATAGGGGCTGCTATGGGCCACCTCAGGGGTATAAAATACAATAGGTCACGGGCCCATTGGAATGGATTACTCTTCAGTCGTTAAGATCATGGCAGCAGAGAGAGTGTCTTATGGGAAGATCTGGTGACTAATAACTGGTCCAAAAGCTTTTCAATGCCCTGTCATACCTGCTTTCCAGAAGGATTTGGAACAGCTTAATGTTGAAAGGACATTAATCACGTAAAAATAAACCCAACACACAAGAAACAAAGCAAACACACAGATACTATATGTTTATTGTTACATCATTTAGTTTTTTTAGATTTTTTTATATTGCCCATACAATTGCACCCCCCTTATTTTGACACCAATCCCGCCTCTCCCCGCCCCGCCGCCCCGCCATGGTGTGTCTCTGGTTTATAGTTGCTTTTTGCTTTTGATTTTTTCTTTCTTATAGTTATTCTTTTTCCTGGTCCCTTATTTAGGTTTTCTAAATTCCTGCTATGAGTGAGACCATCCGGTATTTTTCTTTTTCTTTCTGGCTTATTTCGCTGAGCATGATCCCTTCCAGCTCTGTCCATGTTGCTGCAAATTGCATGGGTTTATCTTTTTGGATGGCTGAGTAATATTCCACTGTGTATATGCACCACATCTTCTTGATCCATAAATAAATAAATTTAAAAAAATAGAATTTTTTGCAAGAGCAGGCTTAGGCTTACAACAAAACTAGAGGTACAGAGATGCCACATATTCCCCTTGCTGCCAGCCCACCCCAACGTCCTCCCCCATCACCAACATCATTTCCCAGAGCTGTTCATTCATTTTTTAAAGATTTATTTATTTCTTGAATAGAAGAACTTGGGTACAGGCCAGAGGTGCTGGGCGGGGGTTGTGTGTGAGAGGACTCACCAGAGACAGAGCTGGGAGCAGAACAGTCAGATCCACTGAAATACACTGCTGAGGGGAGCGGCGAGACAGGAGGGGTCTGCTGCGCCATGTGGGTCACCTTCCTGTGTGGGGATGAACTCAGGCTGCAGCCAGTGGTGATGGGACTGAGACTTAACCCCTAGGTTAAGTTAACACCAGGAGGCCCAGCTGTTCTTTTTTTTTTTAACCAAAGATGAACCTGCATTAACATAGCATAATTCCCCAAGTCCAGAGTTGACCTGAGGGTTCCCTCTTAGTTTTGTACATTGTGTGGGTTTGGATCATCATTTTAATACCATAGAGAGTAGTTTTACTTCCTGAAAAATCCTCTGTGCCCCTACAACCACTGATCTTTTTGTTGTCTCTATAGTTTTGCCTTTTCCAGGGTGTCACATACACCCTGGAATCATACAATATGCAGCCTATTCAGATTGAATTCTCTCCTTTGTGATCATGCATGTATTTTCTAATGGCTTGATAGCTCCTTTATTCTCAGTACAGAGTAGTATTTCATTGTCTGGTTAGACCCGTGTATTCATTATCCATTCACGACTGAAGGGCATCTCGGTTGCTTCCATGTTTTGATAATTAGGAACAAAGCTGCTATAAACATCTCTGTGTAGATTTTTGTGTGAACATAAATTTTCACCTGCTTTGGGTGAAGCATGATTACTGGATCATATGTTAAGAGGTGTTTATTTATTATATTAGTTTCAGATGTACAACATGATGATTTGGTAGTTGTATATGTTATGAAATGATCACCACAGTAACTCTAGTTGGCATCCACAATCACTCATAGCAATGACCTTTTTTCTTATGATGAGAAATTTTAAAATCTACTCTTTTAGCATTTATTTGCCATCTGTATATCTTCTTTGGTGTGGTGTCTTTTAAGGTCTTTGGTCCATTGTTAAAAACAGGTTTCTTATTTTTGAGTTTTGAAGGTCTTTGTGTTTTTGGGTAAGAGCCCTTTATCAGCTATATCTTTTGCAAATATTTTATCCCAACCTGTGGCTGTTTTTCCTCAATGTTTTGGCACTGTCTTTCATCAAGCAGTTTTTCATTTTAATGATGCCCCACTTAGCAATGATTTCCTTCATGGGTCTTATTTTGGAATTATATCTAAAAAGATACTGCCATACCAATATCATTTAGATCTTCTCCTGTGTTACCCCTTAAGAGTTTTTATAGTTTTGTGTTTCACATTTAGGCCTATGATCCCTTTGGAAGGTCTGTGTATGGATTCTTTCCCTCCCTGTGGATAACCAGTTATTCAGCTGTGTTTATTGAAAAAATTCTGTTTCACTGTATTGTCTTTGCTCCATTGTCAAAGATCAGTTCACTCTATTTATGGGGGGACCATTTTCTGGGCTTTCTATTCTGGTCCATTCTATTTATCTGTTCTTTTGCCAATACCATGCTGTCTTATAGTAGCTTTATGTCTGTTGTTTGGTAACATCAACTGTTCAGAAGCCAAAAACTTCCAAGTCCAGCATTCCTATTTTGTTCACACCTACACTACTCCACTCTCTCCCCTGCTCCCAGCCTATTCCACAGAGAAGCTCCTGGAATATGGCAGGTTTGTTGAGAATGACTTTTTGCACCATTTTTCTCATTTGAAGGCCTTTCAGACTGCTGGATACGCTTGGATCCCTGAGAAAATAGAGTAGAATTTAGAGCTTAGACACTAGTACTGATTCCGTTAATGTATTGCTATTTCCACATAAAGAAAAATCTACCAGTTGTTTTTTTGTTTTTTGCAAGCTGAAGAGGCATTTTGGATTAAAGGAACCATCAGCAGAAGCTACCCAGTTGCATAATAACTAATATTTAGTTATTATGTGTGGTCCATTTAGTCCCATAAATACTCTGTTTTGCAAATGTTTTTCTTCTTAAAGGGTTAGATCACCAGCTTGTCTGTCATGGAAGTTCAGCGATACTCTCCCTAGCAACAGAGTGTGGAGCTCTCCTCTGCTGACTGATAGTCCAGGAGGCACTACGCTCTGCTTTCCCGGGCAGCACAGTGAAAAGACAGAAAAAAAGCCACAAGTGGCCGATTCTTGTTCTCTGCAGGCACACCTTAGGGAGCTGGATTCTAGAACATCACAACAAAATGCTGGAAAGTGACTCACATGAATTTTTTTGGTTCTTCAGTGCATATAAAAGCTATGTTTACACTGTACTGTAGACTATAAGTGTGCAGTAGCATTATGTTTAAAAAAAACAAAGTACAGACCTAGTCAAGTGTGACACAGAGACACAAAGCAAGCTTTGGGAAAATGGCGCTGATAGACTTGCTCAATGCAGGGTTCTCTCAAAACTGCACTTTGTAGAAAATTATGCAACATCTGTCCCATGCAGTAAAATGAAGTGCAATAAAATGAGGCATGTCTGAATTTTAACATGGCTGACTTTGGTCCTCACAGCTTATGCAATTACTGAACTAGCAGCTGCAGTCTCAATGAACCCAGTGTACATGGTCAAGTGCCCTCGTGCAAGACACCTGAAGTCCCAATGCTTCTCTTGCATTATGACAAGATGCATTTCTCAATGCAAATGTTTCTGTCTTTTGACTTTTCTCTCTTGCTGTAACATATTTCTACAAGAAATTTATTCTATAGACAATGAAATCTCTTATTTCCAAGACATTAACAAATCTTTCAATATGTGTGGTCTTATATCTCAGTCCCCAAACTCAACAATAAGTATTTCATTAGTAAAATTTCCCTTCTAGCTGGAGGTTCATTCTCCATCTTCATCCCTTAATAAAAGATTAAAAAAAATAAAAGAAAGAAAAGAAAACAGCTTGGGGTGTGTGCACATGTGTGTGAGTATGCTTGTGTTTATGCAGCTGGGGACACATGTGTGAACATATTTATCCCCCGAGTGGTGTGTGCATATATGTGTTTTATGGGTGTGAGCATGTGTGTGAGCGGTGTGCATGTGTGTGTGTGTGTGTGTGTGTGTTTGTGTGAGAGACGTGACTAGTTCTTTGCGTGCTAATGTTGCCTCCTAGTGGCAAAACATTTGGGAATGAAAAAGAAAACTTTGCATTAAAATTTCCTAGTGTCAAGTACTGGGTAAAATTTTCCTCTGTCTCACCTCTGTTACTTCTGTCTTTCTCCTTATCCTATAAGGAATGGTTTACCCAGGTCTCAGAGCTAATAAGTGACAGAACCAGACAATCTCCAAACTTAAGAGCTGTGTCTTCGCTACCATTCTCGTATTGTGAGTTAAGTGACAAATATTCCCAGTGGCTTCCTGGAAATAATTGGAATTTTACAGCCTGGGGAGGAATGCTGAGACAGGCTGCTGGGAGGTTTTTGGACAGATGAGACTATGAAGTGTCCTCATAAGTGCTGCCAGTGTGTCTGGATGCCTGCTAGGTTGGTATGCACATGATGCATGGGGAGGAGGAAGTATCTCTGATATCTCTGTTAATAGCCTCTAGCATGGACTTTCCAGAAGGCAGGGTAGAATGAATGCTCTGCAGTTCTGGCCTAAGGGAGGAATCCAGAATCATTGTGCTAAAGGTAGCAACCCTTTCTTTTTTTAGTAGTGGTCATATCAGCAGGTCAACAGCGCCTCGGCGTCCTTGGAGCTGCCTCGTGATACGAGCTGTACTCCGTAGGTAGCCGAGGAATGCTCTGCTGTGATTTGCAGGTAGCAAATAGGTCACAGTTGTCATGGGTGGCCAGCTAGTAGCCAGCTCATAGAAACTTATAGAAAGATATTATCTGAATACATATTACTAGCACAGATTAGAAAAATTGTTAATGTGAGATGTCACTCTCAGTGAAATTTACAAAATACTTCTGAAAAACAAGTGGCAGTTGTGATCAAAACCCTTGTTTCATTTTATTTTATTTTTTTTTAATTCTCATAGGGATGTCTTTGATGGAAATAGAATATTTCAATAAAGATGTAATATTAAAATATATGTATTATAGTATCATTTGTAAGAGCCCCAAACTGCTATAACTTATATATCTAATCATAGGGGAATAATTCAGCAAATTATGTTGATTCCAAATGAAGGAATAATAAGTAGATCTTAAAATGATTACATATATTATATACGATACACATACATGATTGTTAATAGTGGTTATTCCTTAATAAGATTATTCCTTACCCTCCAGATCTCTGTTATAATAACTTAATAGAGTAGGATCCCACGTAATATTTCCTTTGTTTTTCTTTAAACCTTTTAGTGTTTTCCAATTTCCCTTATAACAGCATTAAAACTTTCATAATCTGAATAAAAAGGTACAATTAAATAATTTCGGCCTCGGAAGAAAAATTTCGTTTCTCTTCATGGTTATTGATTTTTCTTGACAGTAAGTGGAAACAATTGCCTGGTAGTCCACCACAGGGATCCAAAAGTCATTAACATTTCTTGCATTTTGTACTTATTTTTTATTTACTTAATTATTCATAATCCTTCAGGTTAACAGATAAATTTACATTGAAGTTGTTGAAATCTTGAGTCCAAAATGTTTCAGAGAAGAAAATATGGTCAATTGCATAATTTCTTTTCTCAGTTGAAGTTTTCCAAAATGAGCTATATTTTGGAGAAATTTGAAGATATTTGGGTAGTGAACTTGATGGGACCTAAGTGATACTTGTTTTCTTTTTTTCTTGTTTTTTTTTTTTAAAGATTTATTTATTTATACAAGAACCGGGGTACAGGCCACATGCATGGGAGGGTGAGAGTATTCACCAGAGATAGAGCGGGGAACAAAACAGGCAGAAGGACCGAAATACACTGCTGAGGGGAGCAGTGGGCAAGACAGGTCTTCCTCGCCATGTGGGATTCTCACTGGCCAGCTGGACTGGGATGGAACCGGTACTGCAGAGGCTGCAGACAGCTTCACAGCGCGACACTCAACAGCCTGCACCACCAGTGATGCCTGATATTTGTTTTCTTCACATGGAGAATCATTGTCCACCTTTCATTCATATTCTTATAGTTTGTTTTCCTTTCTTTGTGTGTATGAAAGTATGTTAAATGGTATGTTAAAGTATTTTAAATGATTTATAAACTATTTTATAACTTACTTTCTGTGGGTCTATTAGTAAAAGATCTATTAATATAGACTTACACATTTGACATTGATCTGCAGGGCAGTTAAGGTATAAAAAGGAATGCCCTTAGGAAATAATAGAACTTTTAGATACATATAATTTAAAGTTAGAAGGAGCAAATTTATCAGGTTTGTATTTGACTTCATAAAACAAGAAATTCAAGTAACAGTGACTTACACAAGATGAAAGAAACCTCCAGATCTCTGCTATCGTGACTATAATTTTATAGAGCAGGAGTTTAAAATATAAAATCATCAGACTTAAAGTTTATGACAAAATACAGTCCTAGTTCAAGTTACGTATGACTTGAGTATTATCTTCCTAATTAGTGAAAGGCCACATTTTCCCATGTTTTATGTAGAGAATAATTGAATTCACATTGGTCAGTATTATCTAGCCTAATTCTTAATTTTAAGTTCATATTTTGAAAATAAACAGATCCGTTTCAACATGAGAAGTACAGCATCATCAACTTTCCACATGTGAAAGAAAAACAATTTTTTTCCAGTGTTGTGTCTTTACATCGTTGTTAACTATGTTGCTATTTGATCTTTGAAAAATTGAGGTAAAATTTTATTTTAAAATTTTAACTCCCTTGTAAGCAATAGGAAATAATAGTTTCAATAGAAATCTTTCAATTTCAATACCTTTTAAAAATCAAAGAAAGGGGCCTCCCTGGTGGCGCAAGGGTTAAGATGCAATTTATGAAGTAATCTGCAGCCACTACAGCACAAGTTCGATTCCTGGCCAGCCAGGGAGCAACCCACATGGTTGCTCATGGCGCAGCAGACCTCTCCTGACTCGCCCACTGCTCCCCTCAGCAGTGTACTTCGGTCAATCTGCCTGTTCTGTTCCCCACTCTGTCTTTGGTGAATCCTCTCACCCCCACACCTCTGGCCTGTACCCCAGCTCTTATACGCATAAATAAATAAATCTTTTAAAAAAATAAAAAAAGTATTTTCAGTGTGTATTTTCAAATACAGACTTTAAAATCACAGTATATATAATATTTCTTTGTTTCTCTTCTATGCTCATGACTATTATTTAAATACCTTTTAAGTCAGGTGACATACTCTAATTTCAAATATGGTCATTTGGTGTTTGTTTGATTACCTTCTAATATACTGTAAACTTTTGGAGGGCAGAAAATAATCTTTGTTCTCACAGCTATTGAAGATTTATAGTAGTTGGAACCCAAGTGAGGTAACTCAATTCATCACTTTCCGTCTCTGAGAAAGGAACCCCAACTCAACCCCTGCCCCCTCCAATACAAAGGTGAAGGAATGAAGTCCTATTTAATATAACATGATGCCAATTTCTTGACCATATCTGATAGGATTGTACTCATTGGCTCAAATTAGACCAATTAGATTTGCTCTCCTAGGAAGAAATTTGGCTTCAGAAAAATTAGTCTTTCTGGCTTTTTGAATGGAAGTTTTGTAAACTAGAGGGCTATGGGCTGGCCATGTTCTATCTGATGTGAAGAAGAAAGCACAAAAAGATCAATTTGCATTTAATTTTTGAATCAGTAAACATTTATGGATCATCTCTCCAAGCTAGGTGTTCTGGAAGGTGCTGGGTCTGTGATGGTGAACCCAGCAGACATGGGCCCTGTCTTTTCAGCACCAAAGACATTTATAAAAGCTCATTACCATTAGTTAATATTTGATTACACATTTTGATAAATGCAATGAAAAAGTACAAGGGTGTTGCATGGGGCAACACCACACTGATAAAGAAATGGGAGTCATGGAGCAGGCTACATAATGCCTGATGCTGCTGAAGAGCAAGATCCTGGCCTTTTTATTGATATACAGCATTGGTTGTAAGGGGCCAGAGCAAAAGGAAAGGGGAAGGATATTAAAGAAAGGGAAAGAATGTAGAAGATCAGGCATTGTGAGTCTACCCTCCAGGCACTTTTTATCTGCTTGATGACTAGGTATTGCCATTGAGATCATGCCCTAGTTCCCCAGCCATGGTTTTAATCTTATCAACAAGGCATTCCAATGATCAGCTTCTGGGGTCCTTTTTTTCTTTCATATATTTTTTACATCATTTTTCAGTTTTGCACAATGTGTATCCATTTTCATCTTGGTTGTAGTCCCCATACAATTCCCACCCCCACCCCTTGTTTTGATCCTACTCCCTTCTCCCCCCTCCCCTATAGTGTGTCTGTAGTTTATAGTTGCTTGTTGATTTTGATTTTTACTTTATTATAAGTAGTCTTTTTCCCGGTCCCTTATTTAGGTTTTCTAAATTCCTGCTGAGTGAGACCATCTGGTATTTTTCTTTTTCTTTCTGGCTTATTTCGCTGAGCATGATCCTTTCCAGCTCCATCCATGTTGCTGCAAATTGCACGAGTTTATCTTTTTTGATCACTGAGTAATATACACACTGGGGTCCTTTGTTATACATGGTCCTCAGCCCCCGGGGCATTCCGGGTAATACTTCCTGATGTATAAGTCGGGAGTATGCATTATACATCAGTCATCAGCACCCCCTCACCCTGCCCCCCCAGATGTTCCCCGCTCATACCTTGTGATGCATAGCCTTCCCAGCATGATCCTGCTTTGTGCTCTTCTTTGATTTGAAAGGCACCTTGCAGGGCTAGGTTCTGTACCTAACTGAATGGGTCATTTTGACCTTGCTTAAGATTTAGAACTGTAGGTAACAAAATGGTGACCAAACAGGCTGCTTAGGAGCAGCAGACCCACACTTGGGGCTCTAAAAGAAAATAAGGAGTGGTTTGGGAATCAGTGAAGGTCTCTCTCAGTGACATTTGCGCTGAGGTGACACGTAGGATGTCACAGCAATCTTGGGAGAGGAAATATTCCCTTAAGAATACTTGGCATTTACTAAATATATATAATGGCAAGTCATTATTCTAGTCCTATTGATTGGTTGCTGTAAAATGGGCAGGCAGGGGGATCTGCATGCTCTGGAGGCAACAGAGCCTCTCAGCCACCTGCAAATATTTATGCTTTTTTTCCCTCTGGGCTCTCTGGTATTTTCTTGTGGTCTTGTCAATCCTGCAGTCACTTGTTTTCTAGAGTGATGCCGCCCTTATTTCCCTGGCCTCTAGGCTCAGGTGTGCCCCCACCCATGCTCCAGGTGTCCATAGTTAGGCATGCGTGCCCCTCACCCACACTCCCATGAGCAAGGCCACAGGTGACAGACACAGAGATTAGTGGTATAAAAGGCCTGATCAATTCATTTACTACACAGTTGCCATAGATTTGTCCACAAAGTGTGTATGTCAAGAACTGTGTATTTCAGGTCATACTGTTATAGGGCAGGGAGAGGGGCAGCCCAAACCCCGCAAACCTGCCTATTCTAAATGGGTTCTGCCATCCGCCGTATCAACACAAAACACATGAGACTTTAATGGGAATGATCTTTAATAAAACTAGGAAACAATACAGGTAAGGCAAAGAGTCTAGTTTCTAAATGAAGCACCCAAAGTTACCCGTCCCCTCGTGGGTAAAAGTCCATCCATATGGGATCGGCCCAGAACAAGGCCCCAAAGCCTGCCCCAAGTCTAAAGCATCTTCCAGTGGGGACCCACAGAAAAGGGTCACAAACAACCGGACAAGCCCGGAAGGAAAAGAGCAAAACCAACATCAAGATAAAAACTGCCATGGTCACCTCCCCATGGGTCTCACCCACATCTGGGTCACCCAGTCCACGACCAAAAGACAAGCGCAGTTTCTTCACGTGTCTCCTGGCTCCATGCGCCTCCTCCAGGTCTCCTGGCTCCATCCTGCTCCTTCCTCAGTCTCTTCTGCAGCTTCTCTTCTTCCTGCTCAGCTCCACCCTCTCTTGGGTGGGGCAGGGAAACTCCCCCTTTCCTGGGGACCACCCTGTTACAATACTAGCTTAAGGTTATACTGCAACAGTTTCAAAAAAGGATTTATCTGATCTCACTCTTGAGGTTTCTTTTTTTTTTTTTTTTTTTTTAAAGATTTATTTATTTATTTATACAAGCACTGGGTACAGTCAGAAGCGCGGGAGGGTGAGAGAATTCACCAGAGCCAGAGCCAGAGCGGGGAGCAGAGCAGGCAGAAGGACCGAAGTACACTGCTGAGGGGAGCAGCGGGCGGCAGGAGAGGTCTGCGCGCCATGTGGGACCCTCCTCTGGTGGCCGGGGAGCAGCCGGGGATCGAACTGGCGCTGCAGAGGCTGCAGGCAGCTTCGCAACCCAGCGCTCAACCACTGTGCCACCGGGGAGGCCCAACTCTTGAGGTTTCTAAATGAACAACTTCTCAAATATTTCTGGAGGTCCCCAGAAATCCTACACTAACATATGGCATGCATTATTAATTTTTCTCCAAATGTATATAGCTGTGAGGATATTATAATTATTTTCATTTCTTGTGTCTGATTCTTGACGAAGTCTTCCCTGCTGCTGCTACTGTTTATTAATGCCTGTCCTGAGGTTGCTGGAGTCCAGCATTAAAGGCAATCGTGTCTGTGTTGAGTTTGCTAGCTTCAGAAATTATGGACATATATACTGCTTATGGCGTCTGTTCTAAATGTTTAAATGCATATAAAGTCCAGAGAGCAGGAGTTCTTAGGCTCCATTCATGGATCTCAGAAATTTTGGGAACCCTTTGAGTCATCTGCAAATTCGGGGGTGTGATGGCGTGTGGTGGTGGGGTGTGGTGGAAATTAAAGATTTTTAAGATTCTCAAAGGAAGTTCCTTATCTGGAAAGGTCAGGAATCGTTCTGTTACAAGAAAAGGAAAAGAGTTGGAGCTGAGTCCTTGGCCAGGATGGATAATTATATGTCACTTGCCCCCCTTGGCTTGGATGTTTAGTTATATGTCACTGGATTAGGTGTGGTCACCATCTCTCAGGATGAGGATGTGTTGCTTTCTAGGAGGTTCCTTGGTTTTCACATGTGGGGGATTCCAAGTGGGTGTTGCTTTCCAGTTCTCTACACATGAAAAATAAACTTGAATCCTAGGTGAAGACAACTCAGATGGGTATTCTAGTTACGTATAGATTAGGTAAGTAATAAAAGCCCTGCATGTTCATCTTCACCATATTTTCCTTTGCATAACTAAATGTATGCAGACATAGGCGCATATATGTATAATTTCTAATGGAAAAATGACTATTAGTTCTTGAAAGTGGGAAGGGAAATTTTTATCATTTCTTAACTGTCCCCTAATTAGAGAAAATACTAATAAATTTACTTTGTTAATTTTTGAATTTATTTGCATTCATCTGTATCCATTCCATTGTAATTATTTCCTTTTAGATGAATCTGACCTAATTTTATCACCCCTCTCTCCAATCTGTTCATATTCATGTAAACATCATTTGCTAAATTCATTTCATGTTGTTCTAACAATTTTGAACCTCTTCACTGAGGGTGCAAATTCCTGCAATTGCTTGACTGGGTTTTGCCTTGATTTTCAATGCAAGTGATTCGTATTACTGCTCACTCTTTAGCTATAAACATATTCAAACATGCTTTTGAAAAACTAAACATTTTCTTTTTCTTAGCTTTCATGATTTGTCACTCCAACAATGAACACCTGTTGGTGTTTACATCCTGTGGGATAAGTTTGAAAAAAGCATCTTGGAAAGAGAATGACTTCCTTCTGGAAGCTTGAAAATAACTGGTTACAAATGAATGCATTTCTGTTTTCTTTATGAAAAACTGAAAAGATGCTTCAAGCTGTGCTTATGTTAGATTTGGCATCACAGAGTGTATTGCAAAGATACGCAGAATGAGCCCTGTTGTGAAATTAGATTAAAAAACAGTGGTAAGCTGAATTTCATTTGTGAATATTTTTACAACTTAAAATTTGTTTCTGCTTGGTATTTAAAAAAATATAGCACAGAGTGTTTCCAAAAATGTAACAGAACACCAAAGTACACAGCAACAGACAGGGAGACTGCCCAGAGGTGGCTGACTTCCTGAGAGCAGCAAAAATATGATTTTCACTTGATGCTACTATTTTTTTTTTTTGGCTATTGGTAAACCCAAAGCCTTTTAATTTTTTTTAAAAATTTTTTAATTTTTATTTTTTAAACAATATTTGCTTCCCCCCACCCCCTCAGATTGAGTCCTGAGTCCCCATAGAATTTCCTTCCCCAAGGCACCCCTGCACCATCACTGCAGTCCACTGTGCCCCTCCCTCTCTCCCTCTGATCCCTCTCCCTCCTCCTCCCCTGCAGTATGTCTCTGATTTATAACTGTCTGCTTTTGCTTTGTTGTGTTTTGTACTGTTAATTATTTTTTTTTACACTGATGTCTTATTTGGTTCCCCTACATTCCTGCTATAAGTGAATAATTCTTAACATCATCAGAATTTGAGGTCAGTTTTTTCAGACCTTGGATACTTCTGAATGCAAGAAAAAACAAAAAAGGCAATGCTCATTTTCCCATGTCGTCCACCCTCAGTGACCTCTGGGATGTGAGACAGACTGCAGGCTTTACACTGCTTTAGTCCCTCCGGATAATGGGCACTCCCTCCTGCGCACACGCTCCACGAATCCTATTCCCTTGGCCCTTTACTGCTCGTTCTCCACAGTCCCCAAAGTGTCCACAAGCCGCTTTCCCCGTGCGGGACGCCCAAAGGGCAGCAGGTTATCTCGCAAGCGCCTGCCCGGAACTGCCCAGGGGCGGTCAAGGCGGAAAGACAGTCCTGGACACAACGCGCCGACGCGTCGCCATGACAACGACGCCACGCTACGCCGCGGCCGGGGGAGGGGGCGGGGAAAAAGCGGGCGCGGGACCGGCGGGGACGCGGCCGCCGGAGCCCGGAGCGTCGCTATGACGACGGCGGCGCGCGCGGCCGGCGCCCGCTGGTGGGGACGGGGCGGGGCCGCGAGCGCGGAAGCCCCGCCCCCGGCCTGCTGGGCGGCGGCCTCGGCCCGGCCCGCAAGGATTTGAAACCGTTTGGCGGCGGCGGCGGCTCGTTAAATTGCTCGTAGGGGCGCCAAGTTCGTGTCCCCCCGTCCTCCCCGCCCCCCACCCCCCCTGCGGAAGCTCGCGCGGGTGGCGGGCGCCCCGCCCGCGGGCCCCGAGCTCGGGAGGGCGTCGCCCCGCAGGCCCGGGCCGTTCTCGGAGGCTGAGGGGCGCGCGCCCCGCTCGGGGGGCCCCGCGCACGGCGCCCCGAGTCCACTTGCACCGCCAAGTCCCGTCCGCCAGAACCGGGGAGGAGCTGGGAAAGTTTGACGCGCGCCGGAGGTGCGGGGCGGGCCGAGCCGTCGCGGCTCTGAGGAGAAACCTGCGTCCGGACAAGGTAGGAGCGCGGCCCCCTGGACCCCCTGGACCCCCGGACCCCCTGGACCCCCGGACCCCCTGGACCCCTGGACCCCTGGACCCCCTGGACCCCTGGACACCCTGGACCCCTGGACCCCTGGACCCCCTGGACCCCTGGACACCCTGGACCCCTGGACCCCCTGGACTCCCTGGACCCCTGGACCCCCTGGACCCCTGGACCCCCTGGACCTCCTGGACCCCTGGACCCCCTGGACCCCTGGACCCTTGGACCCCCTGGACCCCTGAACCCCTGGACCCCCTGGATCCCTGACCCCCCGGACCCCCTGGACCCCTGAGCCCCCGGTCCCCCTGGACCCCTGGACCTCCTGGATCCCTGGACCCCCTGGACCCCTGGACCCTTGGACCCCCTGGACCCCTGGACCCGCCGGACCCCCTGGACCCCCTGGACCCCTGACCCCCCGGACCCCCTGAACCCCTGGACCCCTAAACCCGCCGGACCCGCCGGACCCCCTGGACCCGCCGGACCCCCTGGACCGGTCACTCTCCTCAGGCCAGCGCCGCGGGCCTGCCTTGGGAGCAACAGTCCTGACTGCAGCCGCTCGGGGGGGGGGGGGGGGGACCCTGCCCTGCACCTCGGGGTGCTGGGAGTGGCGGGGAGCTGTGTTTACTAATTCTAGTAAAGTAAAACTCAGAATCAACGAGCAGCTGTAACCAGAGACACACTGCGGGGGAGGGGAGGTGGGATTAGGGTCAAAACAAGTGGGGTGCAGTTGTATGGGGACTCTAACCAGGATGAAAATGCATACATTATGCAAAGATGAACAATGATGTAAAATATACATATATATATAAAAGAAAATAATACAGCCTGATAGGTTTGGGGGAAGAATAAGGAGACTAGGACACGTAAAGAGGCACAGGTTTTATTCCGATCGTGCAGGTGCTTTTGTCATTAGCTTTAATAGTTAACCGTGAAAATGAGCTGGAAGAGGTAAGTGACATGACACGAGCCGCCCCGCGGGGGTCAGGCCCTGCTGCCGCTTTCAGGAGGACCTTAGGGCAGTTGGTTAACCTGGCTGACCTCGGCTTCCCCGTCTGCGCAGTGGCCAGGACATAGTGCCTGTCTGCCCGAGATGCCTGCGGACACGTGTGTAAATGTCGGAGCATCCTCCTGGCACAGTCAGGAAGGTTCAGTCAAGGCTTTGGGAACTGTCCACCCATCCAGGTGCGTGAGCCAGTGAAACACACACCTGTGAACCTGCTGATTTCCTGAAGGATGTGTGTCCAGTTTCTGTGGCCCACATTTAAAATGTGGTTTGATTGAGCCAATGGATTTAAGCGACTTTCAGGAGTGTGTTGTGTTTGGCAGGGGACACGATGTAGGTGAAATGTGTTCTTTGTTGAGCAGTCGTGGCTGCTTTCCCCCCAAATCTGGTAATATTTGTGTCTTGCTCAAGCTTTGCTGACTCCTATGGTACTATGGTAGCTAAGCGCCTTGAGCAGGTCTTAGCCCATTTTATAGCTCTGCACTTCGAAGCAGGGTTAAGAAAAGATAATGCCAGTGAGTTCAGTCAACGGCATGCACCAAATGTAGATTATACCCTGTGAGAGTCACTCAGTTTACTTTCACTTCTTTTTTGGGTTTGAAGTCACTTTATGTGACTAGTAGGCAGCCTTTAAGTACTTCAAGCCAAAGTCAAAGATATAACTTTACTTCTTTTTCAATTCTAATTTAAATATGCAATTTTAATAAGCAGTAATAATTTTTTTTTGATTTGCTGGCACTAAGTAGATGTAATTTATAAGATGTAATTTGTGTAGTAAGAATTCTTTGAAGGTTTGAAATGGTAATTCTTTTTTTCTTTTTGGATATCTTTCTTGGAGAATAAGGGATCAGGAGAAACTGTTTTTAACTTATCAAATGTCATGATGACTATCTTTTTTTTTTTTTAATGTATACTCCAGTATTGATGTGGTGATAGCAATTCAGGTGACCTCTCCATTTTTCAAAGTACTTCTTTATTAGTTGGAGCTATTGGGGACTAATATGTCGGTGGCTAAGTGGACGGACATAATGGATTTGAAAGTTAAGGATTTCAGAATTATATTCTGAGCTTTCTGCTTAATTTCAAGATTCCGGGTGAGTCTTTTAACTGTTGAGTTTTAATTTCCTTCAGCATGTTGTGTCAGAAGACTTATTGAGAATTAGGGATTATTTATTAGGAATCTTTTGGCCTTAGCACTAGCTGTGGGTGAGCTCACGCAAATGTTTCAGTAATGGGTAGGATACACTGTTTAAGCCAGGGGGTACAATCTTGGTCAGAGCTGTGCTTAAAATTCTGGGTTTATGAGTTTCTGTTTCTTTGTTCCTCCATTTGAGTTACTGGCTTTTCAGCTTTGATCTAACATCTAGCAGTAGTATCATAACCTTCTCTTACCAAGTAGGAAATGGATTTGGTTCTATAGGGATGCGTCTAGTTATTGTAGGAATGCGAAATAAAACTGATCAACTGATCGACCTCACATCAAGCCAACTCACCAATTAGAAAATGCATCTAAATAAAATTGATTTTAACCTCATCTTGAATTTAAACATATGTTTCTTCTATAGTAGTATAGAAGGTAAGATAAAACCAGTTTTGGTAAATGGAATTAAAGTCATATAGTATTTCTATTCTAGAAGCCCTATTTGGTATTCAGAACAGGAATACTGAAAAACCCCAACTTTTAGCCATGTTAAAGTGGGGCATTCATCCTTTTAGTTAGCATCTATCTTCAGCTTCTAATGCATGTCATATAATGTGCTGGGTACTATTAAGAATTGTGCTCCTGACTTGCAGGAACGTCTCATAGAGGGTGGAAGACTTGTGAAGAAATACACAGATGTGTGCAAAATAACGACAAGATAGATGCTGTTATGCAGGTGTGAGTGGTGCACACTGAGATTGGAGCAATGAGTCAGGGATAAGTGGGTTGAACGTTACTCAAAAGTGACGTTTAAGCAGCAATTACCTGCTTCAAACCTGGGGAACAGCCTTCGAGAAGGATGGAGAATCATAAAGACTGAGTGTATTTGAAGGTTGGCAAAGAATTTCCTGGAGGTGACATGGACATTGTTGGGTGGGGTTGGTCAGTCAGCCTGTGTACATGGAGGTGAAAGACGTGCTCAAAACTTGAAGGCACTGTTGGGCCAACTTTGGATTTGGATGGCTTCCTGTAGCATAGATAGTCGAGAGAGGAACTTAGGTAGGGAGGGATGCGCTTTGCTTTATTCTTAGGAAGCTCTTCTCCTACCAGAGCAGAGGAGTCAAGTGGGGAAACTGACAGTGGGGACCAGACTTGTTGGGGCGTGTAAGTAAGTAGAGGGAAGTGCTTGCTGAGGTAGTGGCAGCAAGAATAGAGATCAGACAAGGTTTGAGGTAGTTCCAAGTATTCGTTAATATACTGATTTGGGGGTGACGCAGAGAATGGGAGCAGTGGAGAGAAGGCATGGGGATGGAAAGTTTCAGAGGCAATAGTAGGTATTGGCAATAGAGGGGAGAGTTATTGCTTCTTACTCAAGTGCAAAGGAGGTGAGGATGTCTTCTCTAGGAGGGGCTTGAAAGGTGGAGGGAATAGCATTTTGGGGTGTTATCACCTGACATTTTTTCCATTAAGTGGGAGGTAAGATTTTTAAAATTGAGGGGCAGCTGGGACAATTTAAGGGGCTTTCTGATATCTGAAAAAAAGTTTTTTTTTTTTTTTTTTAAATATCTGGCGTAAGTTTAAAAACTGCCTTGTGGAGTAGAATATAGCAGAGTCCCAGGGGTTCCGGTTAAGAGTAGAAGCCATCTGACGCCAAGGCAGCACTGTTTTCTCCAGCAAACCCTTAGTTAGGGAATGAAGGAGGATGTCAAGAGATCTCAGTCTTGCTGGGAATAAAGAGAAGATACAGGGGAATAGTGCGAAGTTCAAGAAGATACAGGCTGTGAACAGATAGGAATTTTTGGGAGATGACATGGATGAGACTGGGGTCATGTGCTGTATTCATAAGAAGGTTGCCTCCTAAAAGGGGAATTTGGGGGTTCAGCCTGAGAAAGCAGTAGTTAAGAAGTGGTACTGTGCCTCCAGTAACTGTTTCCTTCCTGAGCAAGGTTGTGTGGGGAGCAAGTTTTCAGAGAGTTCACGCTGCATACCTAAGAGGAGAAACCTTGGTTCACCTCTGAGGACTGGGAGGAAAATCAGGTTGGCCCGAGAAAGCTAGGGTTGACTCACATGGAAAAAGTAGAACTTTCTCTGAAGAGGCTGTTGGTAAAAGATACAGGATGCTGGGGGAAATCTCAGCAGTTGGTTTAGCAGAGGGAGGGCAGGCAGCCCGCGGAGTAAGACAGCTAATGGGCAGAGGAGTTCCCTCCCCGCCCCCTATACATAATTTGTAAATTGAATGAAGTACAAATTGGAAGCCATTTATCATGCAGAGGTAATCTCCATTCCTGCCAAGATGTTTCACTACTTCCAGGAACTTGGGGAGTGTGGATATCGTTTTTTTTTTTTTTTTTTTTTTTTAGCTTAAGGAATTTTGTCAGAATAAAGAGGGATTTGCTCTCTTTCTCCAGCGAAAAAAGTGTTTCTCTAATTAGGAAGAAATATAAGGGCTAACATTTAAAATCTTCTAAGGGGAATTAAAAATTTAAATTTACAAGGAGTTATATTCACCCTTTTGTATATGATTCTATAAATTTTTACACATGCATAGTTTCTTAAAATCTCCTAGACAGACAACTTGCAGATAATTACAGAAGCCCAAATAATTTCCTTGTGTCACCCCTTTGTATTAAAATCCTCCCTCCACTGCCAGCCCTTGTGAATCACTGATCTTTCCTCTGTGCCCATAGTTTTGCCTTTTCGTGTGTTCACACAACTGGAATCCGACAGCCTTTTTGGGATGGCTTCTTTCACTCAGTGTAACCCTTTTGAAGGTGAGGCATGTTATTGTGTGTACTGGGGTTCATCCCTTTCTGTTGCTAAGCCCTGTTTCATTGTATGGATACACCATAGTTTATTTCCTTGGGTGAGCGCCATTGGGTGGTTTCTAGTGTTTGGTGGTTACAGGGAAAAAAGCAGCTGCTTAAAAACATTTTTTTGTGTGAATATGGGTTTCATTTAACTTGCATAAATACTACTAGTAGGATTGTGGGTCATAAACTACTAAACTGTTTTCCAGAGCGGCTGTACCTGGTTTTGCATTCCTACCAATTCTGCCTGAGAGTTCCCGATCTGGGTTCTCACCAGCACTTGGTATTGTTTGCAATATTTCTTTGAACTGTCCTAAGAGGTGTGTCATGCTACCCATTGTGGTTTTAGTTTGCATTTCCTTAGTGACTTGTGATGTTGCACATCTTTTTATATGCTCTCTTGTCATCTGTGTATCTTTGATAGAGGGACTGTCATTTTATTGATTATTTTTTATCCGGTTCATTGAGCTTTGATTCACAAATATTTTCTCCCAGTCTGGGGCTTCTCTTTTCAGTCCTTTACTGTGTCCTGTGCTGAGCAAGTTTTTCATTTTGGTGAGGTCTGACATATCAGTTTTTATCTTATGGGTTGTGCTTTTAGTTTGTTTTTAAGAATTCTTTGCCAAAGTCATGAAGATTTTCTCTTAAGAGTTTTATAGTTTCACATTTTATGCTTAGAGCTTTGATTTTGATTTTGAGTGAATTTTTGTATATACTGTGAGGTTTGGGTTGATATCTGTTATGTCTGGACGACAGCATAATTTGTTGTAAAATTTTTCTTTTCTCTGTGTCCAGGTTTCTTTTCAGCTGTCCAGGTTTGCATCAGTCAATTTCTAGACTCTCTGATCTGTCTTAATGGTCTGTGTAGCTTATCCAGTCACCAATCCCATATTGTCTTGACTACTATAGATTTATAGTATATCTTAAAATTGAATAATGTGAATCCTCTAACTTTGTTTTTTTTTTTTTTTTCAGGGTTACTTTTGTATTTAGGGTTTTTTTTTTTTTTAACCTTAGAATTAGTTTGTATATCTATACAAAGAATACTTACTGGGATTTTTATTGGAAATTCATTCAATCTATAGATCTGTTTGGGGAAAATTGATATTTAATGCTACCAGGTTTTCATTGATCTCTTTCATCAGAATTTTGCAATTTTCAGCATACAGTTTTTTTTTAAAGATTTATTTTTTATTTATACAATAGCTGGAGTACAGGCCAGAGGCGCGGGAGGGTGAAAGGATTCACCAGAGACAGAGCGGGGAGCAGAGCAGGCAGACAGACCAAAAGCACTGCTGAGGGGAACAGCAGGCGTGACAGGAGAGGTCTCCCGCGCCATGTGGGAATCTCCCTGGCCGGCTGGGAATTGAACCCGTGCTGCAGAAGCTGCGGACAGCTTCACAGCACTGTGCTCAACCTGCTGCACCACCAGGGAGGCCCTCAGCATACAGATTCTTAATATTCTCATTTAAATCTTTTGCAGACTGAATTATGGAACCGGGAAGTGAGGAAGAAAAATGGGAGAAGCTGGATGCAGAATTTGATCACTTTGTGGTAGATATGAAGCCCTTTGTTTTAAAATTATCCCATAGGTCAGGTAAGATTAAGTTTGAAAATTAAATTCTTGAGATTCTTTTTTCTTTATGTTATTTAGTCAAAGCAATAAAATGTCAAAATGGAAAGAAAGTTGAATTCCTTTTCTAACAATGTTAATCTTAGGTTGATGTAGGAATGTTTCCTTTGACCTGTTCAAAGTTAAATAGAAATTTAGTGATAATGTCCTGCCAAGGGTGGAAAAATATTACTGTGATGCCACTTCTCATATGTCATGAGCTCAAAGCACACAGACCTCTAGAATTAGCTACAGCCATTTCTTTCTGCATCTTTCCTCCCTCCCTGGAAATATTTCCTCTTTCAGGAACCTGCTGTCCACTTGTCCTCTTTTTGCTTGTCAGAGCAGAAAAGAATCTCATGGTCTTATATGTCACATATAGAATAAAATCAAGTGTGAGTTAGTGTTTGCTGCTATCTTGTCTCCAACCCCTGTTCTGTTATCTCTAATTGTGGAATGAGAATCTTTGTCTGAAGTCATACAATTTTCAAATTTAATTTAAGGTATCAGAGAGCACCTGGAGAGTTTAGAGGGCCAGGAAGATTCTCAGAAGTTATACTAGGCTGACTAGAAAGGAAAAAATGGAATTTGTAGCTCTTGAGTGAGGGTTTTGAGTGGGGCCAAGAGACTGTGGCTGTTACCTGGCCAACTTCACTATTTCTTGAGGTGTCTGAGTGAACTTTGGTTTTAAAATGAGAATGTTGGATACTTATTCTAGGGCACTGTGTTGGGAGAAGCGAGTGTAGTAGATGAGTTAGGCATTCTCGGGTCACGCATGTTCAAAGCCTGCAGCCTTTCCTAGTAGTGGGTGGCTTTGTGTGGTCTCCCCTTCTACCCTCTCTCTTGCCTTGTTGAACTGTGACCTTTCTTCCTCCGCTGTTCTTCATAATGAATACTTTATGTCACATGGCTCATGCACAAGTATTTGAATTAGAGTTTAATGATATTTCCACACCGTGTTCTCTTCTGCTATTCACTACCTTTTTTCTGTAGACCTGCTGATAAGGAAACTTTTGTATTAAAATCTCCCATTATAAATGTCTTTCGAATCAAACTATCTTCGTTTTTCATTTTCTTTTGCAAATGCGTTTTAGGTGTATAGAATTGGATTAGCTACATAGAATCTTCGGTCCAGTACACATTGTCAGTATTAGTTCATGCCTGACCCTCTTTTATTTAGTTATTTCATAGTGAACACTTAGAAACTCACATCTCAATAAAATACTTTTATCTTCTTATAGCTAATTTTATCTTTGGTAATTGTTTCCCCCCCTCGTTGTAGGTAGAGGATTGAATTATTTTTGTTCACCAAGTTCTTGTACTAAATTTTGGTCATTGGAATATAATATACATTTGAATTTTTTTGCAGGCCATATAAAAAATACAGAGTTTGAAAAACTGTTTGCTTAAATAAGTTAATTTCATTTAATTTTTGCACAAAGTATGCCCAGTATTCTGTGAAGTTTGCTTTGTGATTATATAATTTTTGAAGCTAAAATGCAAAGGTTCTTTAGTGACTAGTGCTCATACCTGCAGTGGTAAATCCAGTTTGAGCAAAATGGAAAAATCAGCCCCAGAGATTTTTGTAGGAAAGCAATGAATGAATATGACCATTAGAAACTGAGACTAAAACAGACTTATGACTTGTGTTGGATATATAATCTTCAAATTGAGTTAGAATGACAAAGTCATTGTCAAAATAATTTTCATGGGACCTGAAAACAGTTCTGTCATTGCAAGATAATAAAGTCAATGTGTCATTATATATAGATTAAAATGTGCAGTATATTTTATATTTTTAAAGGGATCATGATTTTTATCAAATTAGATCTAAATAGCCCTCAATTGTTTTTAGAGAGGTAAAAGCAAATCTAAGTAAATAAACTACAGATCCCTGAAGATTATCAACTTTTATAAATAAAACATTTGAAGTTTAATTTTAGATTATGCTTAACATGCTTAAATAAATAAGAGATTTTATTTTTAATTCTGTTGGCTTGTATAATTAGAACTATAGTAAGGGTTTTCAACACAACTAAAATTATTTTAGAGCTGTTTTGCAGCAAAATTTTATCTCAGAAATTTGATAGTAATACAGTGATTTTATTTTCATGAAAATATTTCTTTGCATTTACCTTGCTTGCTGGCTTATAACCTCTTATACCACAGGTTAGCAAACTGTAACCCCAGGACCAAGTCCAGCCTGCTGCCTTTTTATAAAGTTTTATTAAAAAACAGCCCATTAGTTTACAAGTGGCGTGTGGCTACTTTCACAGTCAGCTGCAGCGCTGCCTGTGTAGCTGGGCTCGAGATCATAGGTCTGCGCAGCCTAACGTATTTACTATCTGCCTTTTTTAAGAAAAAGTTTAGCAGGCCCTCTTTAAGACAAAAGCAGATACTATTATAGGTCTTTAATCTTTTATTTTCTGTAAAATTAGTCCCTAATCAGCCTTATGTATTTCTAGAACGACAGCGGTGTGCACTCTGGATTAGAAAACTGTGTGAGCCTTCAGGAACAGGTGCAGGCGTCATGGGCAGGAAGAATCGGAACCTGTATGCAAAACTGTTACTGCACATGCTTAAGCGGGGAGTGCTCGAAGGCCCTTTCATACACCGTCCTGAGCCAGGGACGCTGAAAACTTTGCCTTCGTACATGGTAAGTGTTGCTGGCCATAGGTACATTCAGGTATTCATTTCATTTCTTTAAAATGCCACTTTATCATCACTTTCAGAAATGGTCATGTTTTAAAGTTACAGTGCTAGATAATGTGTTTGTTTCTCCCCGACTCAGTTTTTTCCCACCATGGGTAGAAATCAGGTATTGCACTACAGGGGCAGGGTGGGGGGCGGGGGGAAAGGGTCTATTCTTACTGATTTAGCCATCTCACAGAATTCTTTAATATTTCTAAAAAACAAAGTGAGTTTTTAAATACTAAACCTTTATTTACCTCTGATTTCTACTGGTTTATGAAAATGTTTTGTGGATTTCAGTAAATTCTAGTTAAATTCTCTCATCTATATTATTTAAAAATTCATGAGAGGTTGGGTTAAGTGATTTCCTAAGTTCCTTTCTACTCTAATAAAGTGACAGTTGTAGTTGTAGTTTAGAAATACTTGCCTGTATTTCATTATCAAAATCAACTTTGTTACCAAAGTTGTACAGCTATGGTTGGTTGATGAATTGTCACTGTCTTGTGCTTTGTAACCACGAAATATACCTTGGTTTGTGTGGTGTTTGAATACTTCAGAAATCTGACTGGAGTACTAGGTATTGTTGGTAGTCACTGTTAGGATATATATGTAATTAAAAAATAAGATGGATTGCAAAACTCCTGTGTAATGTGTTTTAAGGTTTATCTGTATTTTATGAGTTAAAGCAAAATTTAGTCAAGAGACATGCTCTACACTACAGGAAAATATCTGTTTACCTTGGCAGAATGCCGTAAACTTTAATGCTGTTATCAATAGTATGTTCAGATAGAGACAGTTTGTCAAAATTCAGATAGTAGTCCTTGGTATAGCAGTTACTTGCCTTGATATCTGATTAGACACTGGAATAGCTTATAATTTGAAAAGAAGTAGGCTGTACCTGAGAGAACAGCTCCTTGAGGGTATTCTGTTTAGAATGGGGAGAATTGTTACAGAAGTGTCCAGTCAACACAGTTTTCTTCTGGAATATGTCATGAAGCCAGGCTCACCTGAAGAGAAATAAATGGGCTAAGGCCATTCTTCTTAATGACTAAATATAGCACATCTTCTGAAACATGTTGAAATCTGAGTTTATTGTGTCGTATTTTCTCATTGACACTCAATTACATAGAAGGAAGGACCTTCTTTTATAAATAATGATGAGGAGGAGGAGGAGAAAGGGGAAGGTGAGAAGGCCTGGAGACCTGGCTTGGATTTTCCAGCAAACTAAATCCCAGATCTTCGGCTCCCTTGTTTCCACCTTATCAAGGGATTTTTCAATCTTTAAAACACTAATTTGTGGGTGTGCATTTACACAGAGTAGTTCATGATCATAGAAAGAAGTAGAAGAGGACGTTATTAAAAAAGTACAGTTACCTTTTCATGAAACTAATTCTCTTTTTGTAATAAAGGTAATTATTATCATATCTTCTGTTGTGCAGTTTTATCATTTATCACATTTCTTATATAGCAGAAAACAGCTAAAGTGTAGATATGTTATCCATTATGGATTTTCACATTTCATAATTCATTGTGCATTGAATGATACATTTTTATGTAATTGAATTTGGTTATTTGAAAGGTTATCAAACTTGAAACTTGATGGAAATCTTAAATAATTATTTCATTTTAGTACATTTTGAAAGAATAATTTTTCTAATTTTTAAAAATCAGTCCATCTATTTTGATGAACCAAATCCAGCACGAGCCAAAGGTTCAAGTCCAGAAGGAATACCAGACTGGGTAATGGGTGAGCTGGGGACAAGTGAACACAAATTAAATGAATCATGGAAGCTCTTCTCTGGAGGAGATTACTCTTTGATACAGTCGCCAGCTGACATCCACAGGTAAGCTATGAAATGGGATTTCAGATGTGGTTCATCCCACAGCCTGTCTTCAGGCTAAAGCCTGGTTCATTCCACTTTTCCTTTTTTATGGTTAGTTGTTGGTTTGAGGGCTGTTGATAGGTGAAATAATAGTTTTGTCTTCCTTTTACTCTCTATTTAAGATTATTACGTTTTTAACCACTTTTTGGATGTCTATTTACATATATATACTGTATAAATATGTCGTGTGTGTGTGTGTGTGTGTGTGTAAATTGGTATGTAGCATACCGTAGCCTGGAAATCAGTGATTGAAAATCTTTAACACAATTCTGTTTTCCTTTATGACAAATACGAATAGAACATTATCAGTAACGTCAACGAAATATGATATCTCTGTATGCATCTTGAAGCTTTGCTTGAATTTCTCTTTTTCCTCTCACTGAACATTTGTTTTGATTTCATAAAATAATGAATGTGAACATAAAACCCATTAAATTGTGCTCTCTTTCTAGAGTATAATGCTTTAATAGGATTTTTTGTGCTATAAAAGTAAACTTCCAAGTTTTTGAAATATGCAAAGAGACCATTATTGTTATAATAAAAGTTTTGGCCCTATTAAAAGGGATAGATAAATGGACTTTATCAAATTTCGAGTTTCACTTTGGGCTTTGTCCCCTGGAATGTTAAAATACTGCATACTTCATACTTCACTCTTCACCATTCTCTGGATAATTTTAACGTTTGGAATTTAATTTGGCTCACAATGTAATCTCTCTTCTCCACTGTACTATTTTTTGGTTTATTCCTTAATCATATATAGAAATGTTATTTTTAATTTGAAATGCCTTTATAGTTGATATAGTCTGATTATATGTTTTTCAGACTGTAGGCATTATGGTGAAAAAGAACAGATGAACACAAAACAAGAGGTCCACTCTATGAAAATTTGATTAAAAAGGAAAATTAAATTGAAATGGAATGGCACAAAAGGAAGTGCTGATATAATTAAGGGCACATTTAGAAGAATAAAAAGAAATGAATAGAGGAGTTCATAGGAGGTGGTGTTAAGTACTTACATTTACATCCAAAGGAGATTTTAAAAGTAGAAGTGGTGTAATTATAGAATTTTTCCTAGCCAGATAGCAAGTAAATGGAGACAAAGAGACATTGGGGTCTGTTTACAAAGAAAAATACTTCTTGATTTGGCAGCAAAATCTGTTAGGTATTTGCCACAACATCTGTTGAATGTCCAGCTAAACATTGCATTCTTTCCTAGGGGTAGTAAATATGCAATTTACAGTATAAAGGTGAACTGAAATTATTTCCCATCTCTTGGAGCTTAGACCAGAGGTTAAAAATTGGTGGTTTCCCTGGACTGAAGATTCACCTGGATAGATTTGTTTTGTCTGACTTACACAGTGTCTTTAAAGATTTTTGAATGAGTGATCAAAAGGAATCATTGGAGAATTTCATATAAAAAGCTAATTTCCTGTCTTAATAAAAAATGGGAGACCTAACCATCTTGACAGAAGATACCTACAGTTTGGAGTCAAGTAATATTTGGTCCCTTCCTTAATGCAGTGTGCCTTCCTTATTTCCTGCTAATTTCTGACACTGAGTTTGAGGTCAGTTGCATCTATTATTGAACTTAAGCTTTATCCCCCACCACCCCAATTTTAAGTAGGATTAAGGGGAAGTATTTATTTTTTACATTTTTATGTTCCATTAAAAGTGGAAAGAAGAAAGTAGATAAAGAAGGATCATATGATTCAAGAAGAGAAACACTTATTTGTTACCTGTTTAAACCTTACAGACATTTAATTTTAATGGTTGTCCTATATGGGTGAATTGGGAAGAGAGCTAAGTACATGGATGATTTCAGTACAGTGGTCTGGTCAGTTGTGGAAGTTTTTGTGAAGATTGAGATGTGTATGAGAGTAAGGTTCAGGATGTGAAATAGACTGGAGATCTCCAGGGAGCCCAGGCGGATGGGCTTTTCCGTCCTTGGAACAGGAATAAAGTTTAAGAAAATATAGTGAGAATATGTTTTAAATATTACTCAGTGACTTCTGGAAAATGGAACCATATTAAAAAAGAAAACAAATAACCCAATTCAAAAAATGGGCAGAAGGGCCTCTCCGGTGGTACAGCGGGTTGAGCACCATGCTGTGAAGCTGCCCGCAGCTTCTGCAGCGCGGGTTCGATTCCCGGCCAGCCAGGGAGAAACCCACATAGCATGGCAGACTTCTCCTGCCTCACCCACTGCTCTCCTCAGCAGTGTCTTCAGTCCATCTGCTTGTTCTGTTCCCTGCTCTGTCTCTGGTGAATTCTCTCACCCTCCCATACCTCTGGTCTGTACCTCAGTTCTTGTATAAATAAATAAATCTTTAAAAAAATGGGCAGAAGAAATAAATACACACTTCTCAAAGAAGATATGCAGATATCCGTTGGGTCCATGAAAAATGCTCATCATCAGGGAAATGCAAATCAAAACCACAGAGAGATACCATCTCACACCTGTGAGAATCGTCCATATCAAAAAGACCAGAAACAAGTGCTGGCGAGGATGTGGAGAAAAATCCCACTCTTGGTGGCAATGTAGACTGGTCCAGCTCCTATGGAAAACAGTATGGAGTTTTCTCAAAAATTAGAAGATGGATCTGACATATGACTCAGCAATTCCACTCCTGGTATCTACCTGGAGAATACAAGAAACACTAATTTGAAGGAAAACATGCAGTCCCATGTTCATTGACGCACTATTTGCAATAGCTAAGCTATGGAAACAACTGTTGTCCAACAACAGATGGGTGGATCAAGAAGCTGTGTTATATATACACAATGGAATACTACTCAGCTATTAAAAAAGATAAATACTTTTTAAAAAATTTTTTATTTTATGTAATTCTTACATCATTTTTCATTTCTGCACAATGTATGCATTTTCATTTTGGTTATATTCCCCATACGATTGCACTCCCCCCCCTTATTTTGACCCTAGTCAAATTAATACTTTGTATTAATTAGTCTTTTTTCCTGGTCCGTTATTTAGGTTTTCTAAATTCCTCCTATGAGTGAGACCATCCAGTATTTTTCTTTTTCTTTCTGACTTATTTTGCTGAGCATGATCCCTTCTAGATTCATCCATGTTGCTGCAAACTACATGTGTTTATCTAAAAAACTGTAAGTTCTTGCCATTTGCGGCATCATGGATGGAGCTGAAGGGGATTGTGCTAAGTGAAGTAAGCCAGAAAGAAAGAGACAAATACTAGATGGTGTCACTTATATGTTGAATATAGAGAAACAAAACACAGTATCAGATAAAGCCAAACTAAGGAACAAACCCTTGAAATCTGACCATAGACCTGAGGCTACCAGAGAGGGAAGAGGAAGGGGGAGGGCAAGAGCAAGGTGGAGAGGGAGCATAGTCTCGGACTATGATGGAGAACTTTGGGTGTCTTAGTGGAGGGTGTGGTGTGGTAATGACACCTTAGCTGGGGATCCTACACTTTTAATACACAACCATGCAAACCAATGTTACTGCAATGAAAAAAAAAAAAGAGTAAAATTTAAGATTAGGCAATGTAGCCCTAAAATTATTTCCAACCTATAAAATACATTGCTATGTAAAAAGTCATTAAAACCTGACTGTAGTTGAGAAGTAATCATTTATGGCAATTAATTGATAGGAAGAGACAAACATAAAAATTTAGCAAAGGTGTAGAACAGTCTATAAAATATCTTCACAGTTTTAACAATTTCTTTGTTGCTTACCTATAACAAAATGGATTTTAATACAAATTACTGAAGTGTGAGGCATTAGTCATTAGTTACATAGTAAGTAATTAATGGGAAGAGCAGACAGTCCTCCTCATCCTTCAGATCTCACAACTTCACAGGAGCTGGACCAGACACCCTAGGTCTATTTATCATGTGTGTGGAGGTCTCTGTCTGTCCTCTGTGCCGGCTCATACAGTTTATCAGCAGTGACTGTTTGTTTTTCTTTATACTGTATTTCCAGTGCCTTGCCCTGGACAAGAACCTGTGAGGAAACCCCTAAGTATATGTGTTCAGCGAGAGCATGCGTGACTGAACCATTGATTACAAGGCACTACCATGTATTTCATCTGACCAAGCCCTTTGAGACAGATATATGTGACAGAGAGCCTAGCCTTACGAGGGTTAAACAAAAATTAGAACATTTGAGGAATACATTTTTGGGTAAGTTTGAGAAGTTCAGTGAAGTGTGGAGATACGCTGTGAGATGCCCTTCACACCTGAGGTGTCTGAATACGGTGAAGGTGCTGGAGAAGACCTTCTCAGCACCTGCTCCTTCAGTTTCAGAATATCACTAAGGCTAAGGACTGCAAAAACAAAATTTTGCAGGGTATCTTTTGTTTCTCGGTTTGATTTAACATTTTAATTTGATTTAAAATTTTAAGGTGCGTGCATGCTAATTAATGGATGTTTGTAATTTTACATACGCACAGACATTTAGAAAATAAAGCTTGGAGATTTCTGGACCTACTAAATGGAGATTTCTGGACCTACTAAACATAGAGCTTCCACAGGATCCAGCAATTCCACTCCTAGGTATTTACCCAAAGGACACAGAAACATCAATTCCAAAGAACACCTGCACCCCTATGTTTATAGCAGCACTGTTTACAATAGCTAAGCTTTGGAAACAGCCCAAATGCCCAAAAATAGATGACTGGATCAAGAAGATGTGGTACATATATACCATGGAATATTACTCAGCATTCAAAAAAGATAAACACATGCAATTTGCAGCAACATGGATGGCGCTGGAAGGGATCATGCTCAGCGAAATAAGCCAAAAAGAAAAAGAAAAATACCGGATGGTCTCACTCATAGCAGGAATCTAGAATACTTAAATAAGGGACCAGGAAAATGAATAACTATAAGAAAGTGAAAATCAAAATCAACAAAAACTATGAACCAGAGACACTTTTTGGGGGGCGGGAGGGGAGGGATTGGGGTCAGAATGGGGGGATTGCAATTGTAGGGGGAATATAAAAATAAAATTTATTGATTAAAAATAAATAAATAAATAAAAAATGAAGAGCCGTCCTGAGCTCTGCACTAGGAATGTCTGACTTTGGAATCATTGTACTTCCCACAACCCAAGCTCTCTGCTCAGAATAAGGCTGTTAAATAGAATTGTCCTAGAGTGGGTGCTTGGTAGTACTGTTTAATGCAGTGAATAAAATGCTAATAAATGGTTAAATAATTACTAAGAAAAAAAAAAAAAAGAAAGCTAACCTTCACTTTAGCCAAAGGCCTTAAAATGTATTTTAAGGCCAAATATATAAAGTGTGCTATCAGGTCAGAAGTGGTGGTGAAGCGTCTTCCTTTCCCTGAAGTCGCTCCTTGGCTCTGAGGAGTCGTGCTGTGCTAATGAAAAAGTTCGAACCTGCTAGTGTTGACCTAATACATCGAATCAGTTCTGCAAGAAATTGTTTTAAAAAGTTTAAGAGGCTTATAATATTTGACACATGTATGTTTTTATAGTGAATAATTTATTGTTACTTAGAACTGAAGTTTAATGCTGCCTCATAAATTTTACAACCACTTCAACTTGTCCTTTGAAAAACCTCTTTAATCTTAAAAGATTTTTCCCCTTAGTGTTTCTTTTTTGATCACTTTATAAAATCCTGCTTTACTTAGACCTTTTTGTATGTGAAGTATTTCTAATGGCATTTTAGATTATGCTGTTTGTGTTCTAGCCTTTTTATATTATTAAAGATGCAGAGTCCTTTTGAAGCCTCTTTGTTAGGACGCCCTATTCAGTGGAGATGGCACCTTTCCTTTACCTTTATTCTCCCATAGGATATGGTATGTGGCCCCTTCAAAACATCTTAGAAGTATTGTGAGGTTATATTCTATCAGGCTTATTATCATGCTTCCTCTTTCCACCAGATACACCTCATATACTAGTAAACTTAGCGTTTCACTTGCGACTGCTCGGCTGTTCCATCCTGGTTTTATTCTTTGCTTTCCTCTTTCATAGTTCCTGGTCTAAGAACTATGAAAACTATGTTTTTGCCATGTTTTCTTTTTGAAAAACCACCCTTCAGGGTGGTTTTATTAGAGATCTTTGCTATTTTATTAGAGATCACATATTGTATTTTTATGTCAAATATCTACTAATTTTCTTAATGACATATTTTAATTGTATTTGATTTTGAGAGTGGCTTGACAAAATGTTACTAATGAGACCATAGACTTAGATCTCATTCCTGGATAGTTTGGTTAATTTCGTTTAGTTCTACACCTATGAGTAATATCCATTTGTGTTACTTCCTGGTCATCCTTCAGGTACATCCCTTTGATATCTGGTGATGACTTTGAATGTCTTTGTGGTACACATTCAGGAGGCCTCCTCTTTTTCCTCCTTCTCTTGGTCTTTACAGCTTTGTGTAATCCTTCCTTGAGCGTGGGCAGGACCTGTGACTTGCTGCTGACTTATAGAATATGGCAACCATGATGGTATGTCACTCTCATGATTACATTACAATATTTAAGACTGTCTTGTTAGTAGGCTCACTCTGGACTCTTGCTGTCTTTTCCTTGATGACTTGATAAAGCAAGTTGCCCTGAGTCCTACAGCCATAAAGAACTGAATGCTGCAGATAGCCATATGGAAACAAAAGAAGATCCGTCCCCATTTGAGCCACCAAATGAGAATCCAGCTCTGGTCAAACCATGATGGCAACTTTCTGTGGCCCTAAGCAGAAGACCCAGCTCAGCTGTGCCTGCAGAAACTTTGAGAATATTTATGTGTGTGGTTTAATGTTAAGTTTGTCATAATTTGTTATGTAGCAGTAGTTATGTAGCAGTTATGTTATGTAGCAGTAATAATTCTCATTTTAATAAGTTAGGCATTCTTTATACAATACATACTTGTAAGAACCTCACTGTAGAAATATATAGAGTGCAATTTCTCTTTATCCTACTTTCCTTATGAGAGCTATCATCAACACTTTGGTATAGATCATGCTACAATAAACCCATGCCTACACATATGTAATTAAGTTACAAATTGACTTTTGTTTGTACTTTCCTGAAAGTTTTGTCACTTAACTGTGTCTTAGATGTGTGTCTTATAGTATGTGTTGTTTTTTTACCTATAGATAATAATCTAAATAGTAATTTAACTAAATAGTAATTTACTCTCTCCTTGCTGCTTTCAGTTCCTTACTGCTGTAAGGAAGGGTCTACTTAACACACCCCAGTGTTGTACCGTTATGCATTCACATGTGTTTCAGGCTGTTGTTGATTCCCAGAGAAGGAAGTTGTTTCGGTCGCTAGACACATTAACAAGACTTAATGGATGAACTCTTGATGGAATTAATTATAAGTTCATCTTGTGAGGTGGTGACTAAAATCTATATGGGCTAGTATGATATATAAAAGTCAAAAGAAGTACTTAAAACATTTTAAGCTTCCTTGATGTGTGTGTGTTTTCAAAAGGATAGGTACAAATGTGTACATGTACATGGAATATTTCTGAGTGCCACATGTAAAAACTCTTGCCTTTAGGGAGTGGGACTCGTCTGGAATGAAAAGTTAAAAGCATTTTTTATATGTGTCTGTTATTTTTAATAATCACTTTTTTTTGGTAGATATTTTCAAGTTGTCCTCCAAACTACCAACCATCTTGTTAAAATGTAAGGGCATACACATTGTTGATATCATTGATGCACATTAATAAATTTAACTGCGTGTAACAAATAGACAGATTTGAATAAGATTCAATAAGATTAGTGTTCCATCTTGGAAGAAGGGACTTGCTAAGTTAATGAACTAACGATTCCCTCAAAGCTGCTCCTAAAATACTACTAACACTCATCCCAAGTGTGTGCTGCGTTCACACTTACAATAAACCTATTTGCACAGACATTAATTTAGTGTTCTCAGAACCAAAATGATCAAGATACATAGATTTTAAGATAAGACCCTTTGAGGTGGATTCCACTTGTATTTCTGATTTGTTCAAACAAGTGAAGTGAGGCAAGTCACACCATTTATGGGGCACCTGCTTTATGTTAGATACCATCCTGGAGCGCTTTTATGAGTTACCTGATTTCATCCTTTCTGTAATTCTGAGGTTGATAGGATTGCTCTTTGCATTTATAGGCAAGGTAACAGCTGCAGTAAAGTCAGTAACATTTCCAGGGATGGGTCCAGTATTGGCATTCAGGTGTTGGCGCTTCCAGACCCCATGTTCTTTCTAATATTCATGAAGTCATGAGTACTTTATGCAGAAATAAGAAATTTTCACTTCTCTCCATTTCCCCTCATGTGAGTGCATTAGCAATCCTGTGCTTTTGTTATTGGCTCTTTCTAAGTTGAGCTGAAATGAGGCACGTGGCTTTTATTCAAATCTAACCTCTGACACTTGGCAACCATGTGTCTTCAGGCAAGTCTCTTAATTTTTCAGAACCCCAGTTCCAGCATTTGTTAAAGGGAGATGCAGAGCCTTTGACAGGGTCCCTGTGAAATGTTGGCAGTTGCCACCACCGTTGTTATTGTTGTGTTGTCATTTTAATAGTTCATAGAAGGGTGTGTTTGTAAAGATTGTTTGACCAGTCTTTTGCTTTACTTAATTATCTGATCTTTTCAAAAGGTCTTATCTTAAAATCTGTGTCTTGCTCATTTTGGTTCTGAGAACACTAAATTAATGTCTGTGCAAATAGGTTGATTGTAAGTGTGAACCTAGCACACACTTGGGATGAGTGTTAGTAGTATTTTAGGAGAGGCTTTGAGGGAATTGTTAGTTCATTAACTTAGCAAGTCCCTCCTTCCAGGATGGAACACTATGTGACTGGCCCATTGTTCTTCATTTTGCCACATCATGTGTTGGAAACTGCCTAAATAATATTTAGACTTCAGTTCATGCCATCTCTATGTATTCTTTTTGTGCACTATACAGTGACAGAGCACAAAGATAATTGCTTATATTCTTGTCTTACAATTCTGTAAAAAATGTTTTGACACTTCTTTCTAATAGCTTGTAATTGTATTTATGACTTTTCAGTGAAGTATGATGCGGTCTGAGAGCTTATCAATAAAATGCTGTTAGGTTCTGGATTAGGAAAAAATGAAAAAAATGATTAATTCCTTTACTATTTTTATTTGACACTTTAAGATTTGTGAATTCAGAGAGGATGAAAAGGAGTAATGATGAATCAACCCCAACCTTTACATGCTGATTTTGCAGTGAAAAAACCTGCTCATTTTAGAGGACTTTATTGTTGAAAAAGAAGGCATTCATTTAGATTTCTTTAGATGCCATTTTATAAAAATCTACCTTCCAGATTATTTAAAAACTCTAGGAGTAGACATGGTAGTAAGTAATAAACAGAATTCTTATTTATTGTATATGCTACTTTTGCCATAGGTTAACTTTATTAAAGTTTTATCTCTTGATTTGTGCTGTATCCTCTAAATAATAAATGTGTTCACACCTATAAGAAAGGACTTGAAGACTGATTACTCTATTTCAAATGATTATAGAGGACTATAATTTTCGTATCTTGCTTTAATGAGATCTTTCCATGGGTTATTTGATGCCAGATTTTAGTTTGGAATGAAGTATCTAATTATTGTCCCACCCTTATGGAAAATATGATTTGCTTTACAATGATCCTCTTTATGATGTGGTTTCCTAGGAATGCATTGTGGTAGGAAGTTGGGACTGTGTATGTCCTTTAAAAATGTCTCCAATACAGCTAGTATTTCACTTGCTTGTGCAATGTAGGAACATGCCCAGCAGATGGTGATCAAGTATAATGAAAATGTACTTGAGATTGTGTCTGCTAATGTGCGTGAAAAAAATTTGTCATTTTAAATATATTGATTCAATTTTAATCTGTATACTCAGAAACCATAATAGAATCTTTTTACTTTTTCAAACTCCATTTTTTATATACAACAGCACTAGCACTACCCTAAAGAACCCCACACCTAAAAAGTTGAATGAACTTGTGGGGGTGCCAGTCAATACCTTTGATTCCTAGGGAAATTATATCTCTTGGCATAAATAAATATGGTTAGGATTGCACATAGCAGAACATCCTTAAATATTCATAAAAAGTGCATTCATTTTATTTTAGATTAGCACCATTGCTTGGGCAAAGATATAGTCTACCACAGCTTAGTCCTATGGAACTTTTCTGCCATGATGGAAATGTTCCAGAACTGTGCCAGTCTTCACATGTGACAGTGGAACATTTGAAATGCGGCTAGTGTGACTGTAGAACTGAGTGTGAAGTTTAATTTAATTAATTTGAGCAGCCATTTTGATGATTGGCTGGTGGATTGGGGTTGGAGTACTAGACCTGGAACTTATGTAAAACTGGACCTGCTGGATGGAAAGCTGCTCACCAGGTAGGGGGGTGAGATTGGCATAGGGCCTGTCCACAGAGCATGTGGATGTTGTGCATAGAAACTGCCTCCACCACAGGAGAGACTCCTGATGTGCTGACTTGCAGCTCCTGTGTGTGAGGTCTGTCATGGTGACGACCCAGGAGCCAATCAGTCTTCTGGTGGTTAGGCTCTTGGGTTTCAGGGGAGCTCTCCCTAACGTCTTTTGAAAGAGAAAAAAAATCACTTTAATAAAAAATCTTATCATTTATTGGGATATTATATGTAGTCTGGAATAAAATGATTTATTTGATAATTTGTTGGCACCTTTGACACTATTATGTGGACTTGAGCTCTAGACTGCTGTATAAATGAGGGATAAGAGCTGTTTCATAGGATACTCATAAAACATAACATTTCACACACAACTTATAAAGCCACTTAGCTTCTCATTAATTTTCAACATTAATGAACTAATTAAATATCATTCTTAGGTATTTACTAAGGCAAAGATACGTATTTCTTTTCTTTTTTTAAAAAGATTTATTTATTTATACAAGCCCTGGAGTACCGGCCAGAGGCGTGGGAGGGTGAGAGAATTCACCAGAGACGGAGCAGGGAGCAGAATAGGCAGGAGGACCGAAATACACTGCTGAGGGGAGCAGCAGGCGAGACAGGAGAGGTCTGCTGCACCATGTGGGAATCTCTCTGGCAGGCGGCCGGGAATTGAACCGGTGCTGCAGAGGCTGCGGACAGCTTCACAGCGCTGTGCTCAACCCGCTGCACCATCAGGGAGGCCCAGGACAAGTATTTCTTTTACGTTTTTTTGTTTCAGTGAGTCACATTTTGATAAATTTAGTCACTTGTCAACTTTTTTTTTTTTTCAATTGAGCAGGGATTTATAATAGTGTCTTTTTTTTTTTTTACAAACAGGTTTCTTTTGTGAGATCATGATGTTGAACAGTTTTGATCATCCTTTTAATAAACAAGAAAGGATGTCAGTATGTTCATAAGTATATTGCAAAACTTAGTTTTAAGGGAATTAAGATATTCCCTGAGTGTTGCACTGTTAAAACAGAGACATATTAATAAATGTTGATTTTAATGTGTGACTTTTAAAGATGCCTTTTATTTTGAATTTTTAAAAAGCAAATGTGTTTTTTTTTTAAATAGTCACTGAAAAAGAAGGAAGTCTTAAAATGTTTATGAATCTCTGGTCATTTTTTAGTTCTGTCAGGCATCTCATTTTTTAACTTAGTTTTGTTTTTCTTTTTGTTGCTAATTAAGTCCCTCTTGAGGGGCCTTCCCAGTGGTGTGGCAGTTGAGTGCTGCAGCCTCTGCAGCACAGGTTTGATTCCCTGCTGGCCAGGGAGAACCCCACATGGTGCAGCAGACCTCTCCTGCCTCGCCTGCTGCTCCCCTCAGCAG
This sequence comes from Talpa europaea, assembly GCF_964194135.1. Lineage (NCBI taxonomy): Eukaryota > Metazoa > Chordata > Mammalia > Eulipotyphla > Talpidae > Talpa > Talpa europaea. The sequence continues at coordinate 127,131,995 of NC_140074.1, forward strand.
TGTCTTCAGTCCGTCTGCCTCTTCTGTTCCCTGCTCTGGCTCTGGTGAATCCTCTCATCCTCCCGCGCTTCTGACCTGTACCCCAGTTCTTGTATAAATAAATAAATAAAACTTAAAAAAAAAGAAGCATCTGGAAGATAAAAAAAACTATTAAATTAAAAAATAAATAAAGTCCCTCTTGAAAAAATTGAAATAAATGTGTTTTGGATCAGTGGAACTTATTTTCAGTGTTACTGGATACTTTGCTGCATTATTAACTGTTACTATTTATATTTCAATGATATTTAGCATACCTTAAGAAGACTATTTTGCAGATGGAATGTAACTACTACCTGTTGCTCAGGTGAATATAAATACATGAAATTTAAAGTTCTCATTTTAGTTTTCTGATCATTTATAATCTATTAGTTGTATTGCTCTTAAAATGTTTTATATCTATGACACATTAGCATACATATAAAAAGTGTATGACAATGCACAGATACAATTTAAAGAACAGTTAGAAAGTAAACCTCTCCATACTTCCATCCCAGCCAAGAAATGCATATTATAACACGAATTCTTTGTATGTCCCTCCCATATTTCCTCACCTTCTCTTCTCCAGAGAGGAAACACTGTCCTGTACTTTTTATTAGTCACTCCTTTTATTATTAACTATGTGTAAGTGGAATCATGCTATATGTATTATTTTGAAGCTTGCCTTTTTACTATTTCTTAGATTCATTCATGTGAAGTATAGCTGTAGTTTCCATTTGTGGTAAACTTATAACATCAGTGTAGAACATAAATACATGACGCCACACAAATCTTAAGTGTAAAGCTTGAAGTTTTTACAAAATGCATACATTTATATCACCACCTTCCACATCAAGATAGAAAATATTACCAGCTCTCCAGAATGCTCTCTCTGGCTCCGTCCCAGTCATTTGTTGCCACCCTCAAAAGGCAACCACTATTCTGCATCATAGCACCATAGATTAGTTTTAAATATTTTGATTCATAGTTTATGTCCATTTCCCCCCACTTTTTGCTCAACATTGTGTCCTGAGATTGATCTCTGTTGCTGCATTTAGCAGTGGTCCATTGTTTTTGTTTTATTATTGTATGGCTATATTATATTTATATATCCATTCTATTGTTTGGTGTTTGGGTTTCCAGTTTGGCGCTATTACCAGCAATTCTTTGTACATTCCTGCACGTATCTTGTAGTGCATATATGTGCATTATTGATTCAGAAGTGTGATGATAGTAGCTACTCCCTAAGAGTTTTCCAAAGTGCTTGTAGCAGTTTACATTTCAACCAGTAGGATTTAAAAGTTTATGACTCACTTTTTACCAATATTTGATTCATCAGTTTCTTTTAATTTTAGGAATTCAAGTATGGTGGCTGTGTAGTTTTAATTTCATCTTCAGTATCACTATTAGTGATACTGAACACCTCTTTCTTGCTTGTGGCCATTTGTATATCCTCTCTTGTCAAGTTCCCTGTCACTTATTAATAAAAAATATTTTGTCAGTCTTTTTTGATTTGTCACAACTCATTATTTATTCTGGGTGCTAATTAGTTGTTGAATTATGTATTGTAAATCTCTGTTTTTCTGATGACCTCTGTTGTACAGTATTATGTATAATATGGGTCTATTTGCCACATGTTTCAGATGTTTGTGTATTTTTCTTTTTTTGTGCCTAAGATTTCTTGCTTCTCCTACCCCAAGGTCATAGAGATAACTTGCTCTAGTATCTTACATCATCTTTCTTATTTTATTTTACTCATTTAAATATATGGTACGTCTTGAATTGACTTTTATCTATGAAGTGAGGTAGGGGTCCTCTCCAAGTCATTAATACTTATTAATTTTTTAGCTACTTACATGTCTATATAAATTTGGGTTACATTTTTACTCCTCCCTGTGTGCACACCCTTCACTGCCCTCCACCAAACCTCCCACTGGTGCCATTATTATAAACCAGGAAGTTTATTTATGTTGTTTCTAAACTCTAGCCTCTTATGTTGCTTTGTTAATATGTATACTAATACCACACTGTCTTAATTACTATAGCTTTAAAAGAAATCTTGATTTTTAGTAGTGTAGTTTATACACTACAGCTTTATTTTCAAGATTATTTTGGCTTTTCTTGGCCCTTTGCATTTCCACATAACTCTTAGAATTAGCTTGCCAGTTTTTATACATAGACACACATACATACTTGTTGAGATTTTAATTGGGATGCATTGAGTCTATAGATGAGTGGGAGGAATTAATATTTTCATAGTATGGAACTATATTCCAAGACCAGATAAGCAGTGGTCTGCTTTATTTTTACGTTTTTTTCTAGAAATGTCTTAGGATGGAATCATAAGCTCTACAATAATTTTTTAATTGTAGTAACATTGGTTTACAACACTGTAAGTGAGTTAGGGGTATTGCTCCACATCTCTTCACATGTGTGTTACCACAGCACACCCCTCACCTAAACACCTGTAATCCTCCACGACAGTCCTTTGGCCCTTCCCTCCCTTTACTTTATCTCCCTCCACCCCTTCTGGTAACTCAGTTCTGTCAGAATTCAAGGATTGATTTTGGTTTAGTTTTGTTTGTTCCTTTGTATTGTTTCTTTATATTCCACATGAAGTGAAATCATCTGGAGTTTGTCTTTCTCTTTCTCATATTTCACTTAGCATAGTCCCACCCAGTTCCATCCATGTTGGGTCAAATGAGAAAAGTTTGTCTTGTTTTTAATAACTGAGTGACAGTCCATGGTGTGAACAGTGATAGTTTTACTTGTTTCCAATTTGGATTCCTTTTATAGCGTTCTCTTTCCTTGCTCTAGTCTGGTACTATTTTGAGCAGTGGTAGTCTAAATGGACATTCTCATCTTGTGCTTGCCCTTAGAAAACCATGCAGTTTTTCACCACTGAGTATGATGGTAGTCTTTATTATGTTAAGGTATGTCTATCTCCATTTTATTCACAATTTTTATCTTAAGTTGAGGCTGAATCTTGTCAGGTGCCTTCTATGCATCTATTGATATCATCGTATGTTTTTCTCTTTCCTTTGGCTGATGTAATAAAGTTCATTGACTTGTATATGTTGAACTGCACGTTTGGAACAAATCCCACATGGTCATGATGTATGATCCTTTTAATGTATTGTTGAATTCAGTTTGCTAGGATTTTGTTGAGGATTTTTGCATTTGTGTTCATCAAGGATATTGCTCTCTAGTTTTGTGTGTGTGAGTGTGTGTGTGTGAGAAAGAGAGCGAGAGGGGGGGGGGAGAAAGAGAGAGAGAGAGAGAGAGAGAGAAATGCCCTTGTCTGCTTTTGGTATTAGAGTGATGTTAGCGTCATAAAATGTTTTTGGCAGCATTCTTCAGTTTTCTTGGAAGAGTTTGAGAAGGATAGGTATTAGTCCTTTGTGAAGGCTTCATAGAACTCACTAGTGAAGCCATCTGGTTCTGGGCTTTTGTTTTTTTGGGAGATTTTTGATTACTGTTTCAATTTCCTTTTTGTAATTGGTTGTTTAGGTTTTCTGTTTCCTATTGATTCAGTCTTGGAAGGTTGTATGCTTGTAAAAATTTATTTATTTCTTCAGGGGTATCTAATTTATTGGCATAAAGATGTTCACATGATCCTTTGTATTACTGAGACATCTATGATAATTTCTTTCATTTCTGACTTTATTAGATTCTTCTCTTAGTGAATCTAGATATAGGTTTGTCTGATTTGCTTATTTATTCAAAGCTCTAGCTTTTGGTTTCATTGATCTTTTGTACTGTCTTAAAATTTCTGTTTCATTTATTTCTGCTCTAATTTTTATTATTTCCTTCTATTGGCTTTCGGTTTTGTTCTTCTCTTTCTTAAAACTATATAGTCTTATCAACTGCTTCTTTCACTTACTGTTTTTGAAGTTTATGTTACATGTATCAGTAATTCATTCCTTTTTATTTCAAGTGACACATCATTGAAGAATGCATCATATTTTGTTTATCCATTTACTAAGTAATGGAAATTTAGATTTTTATCAGTTTTCACTGTTATGAATAATGCTGCTATGTACATTCATATGCAAATTTTTTGACATAGGTTTTTTTTATTTTATTTTTAAAAGATTTATTCATTTATTTTATACAAGAACTGGGGTATAGGCCAGATGCGCGGGAGGGTAAGAGGACTCACCAGAGACAGAGTGGGGAACAGAACAGGCAGACTGATGAAATATACTGCTGAGGGGAGCAGAGGGCAAGACTGGAGAGGTCTGCCCTGCCTTGTGGGACCCTCGCTGGCTGGCCAGCCAGGATCGAACCGGCGCTGCAGAGGCTGCGGACAGCTTCACAGCGCGGTGCTCAACCGCCTGCGCCATCAGGGGAGGCCTGGTTTTTTTTATTTCTTTTGGGTAGATTTCTAGAAGTAGGTAGTATAGTAAGTGTATTTAACTTTTTAGATAATTATCAAACCATTTCCCAAAAAGGTTGTACCATCTTACAGTTCCACTAACAATATATGTTTGTTTCTTCACATCTTCAACTGTTGGTATTATCAGTGTGTTTGATTTTGACCGTTTTAATCATCATACAGTGCTATTGCATTTTTAATTTGCATTTCCCTGATGGCTAATCATAATGACCATCTCTTCATTTGCTTATTGGTGATTTCTTTGTATTCTTCAAATAAATGTTTATTCTAATAATTACCTGCTTCTCATGAGGTCAAAATAAAATGGTTGTGCAAGAATAGAATAATCACTATAGACATCCCACAAAGGAGAATGATGAGTGACACAAAGGATTCACTACTTCATAGGTAATTCTGAAATCGGCTAGATATTGGCTAGATAGCAGGCTTAAGATCTGAAAATGTCTCTTGGGTCCTCTTCTGAGGCTCTTGATTCTGCTTTCTAAGTTATCTTATTCATGCATGATACCATATGTTTGCAGTTGAGTGGTTATTGTTTGCACTCAATTAGTTTTCTCATCTTGCTTCTCTTCAGAAGAATTTTTGGGTAGATTAGCCCCTTTTCATTTTGTACATTCAATAGTGGCTAGAACATATCAGAGGATCAGCAAAGAAATAGAGCACTTGAACAACACAATAGATTAACTGGACCAAACAGACATATACAGAATATTTCACCCAACAGCAATAGAATACACATTTTTCTCCAGGATAAATCACATGATAGGTCACAAAACAAGTCTTAATAACTTTTAAAAAAGACTGAAATCATACAGAGTGTCTTTTCCAGTAAAGCTGTAAGGAAACTAGCCATTGATAGAAGTAAAACTGTAAAAGTCACAGATCTGGAAAGTAGCACATTCTTAAGCAACGAGTGAGAGAAGAAATCAAAAGGGAAATAAAAAATATCTTGAGACAAAAGACAGGGAAAACACAGCATACCAAAACTTATGGATATAGCAAAAGCAGTGTTAACTGCAAAATGAATAGCTCTAAAAGCTACATTAGAAAAGAAACTATGACATCAACAAGCTAAATTTACTCAAGGAATTAGAAGGACAAACTCCAAAGCTAGCAAAACAAAAATTAAAAATTGGTGCAAATATAAACAAAAAGGAGAATGGAAAAACAAGAGAAAATCAATTAAAAAGTCAACAAAATTGACAAGCAATTAATTGAATTTACTAGAAAAGAGAAAAGGACTCTACTAAAATAAGTAAAGGAGGGAACATTGCAATTGATTTTATATGAAGAAAAAGGGCTATAGGAGAATACAATGAACAGTTGTAAGCCAGTAAATCAAATAACCTAGATGAAAAGAACAAATTCCTAGAAAAATACAGTGTGTCAAGACTGAATTATGAAGAAATAGAAATTTTGAGTATGCCTCTAGCCAGTAAGGAGATTGAATCAGTATTCAACATTCTCCCAATAAATAAAAGCCTCAGACCAAATGCCTTGGGATTAATTCTACCAAACAGTTTAAGAATAATTAACACCAGTGGTCCTCAAACTCTTTCAAAAATTGAAGCTGAGTCAACATTTCTAAATGGTATGAAGCCAGCATTACCCTGATACCAAAGCCAGACAAAATACTGCAGGAAAAGAAAATTTCACACCAGTATTCCTTATAAATATTGACATGAAATTCCTAAAAGAAAACTGGCAAAGAGAATTCAATATTTTAAAAGATTATATACCTGGGCCCGGTAGGATATAGTCTTGGAATGCAAGGATGATCCAATATATGAAACTCAGTGTAATATACCACATTAACAAAATAATGATCCCCAAAAAGGATCATGTCAACTGGTGCAGAAATACTAAACTAGGAATAGAAGTAAACTACCTCAAAATAGTAAGGGCCATATATGAAAAGCCCACAGCTAACATTGTACATAATGGTGAAAAACAAACTTTTTTTTCTCTATGATCAGGAACAAGATGATGTTGAAAACACTTTTGTGACTTCTATTCAACATAGTATTGAAAGTCCTACCCAGAACAACTAGACAAGAAAAGTAAATTAAAGGCATCCAAATTGGAAAGGAAGAAGTACAATACACTCTGTTCAGAGACTATATATCTATAGAAAACCCTAAATATTCTACTAAGATCTATTAGACCTAATAAATGAATTCAGCATATTTGCAGGATGCAAAACCAACATGCAAAAAGCACTTGTATTTTATAAACTAATAATAAACGATCTGAAAATAAAGTTCAAACAATTCTGTTTATAATAGAATGAAAAAGAATGAAATTCTTAGTAATAAAACAACTAAGGAGATGAAGGACTTATACATTGAAAAACTACAAAACGTTACTGAAAAATATTAAAAATGACATCACTAAATGGAAAAACATCCTGTGTTCATTGGAAAGACGTAGATGATTAGTATTGTTAAGGTATTTTTTCTTCCATTATGGTTTTAAAATTTGGTAATCATGTTTTTCATTTTTAAGCACATTTTTATGATTACAGATCATTAATTTCCTTTTCACATCTGAAATGTCTTCTTGAGTCACATTGAGAACACAATTTAAAAATACATTTTAGAAGTTCCTCTTGTAGATATATTAAGTATCTTTTGCAGAAGGACATTTGCTTGGTCTTCCTTTAGGATTTTAAATTCTATTATATGTCTCATTGCTTATATCTGTCATTATAGGGACTAATCTACATTTCTCTAGTATTTGAAATCAACAATGATGTCTAGAATGTATCTGGATTCCTGTTTAAATATTTAACATTAGAAAAAAGTGAAGGAAACATTTACATTCTCTGTAGTTTTATTCTTTAACAGGAGTAAAGAGGTATTTGTATGTCAGGGATTCTTAGTAATGTGCTGAAGCTTTTCTTTCTATGTTAGTTTTGGCACCCTGAAATTAATCAAGCCACAGTCTCTCTTTTCTAATTGGCACAAGTACCATAATCATGAGCTCACTGTAATCACGCCCCCATGCCAGTTGTAGCCTGTCTCTATGAGCACCATGACTTGCTGTTCTGTGTGGCAGGCAGCACCTGTTATTCTACATAAACAGGCTTATAGGATTGAGCTTTGCCTCTTCCGTCTGTCTCACAGTTCACCCTCCCACCCCATCAGTGAGAATTTGAAGCTTTCTATACAGACTTAGAGTTCTAGTTAATTTTGTTTCCACTTGGAGACAGTCTCACTGGCAAGAAATGAAACTTCTGTGCCTAATGTCCTATGTTGCTTGTGCCAGCCAGATTTTAGCAATGATACTGATCTCCTTCTTTAGTTGGCTTGACGGCCTTCACAAGAAGTTGGCTTCAGCTGTGCCTCTGCTTTACTTGGCCAGCTTTGGAGCATATTTTAGGAACAATATCATGAATTTAGTTTTGGACCTGTTGCATTGGAGGCAGGGCTGTTCAGTTTGTATTTGTAATGGGGTGGGAGGCCAAGAGAACAATTTGGGCTGGAGATGTAGATTTGCTACTCAAAACTTTTCCTTATATTTGAAAAAGCAATAGTTTATTGGATTGTCCAGGGGAAGCATGCAAAGGGAAAATAGCAAGGCTGGACAGAACCCTGAAATTGCAGCATGTATCGAGTGCACAGAGAAAGAAAAAAGGTGAAGGTTACCATGAAAGAGATATCTGAAGGATAGGATGACAAACAGGGAAGAGTGGTTTTGTGGAGCCAGTGAATGTGGCATCTTTAAAACTGTCCCTAATGTTTTAGTGATATTAACTAGGGTAAAGACAAATTATGGGCTCATTTTGCTTGAACAACTAGGACATTGTTGATAACTTTATTTATAGTACTTTCAGGATGATGGAAGTCAGGCTGTGGTTGATTGAAGATTAGGCAGGTTAGAACATGGATCTAATCAATTATTTTGAAAATTACTGTGGAGGGAGATAGATTGGTACAGAAAGGTAGCTACAAGTGAATTAAAAAGTGTGTTATGCTTATACCCTAATAAATAGATAAATGTTTTAGCACTCTTTTATTAGTATTTCCTATGAGAAGTACTTTAATATTTCAGCATTTTTAATTTTTAAGTATAGCTCTTTTTATGATTGTTTAATCTATTCTTCAAGAAGAATAGGCCACTGCTTAGTATGATTTATCAGCTCGCCTCTTCCCACATACTGAGTTTTAAATGCTTATGTCGGCTCATGCACCTTGGCTGATGACATTATTCTTAAATTATTTCTTTATTTTTCTCATTCATTTTTGACTTTTTGGACACCTAGTGTATTGAGTAGAGTTATTAAAATCAATAGCTCTCTCTGGACCAGTGTTTTAATTACTACCTCATCTAAGAAATATTGTTCTTTCAGTGTTGCTGCCAAAAACACATTCACTTTAATCTTGTCCTTTTGTACTGCAGTCTGTCTTTGGGGAATACTTAGTAGGGCCCACACCTTGTGATGGAAATCTTGATAGGGCTCGTGGTGGAAAGTTAGTGACTTTCATTCATTATGTAATGGTTAGTTATATTTCATATGTCTTGAAGCTGATGTTCAAAGAATAGACTTTTTTAAAAAAAGATTTATTTTTATTTATACAAGCACTGGGGTACAGGCCAGAGGTGTGGGAGGGCGAGAGGACTCACCGGAGGTAGAACGGGGAGCAGAACAGGCAGACGCACCGAAAACACTGCTGAGGGGAGCAGCAGGTGAGACAGGACAGAGGTCTGCTGCACCGTGTGGGCATCTCCTTGGCCGGACAGGAATGGAACCCGCTCTGCAGAGGCTGTGGACAGCTTCACAGCACTGCATGCAACCTGCTGTACCACCAGGGAGGCCCCGAGGAATAGACATTTATAATCATGGAACTTTCACTGAATTAAGAATAAAGATACAGGAGAGTAATAATGAGTGAGAGAACATATTGAGAATGGCATTTTTATACTATATGTTGGGGGAATGTCTTTTTGTTCAAAATTCATGTCAAAGCTTAGACTATTTACCTGTTTGCTGTACTTAACACCTTTTACCTGAATTAACATAGTATATTTTTTTACTTTGATTTATCAGTGGTTTCAAATTAATTCAAACTTTCAGCTATATGAAGGTTTTGATGTTTAAAAATCTTAAGACTTTATGTGGAACATGAATCCAACAAACCTTGCTAATAATTATCTTCTCTGAGAATGTATACTTCTTCCTTGCCACCCCCTTCCTACCATTGGGAAAAGGGTAATGAAGGAGAAAATATTTAAATTCATGTAGTTTATTAAAGTTCACTTAAAAGGTGTATTTGTTTGTAAGCAAGTATGTGGAATTTAGGTGATATGTTATTTATAGTTTAGCTTAAATGAAGTACAGTATGAGAAAGACAAGTGGTTATTTATAATTTTTCTTTGCTATTGAAAAATCATTGTTAATATTAAAAAAACTCATTTCTAAAAAATACAATTGGTAATTTTATATCTAAATATCTTTGTGTCCCCTAGATTTTCCAAATTTTGATCGTTACTATTTTGGTCTGTTAATAGGGAACAGTACACTGCGAAGCTCCAAATGAGGTCACATTCTATGAGTCCATCCTCCAGAGAAGATGGAGAAAATATTACCCCAAAGATTTGTGTAAGATCAGATTCTACATTTTTTTTCATTCATTGTTTTAAAATAACTCCAAAAGTGCTACAAATATTATTTGAAAACAGTGACTAAAATCTGAAGGTTTTGATGAATTTCCTGATATTCATCAAAGAGAGCAGGGTGTTGGGCATATGCCTGTTTCTTCTGCTTTCTCCAGGAACTTGAGGCATCAGGTTCATTAGTCTATTCTCCTGTGCATTGAAGAATAGCTGGAGACCTTCATTTTTAGTGACATTTTTTCTTTTCCCATGTACTCTAAAGTATGTCTGAAGATGTTTGACACCTGTGACAATAAAGTTAAGAAGTTGGGGTCAACTTGTAATGAAGTGGGGAGTGCAGCCTCTCTCGTGTCTAGTTGCTTACCATAGTTTGGTTTGAGCAGGTGTTAATGAGCTTTGCCTAACTTTAGAGTAGAAGAACTTTGCTTGCTGCAGTCTTTTTTGCCTTACTCTGGCCTGTCTTAGGTTACATGACTTTAGTTCAAGGAGATCACGTGAGATGTGTGATTGCTTCAGTACATACTGCTCTCAGCATAACTCGCTGCTTTTCCCCCCCAATGATAGCTTAGAACTTTCAAAAATACTTTAATATAAATGATAGTACTTTTGAAATATTCATAGGTTTATTATCAGTCATTGTATTTATTCAGAATAGACAAAGCAGCTACATTTTCTTAAGATAGTCTTATTCACAAAGAAATGCACAAAAAGAGCAACAAAAGAGAAATAACTTTAATATAGTACACAAATAATAAAATCAAAATTTGTTCAGTAGAAATTTGGAGACTAAGTAAAAGATGAACATTTTAGTGTGTTTTTTTAATCACTCCAGATACCTTAAATGGCCATAGATAAATACATTTGTCAGTAATGTGGGTTTCCTAAAAGCATGAAAATGCTGTACCCACAAATTTAATTTTAAAACATTTGTTTTGGCTGTAGAATAATCATTATTATTTCACACAGATTTACCTTTGTAAGTTTTTAAAGTTCTCATAACAGTGTCCATTTCTGGGTCGATGTTAGACTGGCCTTAGTTAATTATAATTTTAATCTGATTTGATAAATATGCGATATAATAAATTGAATGGGAGGGAACAAAACATGGACTTGTATTTTTTTTTAAAAAGTAAAAAGTCATTGTAATTGTGTTTTCATGGTGTGAATCCAAAGTTTATTTCTCTTTATATTCAGTGTATGAATGAGAATTAAGAACAAAGAGCTTCTTGGACATCAACACAAACTTTCCTGCTAAATAATTTTAACGAGAGTAAATAATTCATCTTTTCAAGTGTTCCCCCACCTCCCTTTAAAGCTACTGTGGTATACCACAATTAAAACTTTTTGTAAAAGAACTTAAAGAGAAGAGTCTGGATTAATTTTTAAAATATTCTTTTGATGTTTTTTTTTTTTTTGAAATCTAGTTACTGTGTGAATATATTGTGAAGGCATCTCGTAGCCCTAAGCAGCTACAATAAACAGTCATTACTTAGAATTGAGAACTCTAGCTCAGTTGTAACATAATCCTTTTCTCTGAGGGCAATATAGAATTGACAAAAAAGCACATAGAACTCTCATTACTCTGAATGACATTTATTTTGTCCTGATTGTGTTCTTTTTTCTCCTTTTCTCTCTCTTCTCTTCCCCTTTCTCCATACCTCTCTCCTTTCTTTTATTCCTTCTCTCTTTCTTTCCTCCACCCCTTATTCCCTTGTTTTCTTTTGTATTTCAGGGAGTTCAAACAAAAAAATCTGCTCTTTCTTTGAATGACAGCGACATTGAAGCTCGCCTTAACAGTTGGAATCTTGGGGTAAAAAACATACTTTTTTTATGTATGTGTTGATGTGGCAAATCATAATGTTTGGGAAAATATCTGAACTAATTCGTTCCTATTCAGTGAATATTATTAGATGTTTCACATTTAGTACTATGTTAGTGGTCTGAAGAAATCTGACTATACGAAAGAGAAATTGCATTCTAATAGAAGCATAAAATAGTCCCAGTCCTTGACAAGTTGACATTCTTATTGGAGATATACTCACAAAATACTCATAAAATAGTGGGTTATAGAGAACATAGAATACTGAGGAGGAGAAGAGGGAAGCGTGACCTTGGAGAAACAAGGACAGAAAATCCTTGAGTTAAAAAAATTCAAGAAGAGTTTATGGATGAGCTGCCATTTTGGACAGCAGTTGTCAGACACAAAGGCCGAGGATATATTTGGGTAGATGGAGGTGAAGTGTTAGGAATTGAAGGCAGATACAGACATGAAGGAAGGTGTGGTATATAAATAAACTATCGTAATTGGATCTTCTTGATTTATGTAGAGGATTCCTGGGCACGTTTATCAGGTTGGATTGTTTTAGAGTTTTGAATGCTAAATTGAGAACTTCAGTTTAAAAATTTTAAGAAGTAGAGAGCTCTGGGGTTTATTTTTCCCCCTCATGTTCCATTTGTATGCATGTTTGGTTGCTTTCTTAGGCTACATTACATCTTAGCACATTGCCCTCCAGAAGATGTACACCAGTTTGTTTTCTAGTCAGCAATATATGACATTGTGCATTTTACCACTTTTTAATTGATGTTAGATATAATTATTTTTTTAGAAATCTAAAACCCTTCCTACTAATAATGGTCATTAAATGAAAGCCTTCACTTTAGGAAAATGGTGGCATCACAGAGGTTATATTGGATGTGAGCAGAAATGGAGACGGTATTTTCAGTGGTCTCCACTTTATGGTGACTTTTGTGACAATAGAAAGGGTGGAAAGGAATAACACTAAAGAATGGAAAAAATAATGAGTGGCTGGTGGGCTGAGCAGAAGGGAAATAGGAATATTACTCTGTCAGCTGGTCAGATGGGCAATCTGCTTTAGGGACTTAAAATCTTATTTTAGACTGGTGGAAGAGGTGGTAACATCTGTGGCAGAGTTCAAATTTGGACTCTCATGAGACTCAAGGACGGGACTCATACTTCTCCGTGAGGGTAGTGTTGGAGGTTGTACCCAGAGACTGAACAGCTCTGGTTTTTGAGTTTGGAATGCGAATGACTGGCCAATGTAGTGGCCACCACAAGAAGGTAGGGAAATGGATAAGAATTTGAGGCAATGAGAATCTGCTTGAATTTGGGGAGTGGGGTGAAAGAGAAGAGAAAAATAGAATTGTTAATGAGTGGGGAATAATAAGTCAAAAGAAAAATATTTTTACGTTTGAAGGTGTAGTGTAAGTTGCTGTTGGAGGAGAGTTATAAGTTACCAATGTGAGAGAAGAGCAAGGGAGTCCCTTAGAAAGACAAATTCTTTTGCCAGATAGCAAAATCAAAGTGAAAAATAAAATTCTGAACTATCCTTTTAATCTTGCCTTTGCCCTTAGCCATTGGAAAGTTCTGAAGTACATTTCTTAGCATATGGAGTACTTTTCACGATTATTTAACTGTTCAGAGGATTAAATTTTTCATTTGTATAATAAAAATTAAATCTGAAGTATTTTGAGGTGATGCCTTAAAACTGGGCCTGCCTGGGGTTTTGTTTTACATTTTTATTGTTCAAAGAATGCACTAACAGTGTAAAATATAAAAGTCTTGCATTTTTATGTATTCATGACATGTATGCATTAATCAGGCTGAACTATATCTCTTGATCACAGTAGAATAATTTAAGAATATCCAGTGTATTAGAAAACTTAGACTTTGCTTTGATTTTGGTTTTGTCTGAGAATGTGCCATGGACATTTTTTCTCTTTCTTCCTATGAATGATCAGTTAATAGCCAGAGTGAATTTTGTCCTCTATACTAAAGGTACATATTTTTACTTTGCTGGCATGAGTGTTAGATGTTCTAGATCTTGAATTTTCTGGTTCTTGTTAAACAATACATTTTTCCAAATATATTCGTTCCTTAGGAATATATGGTGTTTTTCTACCAATACATAATTCAAGTAAAGATTATTAAACCTCGCAATTAAAATACTCCCCTGTATTATTTGTTCATAATCTTTAACCTTTTTTTGTTAAAGATTTATTTATTTATGCATACTAGAGCTGGGGTACAGGCCAGAGATGTGGGAGGTGAGAGGATTTACCAGAGACAGAGTGGGGAACAGAACAGGCAGGTTGACAGAAATACACTGCTGAGGGGAGCAGTGGGTGAGACAGGAGAGGTCTGCTGCACCATGTGGGTTGCTTCCTGGTTGATCCCCTTCGGCCGGGGATCAAACTTGTGCTGCAGAGACTGCGGATTGCTTCATAGTGTGATGCTTAACCCCTTGCACCACCAGGGAGGCCCAATCTTTAACTTTAAAAAATAAAAAAAGATTTTATTTTTTTCTATTTATTCATATAAGAACTGGGGGATAGGCCAGAAGTACGGGGGCTTGAGATGATTCACCAGAGACAGAGTGGGGAACAGAACAGACAGAGCCACTGAAATATACTGCTGAGGGGAGCAGCGGGCAAGACATGAGAGATCTGCTAAGCCATGTAGGTTAGCTTCCTGGCTGGGGGATTGAACTCATGCTGCAGTGGCTGGTGATAGCTTGATAGTGCTGAGACTTTAACCCCTGTTCCGCCCATCTTTAACCTTTTTAACTTTGATGGTGATGGGCTCTGGACTGGGGGTTTGGTATAGGCTCCCTTTAGCTAATCACTGTAAAAACATTCTAAGTTACCTTTTGCACAAAACTTTAAAAATTATCCTATTTGATTTTTTTTCAAGCTTTAGATTCTATGGTTTATTTTATAATTATTTTAATGCTTTAAGAACTATACAGGGACTTTTGGAGGCTTTTGATGTCAAGTAGGGATTATTTGTAGTTTCATTTGCTTTTTAGAAGTTCTCATGTTAAGGTAGTAGGAAAACTACACATGTACTTTCAAGCTCATTTCTGAAATGTGTTAGTGAATTTTCTATTAGATTTTGGGGTATTTAACTATAACATTCAATAAAAATCACAACCTATATACAAAATCAGCAGGTTCTTGGATCCTTTTCCTATTTTATAGGTCCAGAAGAGGAAGAGGAAAAATTGGTTTGCTGGCATAACCAAAAAACTTCTATTACACAAAGCTTTAAATTCTGTTATTAAAAATCATGGTCATTGCACATTGATGGTTTAAAAGAAAAATGATTATATACAGGAAGACAAATTTTCATCTGTTCAAATATGGTTATATTATAATTGAATTGCTAATATGTGACATCTTAATTATATAGGTTTTTGTTGTGTCTTCTTGCCTTTTCCTTTTTTTCTATTTCTTTCACCCTTTCTTCTCTTCTTTTTCTTTTTTCCCTGTCCCCCGTCTCCTTTCTCTACTGTAATTTCACTGAAGAGGAAGGGCGATAGGTTGCATTCATTAATGGAGTACTTTGAGATGACATCAGCTACGTCAATTTTCATTAAATCAGTATGTTTGCCCATTTTTGTCTGAAACATAAAATTGTTTCAGGCAATTTTAGATAATTTTCATGTTTTTTGCATATGTTAGAAACTTGTCTATTTTCATAGTCTGCAGTGATCTTGTAGAGAAACTAAGGCTATTTTTGATAGGCTTCTCTCTCTCTCTTTTTTTTTTTTTTAACTTTAGGCTGCAATTTCAGATGCTGACTTGGGCCTGGCTTGGAACTGGGCTTTTTATTATGTTTTTAAATTTAAATTTTATTTTTATATTCCCCATACAATTACAACCCCCTTATTTTGACCCCAATCCCTCCTTTCCCCGCCCCCCACTCCCCATAAAGTGTCTCTGGTTCATAGTTTGTTGATTTTGATATTTTCTTTCTTGTAGTTATTCTTTTTCCTGGTCCCTTATTTAAATTTTCTAGATTTCTGCTATGAGTGAAACCATCCGGTATTTTTCTTTTTCTTCCTGGCTTATTTCGCTGAGCATGATCCCTTCCAGCGCCATCCATGTTGCTGCAAATTGCATGTGTTTATCTCTTTTGAATGCTGAGTAATAATCCATGGTGTATATGTACCACATCTTCTTGATCCAGTCATCTATTTTTGGGCATTTGGGTTGTTTCCAAAGCTTAGCTATTGTAAACAGTGCTGCTATAAACATAGGGGTGCAGGTGCTCTTTGGAATTGATTATTTTCTTTGTTTTTGTTGAGTCTCATCAGCTCTTTGTGTAGATTTTTGTGATGAGTCCTTTATCATTAGTGTTGTGTGCAAAAACGTTCTCCCAGTCGGTGGGGTTTCTCTTTGTTTTTGTTATTGTCTCTTTTGCTGTGCAGAAGCTCTTTAATTTGATGTAGTCCCAGCTGTTTATCTTTGCCTTCACTATCACTGCTTTGGGTGATGTGTCTGTAAAGATGTCTTTGATGTGCAAATCACGTAGTGTTTCGCCTATATTTCCTTCTATGTATTTTATGGTTTCAGGTCTTATGTCTAGTTCTTTAATCCATTTTGAGTTGATTTTTGTGTATGGTGTTAGGTAGTAGTCAAGCTTCATTCTTCTGCATGTAGTGACCCAGTTTTCCCAGCACCATTTATTGAACAAACTTTCTTTGCTCCAATGCATATTCTTTGCTCCTTTGTCAAAGATTAGTTGACCATAAATCTGTGGATTTATTTCTGGATTTTCTATACGATTCCATTGGTCTGTGTGTCTATTCTTGTTCCAATAACATGCAGTTTTGATGATTATGGCTTTGCATTACACAAATACCAAAACCGAACAAGGACAACACAAAAAAAGAAAAACTACAGGCCAATCTCGCGAATGAACACTGATGCAAAAATCCTCAATAAAATTTTAGCTATCAAAGCTTTGGAAACAACCCAAATGCCCAAAAATAGATGACTGGATCAAGGAGATGTGGTACATATACACCATGGAATATTACTCAGCATTCAAAAAAGATAAACACATGCAACTTGCAACAACATGGATGGCGCTGGAAGGGATCATGCTCAGCGAAATAAGCCAGAAAGAAAAAGAAAAATGCCGGATGGTCTCACTCATAGCAGGAATCTAGAAAACTTAAATAAGGGACCAGGAAAAAGAATAACTATAAGAAAGTAAAAATCAAAATCAACAAACAACTATGAACCAGAGACACTCTATGGGGGTGGGGGGTGGGGAGGGGAGGGATTGGGGTCAAAATAAGGGGGTTGTAATTGTATTGGGAATATAAAAATAAAATTTATAATAATAAAAAAAAATGACACACACACAAAAAAATTTAGCTATCAGAATTCAACAATGTATCCATAAGATAATTCACCACGACCAAGTAGGATTCATTCCAGGGACACAAGGATGGTTCAACATCCGAAAATCAATCAATGTTATCCAACACATCAACAAAAAGAAATATAAAAACCATATGATAATATCAATAGATGCCGAGAAAGCTTTGGACAAAGTGCAACACCCATTCATGATAAAAGCCCTTGAAATTCTTGGGATACAAGGAGCATACCTCAACATCATAAAGGCCATATATGACAAGCCAACAGCCAGTATCATTCTCAATGGTGAAAATCTGAAGGCATTTCCATTAAGATCTGGAACAAGACAAAGATGTCCACTCTCATCACTGCTTTTCAATATAATACTGGAAGTCCTAGCCAGAGCATTAAAACATGAGAAAGACATACAAGGAATCTAAATAGGAAAAGAAGAAGTCAAACTATCACTATTTGCAGATGATATGATAATATACATAGAGAAGCCCCAAAACTCCACAGAAAAACTAATTCAACTCATCAATCAGTTCAGTAAAGTGGCAGGATACAAAATCAACACGCGAAAGTCAGTAGCCTTCCTATACACAAACAATAAATCTGAAGAAGAAATAAAAAAACCCGTCCCTTTTATTATCGAAACAAAAAAATCAAATACTTGGGAATAAATCTCACAAAAGAGGTAAAGGACCTATACAAAGAAAACTATAAAACACTGTTAAAAGAAATAGAAGAAGACACAAAGAAATGGAAAGACATCCCCTGCTCATGGATTGGAAGAATAAACATTATTAAAATGGCCATCCTACCAAAAGCAATATACAGATTCATTGCTATTCCAATAAAAAATTTCAATGTCATTCTTCAAAGAAATAGAACAATTATTGATGAAATTCATGTGGAATCACCAAAAACCATGATTAGCCAAAGCTCTCCTGAAAAAAAAAAAAGAAGGGAATGGAGGCATCACACTCCCAGACTTCAAACTATGCTACAAAGGCTTCTCTTTTTGACTGTAGTTTTCCACAAGTGATCAAATGTGTCAGATTTTGTGAGTAGGGCAAAGTTATCTAAATGTGAAAGAGTTATAGAGACAGTTTACATAAAACATTGACAGTTCTGTAGGAAAATTTCTGTTACTTAGAGTAAAAAAATGTTTGGAAATGTATATTCAAAAAGTTAACTGATAATTTCTATGTGGTAGAATATGAATGTTTGTTTTATTAACATTTTGTTTTATAAATCATAACATTATTTATTACTCATAAAAACAAAAACAGCCATGAAAAAAGATTCATGACATTTTCCCAAAGCTAGTATTTGGAGAGTAGAACTATATTCAGAGTTTTATTTGAGAAGTTGACATTTATTTCTTTTAAAAGTGAATATAAAGTTTGTTTCTGGCTATGATGGAGTAAATCTATTACAGCCTACGTCTCCCACAGCTAAAATCTCTGGTCAAATAGAAAACCACTTAACTGAGGGCTCTGAGAAGTAAATAATAGCAGGCTGATTGGGGAGAAGATGAAACATGAAAAATGGCAGTGAGTTTCCTGTTTTTATTCTCCTTCTCTAACTTGGTCACCAGGGTGGGTGAATTACAGATTTGTATAGTGGATGTGCTCAGCAACAACTTCCAGAGAAACGTACCTTTTTGAACAGAGGGCTGAAAAATGTATCAGAGATGTGAGGAGAATCCTATATTTTTTTCTGACCCATCCTCAGTTGAACTTCTATGCGGTTGTTGTAGTGCAGTGGCAGGAGTTGGAGCCCATGGTTAGATGAACCAGGAAAAGGTAATTCTGTCATGCAAAGAATTTTGGGGGGCAGTTTCTGTAATTTTTACCCTGTTTTGTCTCTTGCCACTCTGTTGGGAGGGGGAGTCATTCAAAACTGTGTGACAGTGTGAGGAGCTCAAACTCAGATGGAACCCATCACTCTGGCCTTTGGAACTAGGAAAAGAAGCCCATGGATTTGGAGAGCATGGAGGGAAGTCCAGGAGAAAAGGCATCCCTAATTTTGTGTATGGACAAACACAAGTACTAGCCTCTCTCAAAGGTATGCATGTGTGAAATACCCTAAACAAATGTAGCAAAGGTTTGGAAAACTGAACTGTGATTTAAACCATTGGCATAGTTCCAGATAACCCCTGAATGTTCCCTATTAGGGGCAGACTCAAGTGGCATTGTAAAGCCTTTGAACATGGATCTGCCATTGGAACACTGTCCCCAGAAGGAGAGATGAAAATTGTAATCTGATCTAGTAGTAGTTGATTGACAGCTGAAATAAACAAACCAACAAAAAAGTCAACATTTTTTAGTACCTCACAGCATAAACATAATGATTATGATCATAATTCCTTTGATCATTAGGGAATTAAATTTTAGAGATCAGTAACAACTTATTTGGAAAGTAGGCAGATATTTGGAAAGTAAACAACATCTAATTCCTGGGTAGAAGATGTCTTAAGGAGAATTAGAAAATATTTTTAAATGAATTAAAATGAAAATGCAACCTATCAGAATTTGTGGGTACAACTATAAGCAAGTCTTAAAGGGAAATTTATTGTATGAAATACTTATGTTAGAAAAGAAAGAGGAGTTCTGTTATTTCTCTGGAAATTGCCCTGTGAGCAGAGAGCAAATGAAGGAACTTTTTGTTCAAGAAAATCAACTATAACTTGGTAAGAACAGAAGAGCTTGTCGTATTTGAGCCATGACTTGCTTTTACCCTTCCGCTATTCCTTTCAGATAAATTTCATGGAAGTTCCATTCCCAATAGGACTAACCCAGAAGTCTCAGTCTTTCTGTGTCTTCCAAATCATGGGATTTAGTATCTCATTGGGAGGGACTTGCTGCCAGCTTTTCTCCTCTCAGAGTCTAAGTTGAAGAGGCTAAATTATTGGTGAGTGAAACTGAGTGATTGGGTTGAGTACGGTCCTCCACCCAGTCCCCACTTATAGGGCAAAGCCTCTATCCCAGCAACAATAAGCTTAAAAGTGGGGCCCTGATTGTCCTCATCTTGCATTGTACATAGGGCAGAGATTTCACACAAGGAAGGGTAGACCAAGAAAACAAGAGGCTAAGTCCCCTGAATTGCATCCAGAATAGTGGTTCAGAGATTTTGCACATGGGAAGAAGAATTCAAAAGAACAGAGAAATCAGGAGCTTAATTCCTCCCACAAAAGCCAAAACAAAAAAACAAAACAAAAAACAAAACTTACTATATTAGACACAGAGTATTGGAGAGTTCAAGCTTAAGGGTGAGCTGGAAAGCAATGGAGGTTTTAGTGGATGCGAATAGGAGACTGGTAGTTCCATTTAATTAAGAGCAGTAGGCTAAATTATAGACTGACAAGTTCACTAGAGAAAAACTAAAGAGACAGTTAAGATCCTCATGGAATTAGAAAAATCCTCCAATTCTTGCCTCAACATCAACCTTTGCTGAATTGAATCAAGACTGTGGAGCAATTCATGGCCCAGGCCATTGTTGGAAACAATAGAGCAATCAGCCAGAAATTCATGGAGTCTGACAGCTGGGTATGATATATAGTTTAATGTATAGTTTATAGACATATGGTTTAACAGAGAGATGAGGGAAATAAATAATCAAGGAGAACTCTGCTACAACCAATGTCAGCCCAGAGTGACTGTGTATCCCCAAGGCTGCTTCCACTGAGGGGTGATACAAAGATTACTAAGGTGAAATACACTTTTCTGAAATAATCTACCCAATCCACTAAACAAATGAACAAGCTAGCAACCAATCCAAAAATTGCCTCTGGAGAGGGTAAAGGGGAATGGGGATCAAGAATCAGAATTTGTGCACTATACTACCTAAAATGTTTAGTTTTCAAGAAAAAAATTGCAAGGCCTACAAATAAACAGGAAGGTATGACCCATACACAGGTAAAAACTCAGGTGACAGAATGTGCCTATGAGAAGGCCCAGAGGCCAGATTTAAAGACTTGAAAGTAGCCATTAGAAATATGTTAAAAAAACTAGAGGAAACCGTGTTTAAAGAAGTAAAGGAAGTTTAGATGGTTATGTCTCATCAAGTGGAGAATATCAATAAAGAGTTAGAACTTACATAAATAAGAACCAAATAGCAATTATAGAATTAAATAATATTATAAGGAAAGTGATTTTTTATTAGAGGAGCTCAACAGTAGATTTACTGGCAGAAGAAAGGATCAGTGAATTTGAAGATAGATTGATAGAGATTAAGTAAGGTGAAGAACAGGGAAAAAAGAATAAAGAAAAATGACCAGTGTGTTGAAAAATGTGTTACACTATTATATACATCAACATATATATAATGGAAATACCAGAAAGGAGGAGAAAAATATGAAGAAATAATGATTAAAAGTTTCCAACATTTGATAGAAATATCAGCCTATACATCCAAGAAACTCAATGAACTCTGAATTAGTATAAACACAAAAGTTTCATACCCAGGCACACTGTAGAAACAAATGTTGAAAGACAAGAGAAAATCTTTAAAACAGCAAGAGGAAGAGGAACAAAGTCCAAAATCATGAATCTCAACTTCCATGTAAAGAAACTGCCCCCCCCCCAAAAAAAAAAGAGCAAATGAAACACAAAGCAAGAGATAAAGGAAATGATAAATATTAAAACAGAAATCAATGAAACTTAATAGAAAAAAAGAGAAAAAGCAATGAAATCAAAAGCTAGACCTTTAAATAATAAATAAAATACATAAACTTTTTTTTTTTTTAAAGATTTATTTATTTATTTATACAAGCACTGGGTACAGTCAGAAGCGTGAGAGGATGAGAGGATTCAGCAGAGCAGAGCAGGGAGCAGAACAGACAGACTGATGAAATACACTGCTGAGGGGAGCAGCGGGGGTTAGGAGAGGTCTGCATGCCATGTGGGACCCTCGCTGGTGGCCAGGGATTGAACCGGTGCTGCAGAGGCTGCAGGCAGCTTCGCAGCCCAGTGCTCAACCGCTACGCCACCAGGGGAGGCCCAATACATAAACTTTTAACCAGACCAACCAAGAATAAATGAGAAAAGAATAGATTTGATATATCATTTATGGCAGAGGAGCTATTACTACAGACCCTATTGTTGAAGTAAAATATGTGATTACAGCAGACAACTTGATAGGTCTAATTTGATAACATCGATGATAGGGATAAATTCTTTGATTTGAAACAAACTATCAAACTCACTCAAGAAGATATAGAAAACCTCAATAGTCCTATATCTATAAATAAGTTGACTTTTAGTTAAAATCTTTCCAAAAAAGTAACTTCAAGTGCATAAAGTTTCACTGACAAATTTGGCCAAACAATTAAAAAAAAATAATACTAATTCTGTACAATCTCTTCCAAAAGCTGAGAGAAGAAAACACTTCTCAATTTATAAGGCCAGAAAATATTTGTGGATATCTGACAAAAGACTTTTACCCAGAGTATATTAAAAAAATTAATATATAAAAAAATTTTCAAAATTCAGCAATAAGAAAACAACCCAATAAAATGGTGGGATTAAAGATACTGCAATAAGATATTATCATATACTTATTAGAATGGTTTAAATAAACAAACATAAACCTGACATTGCCAAATGTTGTACTCTTAACTTTTGCTAGTGGGGATGTGAAATGTTAATTTAGAAGACAGTTTAGTAGTTTTTATTTTTTTAAAAGATTTATTTATTTATTTATACAAGCACTGTGTACAGTCAGAAGCGTGGGAGAGTGAGAGAATTCACCAGAGCCATATCAGGGAACAGAACAGGCAGACTGACGAAATGCACTGTTAAGGGGAGCAGCAGGCATGGCAGGAGAGGTCTGTCACGCCATGTGGGACCCTTGCCAGCGGGCAGGGATCGAACCGGCGCTGCAGAGGCTGCGGGCAGCTTCGCAACCCAGCGTTCTACCACTGTGCCACCAGGGGAGGCCCTGACATTTTAGCAATTTTTAAAAAGAAGTTACATACATTTACCACATGACCCAGCAATCTTACTCCTAAGTATTTTGTTCAAACAAAAACCTATATGGAAGTATTTCTAACAGTCTTTTTTTTGTTGTTTAGCCAATAAAGTGGATGAATTTCAAAAGCATTATAGTCAACTAAAGAAGCCAAATAAAAAAGGCTATGCAATTTTTCTATTACTGGTTTCACCATTGTATGCGTTTGTTACAGAGTCACATACTAAATAGATAAAACATTTTTAAATTGAATGTGTTGTTTCCCATGAGGAGTCAGCCAAAAGGCAATATATTACTCTCTCATCTTGTGTTTTATTTATGATTTAAGGAAGAAGAAAAAAGTCATTTGTCCTCCTGGCCTGCAAGTATATTTCCATTTAAAACTGTAGCTTAAAATGAGTGAGAGAGCTGGAGTCTATCAGAAAAACTAACAATTTCTGTTTCTGTATGTAGAATTTTTCCTTTTTTAAGTCAGTTTTCACCTTGAGTTACCTTTTTGAAAGAAAAATGAAAAATGTCTTGATATGGGATAAATTGCTATGGTTGATGTTTTATTTTTGAAATGGTTATGGCAGTTTCTAAAAATGAAAAAAAAAATGGCTAGAGAAGAAAAAGCAAGTGCAAGAATGGGATACCCAGTGGGCGTTTATGCAACTGATCTAATTAGGACAAAAAAAATTCCCTATAAATGATATCATTTTAATAAGGCTAGAAATTAACATCAACCAAGTAGTTTCCTTTTCATGTTTCTACCTGAAAGTTAAAATCGAAGTACAAAACACTTCTGAATAGTTATGTTTAAAAGGCAATGATTAAAGCTTAGTGTGAATTACAATGACTAATGGTGACTTTTGATAAAATTCTATGATGTGGCCAAAGTGATACTGAGGACTAATGATCCTTTATTTAATTTAAAAAGCAGCAAAGCAACAACTAATCCCAAACAAAAAATAAAAAAAGAAGTAATTTTCAGCAGTAAGAAATGATTAAAATTATCAAGGTACACATCAACGTGGATGTATTTCAAAAGCATTTTGCTGAACTAAAAAAGCCAAATTGAAATGGCTATTAGAACCAAACCATTAGAACTGATTAAGGAACTGGATCTTTGCAAGGAACTATAAAATGGGAAACTCTGTGTTGCCTTCAGTGTTATCTAAAAATATGAGAGGACAAAATAATGTTAAGAGTTGAAAAGAGATCAGAACGACAGAAATGGTGAGCTAACAGTTATAGGCAAATATTATATTTGCTGGCATATAAAGTGAATTGGTCTTGGGAACATTATAAATGTCAAGGAGAAGTTGGCAGCAACTGTTTATCACTCATCCTTCCCTTGTCTTTTCAACTAGGTCACATTTTTCTTGCTCCTCTACTTTCCCTGTAAGGAATCTGGGAAACCTGACTGTTCCACTTACTGTGGCCTCCTTCAGTGTGACCTGTTGAGAACTACTAATCCTCCTCCAGGTGCAGCTATGTCTGCCCCTTTATACAGAACAGATACTGAGCTCTTTCCTATCTCTACCAGTGTAGCCGGCAGATGAGTCTGTCCAGTTGAAATAAGCTGTTCAAAAGGATGAGCTGCCCAAGGTGTGAACTCACATTGTAAACTAAATAAAATGGCTCAGTTTTAGGCCATGAAGGTTTGGAGTGATGTGTTTTGCATCAAAAAACTAATTGAAATAGTAAATATTAGCAGACATTTCTCTAAAGTAGTCATGCCAACTTGAGTCCTCATCAGCAGTGTGTGCCAGTTTCTATTCCTCTTCTTCCTCCCCAATACTTGGTATTGCAGGTTAATTTTTTAAATTAAAAATATGTAGCCATTCTTGAGAGTGATTATTGATATGGTATCAAGATACTGTATTTTCTTGATGACAAAGTTTTCGTATGTTATGGGGCGTTTGGATAGCTTCTCTGAGTGAAGTACCCACTGAAGACTGCCAACTTTTCTTGGATTGTCTCCCATTTTCTTACTAATATGTAAGGGTGTTATATCTTTTTTAGATAAGAGGCCTCTTGGGATATATTGTAAAATATTTTCATCTACTTTATTGTTTTCCTTTATTGTTTTACTGGTGTCTTTGATAACAGAAATTTTAAAGTAATGCGATTTGTTTTCTCATATTTTACTTATGGTTGGTGCTAGTTTGTATCTTTTTTTTTTAAGATTTATTTATTTATACAAAAACTGGGGTACAGGCCAGATGCACAGGAGGGTGATAGGATTCACCAGAGACAGAGCGGGGAACAGAACAGGCAGACTGACGAAATACACTGCTGAGGGGAGCAGCAGGCCAGACAGGAGAGGTCTGCCATGCCATGTGGGACCCTCCCTGGCCGGCCGGGATCGAACCGGCGCTGCAGAGGCTGCGGACAGCTTCCCAGTGTGGTGTTCACCTGCCTGCGCCACCAGGGCTAGCCCTAGTTTGTGTCTTATTTAAGACCTTTGGCTAGCTTAAGGTACTGAAGATGTTCTTCCCAGGGTTTCTTGTAGAAACACTATCATTTAACTTTTTAAATTTAGATCTGCATGCTATTCAGAGGTTTCTGGTTTAGGTTGTAAGATAGTTGAGATTTATTCTCCCTCTGTATAGTCTATATATCATTTATTGAAAAGGTCAGACTTTTCCTGCTGCATTGCAGTGCTATTTGTCTCATAAATCAGGTGACTGTACGAGTCTGTTTGCATCTTGTTCCTTTGGCATATTTGCTTTTCCTTGTGTCATTGGGCTGTGCCTTTATAGTATTAGATTTATGCTTATTAAATGTTTGTTGAAATGTTGTGATTAGACCAAGGAATCAGTTTCTGTTTTTTTGTAATATTTCTTTGGGAAACATTTTTCAGTTCTAAAATATTGTCATTATTTTGGAACATGATTGATTTGAACTTTGGGAACGAGTGTGTTTTATGCTATAGAGAGAATTTGGCAGTTCTTTTGATTGAGGGTATGATGTAGAAACACCTATTTTTAATTGTGTTGCTAGTAATATATTGCTTGGTAGTATTCTTACCTCTAAGACAGATAAAATGTCTTTTTATATTTCTGGACCAGTAGTTGATCAACATTAGTCCATAGAGAGTATATGGTCACCTTGACCAAATCCTAGAAAATTTGAAAAACCAAACTGACAGAACTCTTTGTAACCAAACAAATCTCTGCTAAAAAAAACCTAAACAAAATATCAGAAACCAGTTTGCATTAGATAGCATTCATATATCTGTATCTGATTTTCTTTTAAGTTATCATAGGTTTTATTATTGTGATTCTGTTTATTTCTTACACAAGAAATGTTTAGTCATGTAATTTATTCATGCCATTGGAACTTAATTATTTTTGGCTTTGCTTTCCATATACTATTTTGTTAGACTTTAATGTTTCACATAAGTCCTTTTTATCTTCCATTTTGGACATTCTTTATTGTGGTATTCTTTCTTGAGGTATTATGAGAGAACAAGAAGTTTTCTAAAGAGGCATGAAAAAAGTAAATGTTAAGACTGTTTACAGATTGCTTCAAGTCCATGTTACTTGTGGATTACAAAGTGGGAACATTTAACTTCAAAGCACATCTGGCTGCTGTTACAAAATCAGAAAATAGATTGCTTATTTCCCTCAAATAGACTCAAGAACATGCTTTACTATGAATAATTCCTATTACATATTAAAAGTGGTTATGAGACAAACTCAATGTAATGTAAATGAACAACAACAAAAGATTTGTACTTGTTTAAAGAATTCAATGTTGCTTTAAAATATTACAACAGACTTTACTTTTTGTCAGTTATTGTAATAAAGGACATTTATGATAAAATGATTCCTTAACTTCTGAATTTAATGATTTTAAAGATGAAGAGGATAAAATAGGAGTTATTTCTGCATAGTTGAAAGACTACATTGTAATTAGCTAAACCAATATTTTGTACCCTGCTTATAAATGTAGAGCTGGGTAAAAATAAGTCACAGATGGTTTTCTTGGCTTTTGGCTTTAAATTTTAAGCTTAATTAGAGCTTGGACATCTTTGAGAATTCCCTGTTTCCCACTTCCTTTATTTTCCCCTTATATTTAATTCTGCTTCATGAGTTAAGTTTTTATATTTTTGCAGATTTGCATGTGTCTTTGAAGGACTTACTTTCTGTGCTGGTTTTCTCCATCCCCAAAATAGAGAATGGCTACTTACTTTTCATATATACCTTCAGACAATAAATATGTGTTGAGTGTACTTTGCTGCCTGCTGGAAATTTACTGCCTCTATTTTTTCAAAAAACTGTGTATATATAGTACAGTGTTGTTTACTAAGGAATATGCCTCTTCTCTCGTATGATATTCAAGTGGATTTTATTATTATTTTTTACTTAATAGAATTTTTCCAAATTAAATGTAATAATTCATAGACCCACCAGTAATGCTCCAGATCTTGAATACTTTTATTGCCAAATTTTTGTGTATGCCAATCTGGTGGCTGAAATATATCATCATTGTGGTATTACTTTACATTTTTCATATTTCCACACAGATCAAGTGTATTCTCATGTTTATGAATCATTCATAATTCCTCATCCATGAATTGTATGTCACTCTTTTCCCCTTTCCTTCTATTTATTGATTTTTAAAGACCTTCTTTACATACCTTGGGGACCATGTGCAAACATCTAGTTTAGGGCTTGTCTTTTAATGTTACTTGTGGTATCTTTCTTGGAGACAAGTCCTTAAAGTCAAGGTCATTCTTCTAAATTGTTTTCTGAAAGTTTTTATAGTTCTGCTTTTAATTATAAGTATTTAGCCCACAGGGAATTTATTGTATATGGTGTGAGGAGACAATCTGATTTAATTATCTTTCATTTATTGAACACACCCTTGTTTTCTCAATCATTTGCAATGCCAGCTCTTTCATGAATCATGCTCTCATACATATTTGGGTTTCTGGTACTTTCTAATTGGCTTGTCTTCATTACTACAGTCTTACTATAGTATGTCTTAGTAAGTCACCTCACTTGGCTTTTTTCTTCTAGCTTGTCTTGGTTATTCTTATCTATTTACATATATTTATAATGAATTTATTAACTTTTCCTAAAACCTGTTGAAATTTTGGTTTGGATAAATGTAGTCAAGTTAGGGAGAGATGGCATTTTTATAATATTGAGACTATAGAAAAGTATGATTTCACTATTTCAGTCTTACAAAAAAAGTTTAATTATTTTCTCACTGAATAATTGAAATACATTTTCTTAGATTTAGCTTATGATATATATGTTGTTTTGTGATTATAAGTGATTTCTTTGTTTAATCATATTTTTTCCTAGATGATCTTTGTAAATTTACAGAAGTGCAGTTGACTTGGCCAAATTCTTACTAATTTTTATATTTATTTTTAAGGTTCTAGATCTATGGCTACATGTAAATGATGAAGCATTCTTTTTTTCTTTCTAATCTTTGTGACCTCTTCTCCCCTCCTCCTCCTTTTCTTGGCTTTTTGTACTGTTTAAGATTCCAGTACAGTGTTTAATAACAGTATGTTCACACTTAGAATCCATGTATTGTTCCAACTGTTAAAGGGAGTACTTTCAGTCTTTCAGATTAAGAAACAGATTAAGGATGCTTGCTAATTTGTTTTTGTAGATTTCTAATGTCTTTTTTTCTCAAGCCCCTTTATCTTTGTGAAATTAAGTTCCAAACTCTTTTTTGACCTTTGTGATATCTCAGTTAGTTCCCTGAGATGTAATTGAGATTTCAGTGAGGGCTCTCTTTGCTGTCTGGGCTTGAACTCCCAAATTCCATAGATTGCTGGTGTGGCTTTTCCATGGCAAAATCCTCAGAAGCAGCAGCACGCTGCTATGCCTGTGTTCTTTTGCCTGGCCTGTCTCTCAGACATACGTATGCTGGACCCTCCTAAGTGAACATCTGGCATTTCCTCTGCACAGGTCTTTCTCGCTGGTGCCCTGTTTCATAGCTTTTAGTCTCTCTGGCTGCCACAAACTGTGACCTCTGCCTTCTTCACTCACTGGGATCCTATGGTCTGTGGGTCGCTGGCTCACTGTGCCATGGGTGAGAGATTGTCTCAGAGAGTCGTGGCGGACAACTAGTTTAACTTGTGACTCTGACTCACTCTTTCAGGATTTCTACCCTTGATGCTTGCTTTTTATTTTCAGAAATCTGTAACCTCGTGGGTTTTGTCTAGATTTTTTTGGGGGGGCAGGAAGGTTAGTCATTTCTTCGTTAATCTGAAAATCTAAGTCAGTTTTAATTTTTAATTTTATTGCTTCTACATTCTCTGATGAGTTGATTCTTCAAAGAAGAATCCATTACCTTTCTTGTCAAATTGGGTATGGATTATTATCTTCCATGATGATTAACTATAACAAATCCTTGAGGAACTTCACACATTGGGATTTTTGAAGGAGGACAGCCTAATAATATATATTTGAATCTTTTTTTTTTTTTAATAGAGGCATGTTTTATTTATTTATTTATTTGTTTTGTTTTGTTTACACAAGCACTGGGTACAGTCAGAAGCGCGGGAGGGTGAGAGGATTCACCAGAGCCAGAGCGGGGGGCAGAGCAGGCAGAAGGACCGAAGGACACTGCTGAGGGGAGCAGCGGGCGGCAGGAGAGGTCTGCGCGCCATGTGGGACCCTCCTCCGGTGGCCGGGGAGCAGCCGGGGATTGAACCGGCGCGGCAGAGGCTGCGGGCAGCTTCGCAACCCAGCGCTCAACCGCTGCGCCACCAGGGAGGCCCTAATAATATATATTTGAAACAGTTTGTCAGATGATGCTAAAGGTATACTCCAGCATAAGAACAACTGCCATCATTTGATGTCATGGCAAGGCTGTACTGGTACCTGTGCACTTTGAGAGTGTATCCATGTGATACACTCAACCAACTCACATCATGTGAGTTTATGATGTCAAGAGGTTAGAATTCCTTGATATTGATGTTTAATTCCCACTTCATTTTTTAGTGAAATGGTTGGGATTGTGGTCAGTATTTCTAATTTATCATATAGTATATGAATTCAGTAAATATTTCATTGAAAGGATATTATGTGTTAGATGTGGTGCTGGATGCCAGGAGTACAAAATTGAGATGTTATCATCCT
The DNA here is from genome assembly GCF_964194135.1 of Talpa europaea. Lineage (NCBI taxonomy): Eukaryota > Metazoa > Chordata > Mammalia > Eulipotyphla > Talpidae > Talpa > Talpa europaea. The sequence continues at coordinate 127,162,268 of NC_140074.1, forward strand.
CCTGCTTGTGTTCAAAGATGGACATGGAGACATACTGACAAACTAGAGGGCTGGGAAAGATGAGGGTGCTTCAGCAGCTGAGCAGAGGGTCGGAGCAGGTACTGCTCATCCCTCCTCCTTTTCTCCGCCCCTCCCTCCTCCCTGCCCATCTCACTCCCTCTCTCTCTCCTTCACATCATAGTGAATATTTGTTGGGGGACCACTACCTGCCAGACTCCCATAGTGGGCACTAGGGATAGACGGGTTACAAGACAACCCCAGCTCATTTACAGAGCTGGCACTGTTTTGCATAGGAGAGATGTTAGATCATAAAAGGAATGAACCTCCAGGGTACCACTGTAGTAGTTGCAATTTAACTCATTTTCCGGTGGAGAGATCATTCCTAATCTGAGAGTAATGAATAAGATCATCACATGAGGATGTTGGGAGAATGATTTCGTAAATTGCAAGGACTCAGATAGGGAGGAGAGAGTAGTCCTTTCAAGGCAAAACAGTAGTTTGGTGTTCCAGGAATACAGAGTATGTTGGGGTGTAGGTGAGTCTGAAAAGGAAAATGTGGGAGGACTCCTGATGGAATTTTCTATTCTAGTTCCTATTGTGGAGGTAAATTTCGGGATTCATACATCCAGTCTGCAATTAAATGAGACTAAAGAGACAATTAGGTATGTGATTGTAGGAGCTAGAAGGCTGCACAAGATAATGCATAGAGGCAGAAGGAACCTATGGTATTCTGGAAATATAAGTCATTCAGAATTCTGGGAGAACAAAATATGAGGTGAGGAACATGGAGGTGAGACTTTGCAGTTAGGTTGTGTGAGGATCATGAAGGTGCATTTACATATGTAGAGGAGTTTGTGTTTTATCATTTATCTGTTAGGGGACCACTAAAAATATATATTATCCATTATAAAAATGGATTAAATAATTAGCACATGTAGAAAACATTTTCATAGAGCAGCTTAGTTCTATATTTTATCAAATAAGAACTAAAACTAAAAAATGAATATGGCCTTATTTTATCTTATTTTTTAAATTTTCAGATAGAAAATCCTCGGTACCTGAGACAGAAGCCTATCCCAGTAACTCTGGTAGGTGATTATGCCAATGGACTTTTTCAATGGACAAATGTTTTTTAATTAAATGATCATTGAGTTATTTATAGAAAATTACACAGGTTTTCTTATAATGCATAATAGTGTACTAATCCTATCAAATGAAAGTAAATAAATCACTTTTCTCCCCTGCAATGGTGGTATTGAACTTGAGGCAATTCTGGCTTGAGCTTCAGGCAATAATAGACATTTACTTTGGGGTTAAGGATAAACCAGGCCTGAAATAGTGTTAAATAACTCTTGCTCATTCAACAGATGACACCCAGATCCAGCCTGAGAAAATCTAGCAGCCTCCACGATGATCACTTATTCTCTCGAATGCATGAGAAAGAGGTAGGATTGAGGTATTTCTGATTTATGTAATGATTAACATTAATTTTATATTTTATATAAGCTGAGTTTTCAGGTCCTACTTAGAATAATGATACCTGATAGGAAGAGACTGTCTTTGGTACAAATGTGAATGACTGATGCTGGGGGGGTTGAGGGAGAGGCCTTGTCTTTCTTGTTTTGTGTCCATCTTCCATTTTGTGTGTCCCAGTTCCACACCCACAAGGTAGTGTGTTGAGGGCTCTTTCCTGATGGCAGTCTTTAGAAGCAGTGTCCTTGACCTCCATGAGCCCCCTGTACCCCTCCCCTCCTTAGCTCAACTTATATATTAGCTTAGCTCTGTAATATATTTTTCTAGTTGTACTAATCTTATTCTTTCTACTCTTTAAATTGATCTGCTAAATGAAGCTATGCTGTAACTGTTTACTGATATGCTCCATTTCTCTGTTCATTTTAAAGCAGAATTATAAAAGAGGCTCTGTTGTTTATTAGGTAAGAGCACAGGCTATGGAGTCAAGAAAATTTGGATTTAAGCCCTCTTTACTAGCTGTGTGAAAATAGGGAGATTTCTCCAAGTCTCAATTTCCTTATCTAATATGGAGATAATCTGCTTTGCAGGATTAGTATGAAGATTTTGTCATCTGTAACTACCAGAGTAAAAGCATTACTCTGGGAAATTTAAAAATCATTATTATTATTTTTATTTTTGCTTATAATACCAATGAAACACTTTGGTTTCATTGTGATGAAATCTGTGTGGTGTGATGGATGGTGAGGAATCTGAGGAACTGTACTTAACCTGTATTTACCCAGGGAAGTTGTTAACACGAATTTAGTTTTTGTTTAAAGGGAGCATAATTACTGATTTCACAGCATTGTTACCAAAAATCAAATGAGAATAATGAATTTCTTTGTAATTTGTAAATTGCAATTCACTACTTAAATATATAAATGTAAAAGATGTTACTAATGAATTTAGATTAATATGTCTAATGTATTTATTTCAATAATTTTTATCTTTCATTTAATGGGATACTTCTAAGAATTTCTAAAATTTAATTTCAATTTAGTTATTTACGATTTCATAGTTTTCTTACTACCTTGTTATATTCATCAAATATCACAAAAGACATGAGCTTTTTCTTAGATATTCCAAACAATATTAATAGCATAGAGGTTTGTTTTTCCTGATAATGGAAGAGAAAGGGCTATTTTTTTCTTTTGAATTTCAATCCAGTACAACTGTTGCAGTTCATCTTCAATAATATTCTGTCATTTTGCAGCTCTAATTAAGACACGTAGGGTTTTGTTCATTGGTGTAAGCCTAGTGATACAAAAGTACTGTTGAAATAAAAATTGTATTTTAAAAATCCTTATGAAGGGTAATACTTGTTATATTCAGATGCACTTTTAATTTCAGCTCTTGTTTGAATTTTTTTCTTTCCTTTAAAAATCTTTAGTGTTTTTAAAAGTCACATCAAGTAATTCCCAACCACTTTTTCTTTTGCTTTTATTTTATACTAATTATTACTGTTGAGGTTGCTTACCATAAGATAATTAAAATAGTTGAAAGGAAGTGGTGGTTTTTGAATGTTTTTTGGTCTTTCATAAAATAATGTCTTTATTCTTTATGATGACATCTTGGTTGAGGGGTAAACATACCAACGCTACCCACACATGTGTTGAAAGAAAAAAGCATTTAAAACTGTCATGTATTGCATCAGAGGTTCATTTTAAATGTGTGTGGCTTTATTTTTTTCCACACCCTTATGTTTTTGTTTTTCTTTTTGGTGTGCTGTAAAAATATTTGTGGTATCATTGAAAAGTTTGCATGTAAATATCCACTTAGTCGATATCTTAAAATATATCCAGTGTACATTTTGGTTAAAATAACCCTTTGTGTAATTACGTAGTTGTTTTTGAATTTTTTTATTACATTTTTTTCTCCTGCATAAAATATTTAAAATAGCATAAAATATATGCTGAGTTGCTGCAATATGGGAACTTAATTTCATTTCTTTCAAAGTTGTATTTGTGATTATAAAACAATTTATGTGGAGTTTTATTCAAGAAATTTTGGAAATGTGAAACAAAGAAGGAAATAAAATCAACTATAAAATCAACACTGAGGATCCCTGGTAAAATATCATTGTATTACTTTTTCATCTTTTCTCTATGTATTCTGTGAACACATATTTTATTAAATTGATGTTATATATGTTGTTTTATATGTTGAATATTTTTGTGCTACTTAGTATTGTTCCTAAGCATCTATTTAAACCACTGTGTTATATTTCATGTATGGAATGATCCTCCATTAATTTAACATACCACTTTTGTTGGATAATGAGGTTAAGTTTTCACTAGTATAAATAATTATGGGAAAATAATTATTATAGGTCCATCTTTATATGCATATCTAAATATGGCTTTGGGGCAATGAATTTTATAAAATTGAAATGATGGATTTTTATAAATTTAATATCGTAACCAATTTAACTTCCAGAACAAAAAGAATATTTAAGATTTATTTATTTATATAAACACTGGGTACAGTGATAAGTGTGGGAGGGTGAGAGAATTCACCAGAGCCAGAGCGGGGAGCAGAACAGGCAGACTGACGAAACAAACTGCTGAGGGGACCAGCGGAAGCAGCGGGCGCAGCAGGAGAGGTCTGTATGCCATGTGGGACCAAACCAGCGCTGCAGAGGCTGCAGGCAGCTTCGCATTCCAGGGCTTAACCGCTGCGCCACTGGGGAGACCCCCCAAAATTAATATTTAAAGTCTATGGAAAACTTTTGTAAGGTATAAGTAAGGAATTTATTATATGCAAAAATGAGAATGAAAATAAAAAGTCAAAGGTAATGAGGAGGCATTTGAAGGCAGAGGAAAGTAGTAGGTGAGATTAACTTTGTAAATGTAAAAATTTGTTAATACAGAACAAGTGTTTCTCTTTAATAAGTTTCTTAGGCCAGTGTTTGTAATATTTTCACTTTTGAAATAGAAGTTATACTGCTGTATTAATTTTGTTTTCCAGAGATAATTTTCTGACTTAGATAACTCCTTCAAATTTATATGCATATTTATACTGTGAAGCACAGAGTTATATACATGCTAAAATCACTTTTATTAAACATTGTCTTTGAGCTAGAGGAGAAATGCTTGTGGTTTTGAAGTTCAGCAGAGTCTTGTGTGCTCTTTTAAGACAGTCCTGATGTGTCTTGTGCGTGGTCTCTGCTCTAATAGCTTTTGTTGTTGGGTGACTTTGAAAAAATAAAAAGCATTGTTTTAAGTGCAGTGACTTTATATTAAAACAAAACGTTAAATATTAGATACTTAATTTTCATTTTCTCAAACACTTAATCTTCATTCTTCAGAGGTAATCACTGCTAAAATTTTACTGTATAGTCCCTTTAAAATGTTCTAGGAATATCTCTTTTCTTTTAAAACAAATGAGTTCATAGGTCATGTTCTATGTACTATTCTGTTTTGCTTTTTAACTTAAATATATATATTCTGATGAGTTTTCATATCAGTTATAAGACCTTACTTAAAAAAATAGTAGTGTTATATTTTATTTGACTGGTATACCACACTTTATTAGCATAGATCCCCATGGAAAGATACAGGCTATTTAGAGAGTTTTACTTTCAGAACACCCCGGTGCATATCTTCGTTTATATATGTTTGTTTTCGTAGAATAAATTCTGTAAAATGGAGTTTCTCATTTAAATATGTTATTGGCATTGACAGATTACCCTTAAGGTTATGACTATTTAGGGATGTAGGCATGAGAGAGGGTAGTACAACAGTGAATGGCTATGAGAGTCCCTCTTTGGTACAATGAGAATGTTCTAAAGTTAATTTGTAGTGATGGCTACACAATTCTCTGATATATTAAGAGCGGTGAATTTTGTATGCTTTAAATGGGTGAATTACTATGGTATGTGAATTATGTATGTCTCAATAAAGCTATTAACAAAGGCTACATCTACTTATACTTGCATCAGTAGCATATGAGAATGTCTATTTTCCCACATCATCATCAACACTGCGTTATAAACATTTTTTGATTATCTGTGAAATGGAAAATAGTATCCTTTTTGGATATTTGTTTTTCTATTATTATAAGTGAGAATGAACATTTTGCATGTTCATTTCTTTTTTATTTTACTTTTGTGAGTTAACTTTACTCATCATTTTTTTCCATGTTTTCATTGTGATTCCCAAGAGAAATTTATATACTAAGGAATTCGGGATTTTTTGCATCTTGCAAGTATTTTCCTTATGTCTTTTGATTTATTTGTGCTATTTTTAATGTATAGAATTTGTCTTTCAAATCGTTGGTTCCACCAGTGTTTTCATTATGGCTTCTGGTTTATGTATCATGCTTAGGAAAACCTTTCTGATTCCAAGATTATGAAAAAAATTCATATTTTTGCCTCTTTTAAAATCATACTTTCATATTTAAATCTCAGATCCATTTCAGAGATTTATGTTAACATAGGTTTTAAGTAGTTGAGGCTAGTCAATTAATGTTACACAATCCAAATCTAAGAGATTGAAATGCTTAAGTTAAAACAGTAAATGTGGAGAAAATTGAGTGATAACAAATTTTACACAGATTATTGGGTTTATATGGGTCATGCAGCATTTAAGAAAACATTGAATTCTGTTGAAATTTTAGAGATTCTAAAATACTTAATTTTAGAAATCAAACATAAACTACAGCTTCCATTTTATACTTATGTGTTAAGGGACTAATACTTGCAACATTATTAGAGGATTGTGGGTTTCTTTTTGGTGGCTAAAAATATACCTACAAAATATGTTAAGAAGTTTAAAAAAAAATTCAATTTATTTTGGGCATCATAGGAAAACATGTTCAGTGACAGTGATCCTTTAGTTTTAATTTTAGCCTATCATTCACAAACATACTTGGACTTGTTTGCCTTTGTAATTGCTAACACATTTTGTGTGATATCCACATCACAGAACTGTGTGACAATGAGCATCATCAGGCTGTGGAGTTGGTTCTTTTTTTTTAATATTTAAAAAAAAAAGATTTCTGACATAGATTAAGACATTTGGAAAACCATTGTCACTGAAATGAAAGATGAGATGACACAATAAGAGGAGATCAATTTTCAGAGAAATCATCAGATTTCAGAGAACAGATGGTAGAAATTGCTCTTTTTGTGCAATAAAGTAGAAAACTTCAAACTTCCTTTGAACTTTACCTCTACCCATACTGAATGTTCCCACCTATTGCCTGAAAAAGGATGTTGCTACTTTCTTAAATGTCATGCCAATTAGGCATTATTTCTTTTTGAAATCTGCTAGTTAAATGTAGAGTTTAAATAAATCCAAGATAATGAAATCCAAGTGATTGACATACTGAATGAGAGAATTGATATTTTAAAACATTTCTTCCACACAATTATAAATTTAAATTGGCATTCAGGTACACATAGTCTCACAAAATATAATAGATAATTATACAAAAAATACCATTGTAAACAACACTCAGGGAAGGATGAGATTGTTGCCAGTACCCTAGAAGCTTCTGGTCCAACCCTTTCCCATCATGCTCTCTCTATCTTCTCTAGAAGTACCTACTATCTGATTTTTCTGATGATAATTTCTCTACTTTGATAATTTCTCTAAATTGATTTACAACTAATGCCTGTATCATTTAAAATGAAAATATTTTTATTTTAGTAGTTTGAACTTTATTTAAATTGAACTAAACTTTTTTATATTCTTTTGTGCCTGATTTTCTGTGTTCATCTTTTTATAACATGTTCTGTTTGTAACAGGTTCATTTGTATTGCTTTTTATTAAGTTAACCTGCCAATTTTTTTGTCATTTTGTTCATGAATACTTTCTAACTTTCAACTTTTTTTCAAATAAAATACCCAAAGGTTAAATGCAATAATTTTGTAACAGTTGAGAATTTGGGAGAAAATGAGTTAAAAATCCAATCGCTATAGCTAATTATTTTACTCAAAAAACCACACCACTGTCATTTTGCTTTATTATCTTTACTGTATCTATTTTGTCTACTTAAAATACTTTTTAATGTTTTAACAGGTCATTTAATAAACAATAATCTAATAAACAGTCTTGCACATGTATCCTGATATACAGGTTCAAAAATTTCTCTAGTTCTCAAAGTTTATTCCATGACATATAGCTTCCAGATTCTTTCACAAGTTCTGTAAGGTCAAATAATTTTTGTAATAATGCAAATGTCATTTTATTTTTACTATGTTGACATTTGCATTGATGGTGCAAACACAATGCTATATCTTAGCCCAGATCAAGGCAGTGGGACACATTGTAGTGATAGTCATATACTTCAGTGCCACATGCCTATGGAAAAATATAACCAATTTTACTTAAGAATGTCCTTGATGAAGTAAGTAGTAAAATTGTTTATTTTGTCAGATCTCGTAACTCAAATGTACATCTTTTTGGTGTGTGAGTGAGATGGAATGTACATGAAGAACTGCCAGAGTTCTGTACTGAAATAACTGCTGTTTTGGGCGAGTCTGAGTTTATTTTGCAAGAATGACTGATGGGTGAGCTATGATGATTCACACTTGGATATCTGGCAGACATTTTATCAAAAGTGAATAAAAGAAGCCTGTCATTGCAAGCAACATAACTGACAGTATTTGTCGCTAATGATAAAATTTGACATTTTAATGAAAATTAGAACTTGGAGAACTTTTATTAGTCACAGTGAACTTGAGAGCTTTATAATACTAAGATTTTTCTGATGCTATTGATGCTGATTAACCAATGCAAAGTTATGAAATTTCATAATTGGAAATCCACATAACTTGTTGAATTGATATTTTCCAAATGTGTAGCATATGATGTTATAAAATCATGTGTGGGGTAAATATCCATTCCATGTTCAATATACCAACAGAACTTACTATGACAGAGTGTGAAAAGTTTCAGACTGCACAATGCAAAGTAACTTTAAGAATCTAGCACTTGTGAGTGTTGAGTTACTAAAGAAGAATATCTACAATAATCTTAAAAGGGTATTAAAATACTCCCTCCCTTTACAAGTACAGGGCCTCCCTGGTGATGCAAGGGATTAAGACACAGCACTATGAAGCTATCCCTTTTACAAGTACATATTTATGTAAGGAAGCATTAAGAAAGAACTGACTCCAATGTTATATAGATTCTTTGAGGGATAATAAAGGAGTGAATACTTACCAGCTCATTTTATGAAGCAGACCCTGACACCAAAACCAAAGAGTGGAATATGAGAAAAAAATTAAACCTCAGTACAAAGTAAAATTTAATGCCAAAGTTCATATCAATACATTGAAAAAAGATACTTATTTAGTAAAGGGTGCTGGCATATGCTTTTGTTTTCCTGAGAAAAAAATTAGATGTACTAAAAATTAACCTATCAATGCCCAATTTAAAACTTTCAAAACAACAAAAAACTTGCAAGAAAAAAATAGGAATTAGAAGACCTGCCTAATCCAAAAACTTTTCCAAAACCAGGAACTATGAAAGAAACTATAGAAATATTTGACTTAAGTGAAGTAAAACTCTTTGTGTAATTAAAAAAAAGCAATAATCAAAATCAATAGGAAAATAATAAATTTGGGGAAACAGTTTGGAACAGATACTGTGTTAATGTATGCTGCATTCCAGGAAGTCATACCGGTTGATAGACAGAAACATGGATCCCAGTTATGAAAGAGAATTTCACAAACAAACATGTGAAAATGGGTCAAACACAGTGGTTTTTCAGGAAAAGGTGAATTAAAATGGATAAATAGCTACTCCTGTGGTGGAAATGTGAATTTACTCTAACAGGAGGCAAAAATCTATTGAGATATACCTAGCCCTGACTTATCTACATGTCTTCCGAGAATCCAGTCAGTAGAAATCCAAGCTCTAGTGTGTGGGATGCATGTGTGAGGGATGTTTATTTGTGGAACTGTTTATAGTAGAGAAACTCTGAAGATATGGTGAATATGCATTAAAGGGAGTGACTAGAACAACTTTCGTTTTTTTCCTTGTTAAGAAATAGTTGGTAGCAAGAAAAAGAATGAATAAAAAATATATAACAGGTGTTTTTAGAGATTCCCATGAGGTATTGTTCAGAGAGAAAAGCAAGGTGCAAGAAATGTATTTTTGTATATATGAAGCAGTCATAATCAAAAATATGTATGAATCTAGGAATCCATCCTCAACTTCCATTGGGTCTGAAGTGACAGTCCCTTACTAGCACCTTATCTTTTATGTGTCTTCCTTCAAAGTAAAAGAGTTTGAAGGAAAAGTCACTTTACTTTTAAATATGTCCAGAACTGCTTGTATCATTTCTCTCCTGTCATTCCCCTTGACCACATCTGGTCACATAGTCATGTGCAGCTACACGTGAGGCAACCTGTGCGCAGCCCAAGTTTGATGATTGTAGTGGGGACCTAAAGCAGAAGAGGAAAATCATTATCCTAGGGCACTTGTAGTTTCTTCCACTGAACTCCATACTAATGTCTACATTTTTGCTTGAGTATGTGGGTATATGATTTCGCGAGCATCACGGAAGACAGAAGCCTACATGAGGTGGTTAATATGGGTGCCCCATGGAAATGTTGAGGTAGGAAGAAATGGGAGGTGAGGGAAAGATTAAAAAAAAAATGGCATGGAGACCAGAGTACCACAAAATGAAACAAAATAAACAAAAAGTCAGTGTGTAATATGATTAAGTTTATGTTTCACATAAATTATGCTTGCACATGATGTATGAAAAAAATTAAAAATTAGAAAAAAGAAATACCAGCATGCACTGTGGAGATTAGAAGTTCCTGTTTAGGAGAATTCCATACATCTCTAAGCCCCAGGGATAAGATAACAAGAGAAAGATGCCTTGTTTTTTGTGCTATGTTTATAAATAAGCACAATGAATAAAAATTTGCATTATGAAATATTGCAAATTAACATTTTGCGAATACGATATGCTGGAGATGTTAATCAGGAAGAATCATAATTACTAACATATGATAATTTCCTCAGACTAGCAACTAACAGAATTCTCTAAAAGGATGATTGTAACAATTAGGTATTTGAGCAAATGGAGTGATGATTATTTTATGAATCACACTGCAATTTGCTGTGATGATTGTTGAGATGTGGAAAGAAAGTGTGACTAATACATCATTCAGATGAGTTACTGATAATGCCTTAGAAGTGGCTGGGCAGTACAGATGCTTGACATCAGTACTGTCTTCAACCCTTAATGCCTTTTTATCATGCCTAAGTTTAGCAAATTAAATTTACTACCTAATTACAGTAAATAAAAGCAAATTAAATATTTCAGCAATATTACAATGGTGACATTTTATACTTTGTTACTGCAACTTATAGAAAACTTAGAGAGCTTGTAGAATTATCCTTTTTGTCAAAATAAATCCTGCTTTTGGTACATTTTGATTGTTTGACACGATTGGGGGAGTTGATCACATTAAGTCTTCAAAATCACTTTAAAGGGGTTCCTTTCTATTTTATAGTTTATAGATGATTCCCTGCTAACTGACTTCAATACATTTCTTCCTCTAAACTATTTCATAATTATGGTGCTATTTTATTTGGGCTTTCTGCTAATTTCAGAATTAAATGTTAAATACAGTTTGCACATGCAAAACTGTTAATAGTAAAAACAGCATTTTGAATGAAAAAGTGAACGTTGAATATCCAAGTGAAGAGATTGGTGAGTGTTCCTTTAAAAAGATTGTGACTATTCAGTTAAGTAAGATGACATTGGTAATTGTCTTAAAATTTAACTAGTTAAACTGTAAGTAGGATATTTTTAGACCCAAGGAAATACTTTTGTACCAAGTAAGTGAGCACATTCACCAGCTTTATTCATTTGGGAGGAATGTCTAACCTCAGAGCTGTTCTTTGAAGTAACTACTTCAGAGAAAATGGCACCCCATGGACTTTGTAAATAAAATTTCTCAAGTCCATCCGAAATAGAAATTTCAGAAATTCTTTTAAAAATAACTTGTGGGAATGCCCTCCAGAAAATAAGGGCACTTCAAAATTTTAGGTTTTTTGCTTCAACAGTAGGTTATCCATAGAATGACTTGTCATAATTCCTCTTGTTCCTGTGCAGTTGTCTCAATCTCTTGATGACTGTCTACTTCTTTTTCTAGAAGTGGGTGGTTTAGCCCTGGGTGGTTCAAGTAATTGAGTTGTTTGAGTGAATCTCTGCTTATTTGGCCTAGAGACATGGGCCGTTGAGGCGAGACGTCTCTCTTTCCATTTATCTTTTTTTTTTTTTTTTTTTTTTTTTTTTTAGAATTATACTTGCATTTTTACATTTCTTTTTTTTTTTTTTATAGAAGCATGTTTTTATTTATTTATTATATTTGTTTGTTTGTTTTGTTTATACATGCACTGGGTACAGTCAGAAGCGCGGGAGGGTGAGAGAATTCACCAGAGCCAGAGTGGGGAGCAGAGCAGGCAGAGGGACTGAGGTACACTGCTGAGGGGAGCAGCGGGCGGCAGGAGAGGTCTGCGCGCCATGTGGGACCCTCCTCCGGTGGCCGGGGAGCAGCCGGGGATCGAACCGGCGCCGCAGAGGCCGCAGGCAGCTTCGCAACCCAGCGCTCAACCGCTGCGCCACCGGGGAGGCCCTCTTTCCATTTATCTTGACTGATTCTCATCATAAAATATTTCTGATGGGGCAGGGGGCTAGAGGGCTATTTTAGTTCCAAACTAATCTTCCCTGACATTAGAGGGTTGATCAGAACAAGTTGAACCGTGACTGATTTTAGAAATAGAACAAGGGTGTACTCTCTTCTGTGCTGATCTCAGAAAGTCTTCTGTATGCTTTCTGTTGTCTTCTTTTTGTCATGGGGGGAGGGCTCTGCATGCTTTCTGTTGTCTTCTTTTTGTCATGGGGGGAGGGCTCGCTCTGCCTTAGTCTGACATTGGTGGTTCTATAATTTTGGCTCAGTTGTTCATTTGTTTACATTTTCAAACTTAACTTTAATATGCACACATGTATATTATATAGTACAAAGGGAATACAAATGAGAGTAGAATTAAATTACATTGTTCAGCAAACCTCATGAGAAAATCCTTTAAAACTTACACTTCAGTTCCAGGAAAGAATATATAGTGCAAAAAAAAAATAATATATAGTGCAAACCAACTGTAGTGTAATACTGAACATGAAGTGTTAGGAGGCGTATTGAAGAAGTGAAATTTGCTTTTGTCTGGGAAGGTTGAGGAGGACTTCATGGAGGAAGTGACATTTTAGTCAGGGATTGAGTCATGCATGAGACATGGGAAGAGGAGACTTGGGAACAGGAAAGAAAGGGCATGTTTAGCAGGACCACATGGACTATTCACCTGAAGCCTCGGGAAAGGAAAAGGAAGAGTGTGATAGTCAGAAATGGCTGTTGTTACTAAGCCAAGGTGGAAGGAACTACTGGAGTTTTGACCAGAGAATGATGTTTTTACAGCTGTATTTTCTGAAAAACAACAGAAAGTGAGTTCAGAGGAAGACAGTGGTGGAAGGTCACTAGTGATGAAGCTGTCTGATGGTTGAGGTGAGAGTGAGTGAGGAACTCTCCAGGATTGGTAACAGAGGGGTTGGAAGAAGGTACTGCCTTTTGGGAGAGAACTTGGTGACTTTCTGGAGGTTGAGGATAAGGAAAGAAGGAGTCAAATAAGGGACTTAATTGTATGGAGCTGTAAGATTTTTACTGATTGCCAAATTTGACGGAGATTGTGAGACAGAAGATTGCAATTCATCTACATGGAAGATTAGTTAGAGCCAGATGGTCACCAAAGACAAACCTTTGGCAAGTGAAGAGGACTGTGAAACTAAATCTGGGAGGATGCTGCCTTTCAGGACCGGGAGAAGACTGGATCACACAGAGGTGACAGAGAAACATTTCTCAGAGTGTGAGAATCAGAAGCCAATGGAAGGAACAAAGGATGATCATAGTGCAAATTACTGAGGACAAAAGAATGAAGTCTGTCCTTAGATGTGGTGATGAAAGGGGCTTGTGGATGACAAATAAATGATCTCACACTATGACCAAATGATTATGAACTGGAAATAGAAAGTCTAAATACTTATTGGAATGTTCATTAGAAATAAGGAGAAAAGAACAATACTTTGTAGTGGAAGCTCAAATATTTAACTGGCAAAATATGTTCAGGTAACTCTTAATTGGGATTTTTAGTAAAAGGAGAAAGATTTATACTTTCTGAAGAGAAACCAGAGAATTAATTGGGATTTTAAAAAGTCTACTAAATAAATATCACTGAGGTAAAATATGGCTTCAAACAGTGTGTAAAGTACAACAGGTCAGAAAAGATAGGATTCCTTAATTTAAAAAAAGAAAGTGGGCCTCTCTGGTGGCGCAAGGGGTTAAATACCACACTGTGAAGCAATCCACAGCCTCTCCTTCCATCCTGGCTGGTCAGGGAGCAATCCACATGGCACGACAGACCTCCCCTGTCTCACCAGCTGCTCCCCTCAACAATCTATTTTAGTAGATCTGCCTGTTCTGCTCCCCACTCTGTCTCTGGTGAATCTTCTCACTTCCCACATCTCTGGCCTGTACCCCAGTTCTTGTATGCATAAATAAATAAACAAATCTTAAAAAAAAAGGAAAGGGAGCAAAAATTGAACCACAGAACTTTTTAAAGAATGTGGTTGGGCCTCCCCGGTGGTGCAGCGTTTGAACGCTGGGTTGCGAAGCTGCCCGCAGCCTGTGCATCGCAGGTTCGATCCCCGGCCACCGGAGGAGGGGCCCACATGGCGCGCAGGCCTCTCCTGCTGCCTGCTGCTCCCCTGACAGTGTACTTCAGTCCTTTTCCCTGTTCTGCTCCCCGCCCTGGCTCTGGTGAATTCTCTCACCCTCCCGCTCTTCTGACTGTACCCAGTGCTTGTATAAATAAACAAATAAATCTTAAAAATAAAATAAAATAAAATAAATCTTAAAAAAAAAAAAAGGTTATTTATGGGTCATGTGCTATCCCTTCACCCCTCCCTGGTTGTGTCAGGTTTTCTGTCCCAGACCACATTTATTATTAAAACCAGAGAGTGCACCTTCTTTTCCTTGTTTGCGTTCTGTTTATGGTTTATGTAGGGAGCTATTTGAAAAAAAGGCCATCTGTCGTATTTTTTTTTTAAGATTTATTTTATTTATTTATGCATACAAAAGCTACTCAGTAGTATATAGCTCTTGTGTGTTAGCTGGACCCACACTGCTGAGTAGGGTTCCTGACTTTGTACCTGAGTATGAATCCAGACACGCCTTGTGTGACTTTGAACTGGCCCCTCTTTGTGCTTTAGTGTTATTAACTGTAAAATGGGGGGTAACACTGGTATCTACATGATGGTTATGATGAGGATTACATGAAATAATGCATGCAAATAGCCAGGAACAGTGCATGTTGGTTGTAATCAATCAAATATTTGTTGTTTTTCTCCTGCAAATTCTCCCCACTCCTTGCTTCTGCTGCTACTGATGATACTGCTACTACTCCAAGTAATTGTTCTGCCACTACTACTGCTATTGCTGCTGCTACTACAACAACTGCTGCTAGTATTACTGCTGCTGTTGGTACAACTACTGCTGCTACTGTTACTGCTGCTGTTACTACAACTACTACTGCTACTGCTGTTACTACAACTACTTCTTCTGTTAACACTGTTATTACAACTACCACTGCTACTGTTACTGTTGCTGTTACTACAACTACTACTGTTACTGCTGCTGCTGTTACTACAACTACTACTGTTACTGCTGCTGTTACTACAACTACTGCTGCTTCTGTTACTGCTGCTATTACTACATCTACTACTGCTATTGTTGCTGGTGCTGTTACTACAATTACTACTATTGCGTTGCCACTTTTACTGCTACTGTTAGATATTTTCTGTTGGTCTCTCATTAAATTTACAGACCCTTCTGTCAAATCTGCTGTTAAGTTTATTTAGTGATTTTTTTCCTTTCAGTTATTATAGTTTTCCATTCTAGAATTTCATTTGCTTCCTACTTATAGTTTCTATTTCTCTGCTGAGATTCTTTATCTACCCTCTCATTCAAATAAATTTTTCTTTAATTTTGGATATATTTTCCTTTAGGTCTTTGTAGAAATTTATATAAGCCACTCTAAGGTCTGGTTTGCTAAATAGGTTCATCTTTAATCAAACTTGGGAAAATTTTGACTTTGGGTCTATAACTTATTTTACTTATTTACCCTTGCTTGTGAATGACATTTTCTTGTTTTGTATGTTTGTTATTTTTTTTCCTGTAGTACATTGTAGATGATACAATGCAGGCATCTCTGTATTATCTTCTCTTCCTCCATAGAATGGCTTTTTTGTTGTTGTTGTTCTTGCAAGCCATTCAATTGCTTGTCATTTATCTTTAACTGCGTGAACATAAAGGCGAATCTATGGAAAACCAAAGATATTTTCCATACTCCTCCAACATGCCACCAATCTATACCAGTCTACAAAATTTGTACTTTCTTGAGGATCTTAATTATAAAGACTTCCTTTTAGATTTTATTGGGCAGTTTTAGAGTATGGCTAGGGTAGGGCCTCAATGGTGGATGCCTAGGTGTTCACAAGGTGTTGGGAAGGAATTTCCACTGTGGCTGGACTGGGCCTTCAGTGTCTCCCAGCACTTTTTATCTGTAGTATCTATTACATTTTCTATCATGTACCCAACATACACGTCAGCCATATTAGTGACTGAGAAGGTATTCTATTGGGCGGTTCCCATTTCCCCAACCTTTACTTGATGTTCTAGCTTATTCAGCTGCCCTGAACAACTCTCAACTTTGCCTTCTCAGTTGAGTAGTATTGTAGTGGCCAGTTTGAACTCTAGTTGTTATGCCCATGCATAGAGCCAGAATTACCATGGACTCAGTTTATAAGGATGATAGAATGGCACTGCCTACTTTCTAAGACCACAGAATGGTTACCTCATATATTTTATTCCATTTTATGGTTGTTAGTGGTGGGAGGTGATTTTGGTGCTGGTTACTCCATTATAGCCTGAAATAGCTCCCTAGGCTTCTTAAGTTTGAAATTGATAGCATACATTCTTAGTCTAGTTAAAGAAAACTTAAACATTGTTTGAAATCAAGGTTACCTAGAAGCCATACAAATTAAAAATGTTATATTCAAGTCTTTCCATTTTAGTCCTTTATTAAACTAAATGAAACAAGGCTGTTTTCTGTGTTTTACATACATATGTGTATGTATGTAGATGCACATACATATCTGTGTTTATATTTATATGTACATCTGTATTTTGTATCTTGTGTTATCTTTATATACTGTACTAGTAAGATTGTGTATATTCTAGTCCTGATGACTTATCATGAATCATGCCTTAGACCGCAGGGCAGAAATATAGAACTATTCTGTGGTGTCAAGTTAAGAGTTTACAGAGAAGAGATACTCCTATTTATTTTTTTTAAGAATTACTATAGAAAACCTTATATTTTATACAGCCCTGATAATAGCTTAGCATTCACTACCTTGACAAAGTTATCAAACCTTATATTGGCAATATTGGGACAAACCAAACTCCTCCTAATGGAAGGAAAAGGACACTATGTCACTTAGTGTTATTCTTACCAAAATCTAATATGTCTAATCATGAGGAGACCGCAGACAAATCCAAATTGAGGGACATTCAATAACTGGCTGTACTCTTCAAAAGTGTCAAGGTCAAGAAACTCAAAGAAAGGCTGTTTCAGATTAGGATAAAGTTGATATGACAACTAAAGGCAAGTCACAATCCTGATTGGATTCTGGACGGGGCGAAATTAGCTATTATTAGGTATTATTGTGATAACTGATAAAACTTCACTCTAGGTCTTTGTATTAGATAGCATTATTGGTTAATATTACATATCCAGGTTTTTATAACTGCTGTGGTTATGCAATATAGTATCTTTGTTTGAAGCACATGTACACTGGAGTTTTTAGTGACAAAGAGATGTGATGTCTCTAACTTATAAGTGACATCTATAGATGTCTTATAGAGACATCTAGTGTCTCTAACTTACCAGAAAATTGTTCATACATGTATGTATGTGTATGTACATCTACATACACATATATACATATATATGGAGAGAGGTATTAAGAATGATAAAACACATGTGACAAAATGCAAATAATTGGTGAATCTGGGTACAGGATAGCGGGAGCTCTTTGTGCTATTATAGCAACTTTAAGTTTAATGGACCAAAGTAAGAAAAAATAGAGCTTAGATAAATCTTATTGGTTGCAAGAACACAGGAATTCTTACAAATTCAAGTAAACCTAGGCTTGATCTTGGAGCTCAAGGTTGTTTACTTGTATTTCAGATGCAGTGAGGTTAGTCTTTGCTATGTTTATGTATTCATCATGCTTTCTTCTGTATATTGGATTCATCCGCCTTTTCTTGGTCACCACCCCTCTAGAACTTGGGTTTTCCCCCATACCAGCGAACTTACTGTTAGCTTAGATTCTTGAAAGAGCAAATCTGAATAATTAGCCACTAGTTGAAGGAATCCATAAGCATGTGCCAACTGTTTCTTCCTAATTGATTGTTCACCAAGATTGAGGTGGAGTAGGTAGGGGGTGGTGGGTTAGGGTTTTTGAAACATGGTCCCAGGGTTGACCCTCAGAAGCTGAGGGTATAACAAGTTCAATGCAAGGTATAAAAGAAAGATATGGTGATGAGTTATGTCTCCTAAATTCGCCCAGCTTGGTTATATTGCTTTTAGAGTTTGATTCCTTTTAAATAGACCCCAAAAATGCTTCTCATAAGATTCTTCACATGGATAGTGACCACCCAGCCCCCTCTCTGCTAAAATGAGAGAGAAACTTCATGTGATTTAGAGACAAGAGAAAGAAGACAGACTTGTTTTTCCTTTTGCATAGTATGTGTGCACGGGTTATACGTATCATGAATCTGTATTATGTTAACTTTTGTTTGTAAAATTTTTAAATTTAATTTTGATATGAGCATGCATGCTTATCTTGAATTCACATTCATTTACTTGAAATGGTAATTGAAAATATTTCAAAAATTTTTGAGAAAATATTTTTAGAGTTTCATTTTTGATATTTTAAGAGAAAAATTTTATGAAGGTGTGGACTAATTTTTTTTTTTTGCATGCCTACTTTGTTTCAAGCTGTATACTCAGCAACCTGCCCAAAGTCACAGTAGTTAATACACAGTGGGAGTAGAAAAGAGTTGTAAATGAAGTTTATCACACTCCGACATACATATTCTTTTAAATAGTACAAAATCAGGTGGCCAGATACTTTACAGTTGAGATCATTGATTTTATATTGTTTTTCTTCAAACCTGTCACTACTAATTTTTAATTCTAAGATGCACTCATTATTATCAACAAGCAAGCATTTTGCTGGCTTTGCTCAGAATCTCAGTGCTCTAGGTGTGGACAAAGGAGGACAGGACTTGTGAATGAATGCTCCAAAGGTGATACAGCCCTTACCTGGAGGGAGCCAGGGTCTACAGTCTAGGAGAGAGAAGTAGACAATTTGTTAAGTGAGGTGTGTGTCCATCAGTCATAGGCCATATTTATGGACATTGATTCACTGATATATTTAAGTATGTAGGTAAATAAGAGATTTAAAATGGAAACACAGATGTGAGAAATGAAAGAAGTAAAAATGTTGACTAGAGACTTACTCAAAAAGTAGTAAGTTCTAAAAAATTGAGTGGATTTCGCAAAATATCACTTCAAATTACATTTTTTGAAAAAAAATAAAATTACATTTTCTGGGGGGTGGGGGAAACTGGTTAATCTGTATTGAGAGTATCAGTTTTCCCTTGACACTTTTGTCAAGTGAAATTTATTTGAATGACTTTTAATTAGCTCGGAAGTTATCAAAGAATGTAACTAACACATTGGTGTCTGTAATGAGATGGGTAGACGTGGCTATCAGGTAAAAGTGAAAATGATACTCTCTCTGATATAGGGAGTTATTTTGTTTTGATTGTACATTTTGCCAAAGGGATAAAAAAGTAATAACAACTTTAAAATTTTTGTCCTTGAAGTTGGACATGAAAACAAAAATGATGGAAGCCAAATATCATGAAGAGAAACTTAAACTGCAGCAGAAGCATGATGCTGATGTTCAGAAGGTAGGGCTTATATAGCATTTATTCGGTCATTCATGTTGAATATTTGAAATATTCTAGGTCTTGTGATCATCCATCTATCCATCTACTTATTTCTATACTTATTATAGTCTATGCTATAAGTGAAATTTACTAATAAATTAATATCCTAGAAGAAGTGGATCTTTAAACTTCATTTACTTTTGGATTTACAAAGCATGTAAGTTTATGTAAATCCTTATAATTTACATTAACTTTTGGTTCTTCATCAATTCCTAAAGGCTGGCCTTATAGTCCTTTATCTGCATTCTGCTATTACCTTTCATAAAAGCTAAAATAACACATCAAGTGTAAATACTAGAGCTTTTTTTTTTGCCTAATTTTCTTTCACTTTTGTGCCATTAAAATTTCCTTTTTAATTTAAAACAGAACTCCTGGGCTTAGAGACTGCACGCATTAGAATGCTAGCATTGACAGCAAGCATCTTCTCTCAGTAGCTCATGGGGATTGAAGCCTTCCAGTGTTTCAATCTGTATTACTAAGTAAAGTTAATTTTTCTTCTTCATGAGTACAACAACAACAAAAATACCTCTTTGTGGTTATCCTTCATAGAATTTGAATTTATACTATATTTTAGCAATGATTAAAAACAATGTAGTGATGTATATGGATTTTCTATATGTGTGTAAATACATTTATTTAAATATATATGCATATATAAATACACATATAAATACACATATATATTTAAATACATTAATATTGACCCAAATAGAATCTTGGCATTTACTGTTTCAAAACTAACCCTTCCCAAAACTAAGTGGCAGAGATGGGGGGAGAGAATCATGGTGGTTCAGCATCACATATGCAAGCTTTCTTAAAGCTGAAAATATATTTAATATTTAGTCAGGTGTATATTTGGCTTACCTTCTTTCAAAGCAACAAGAAGGAAACCACTGATTGAAAATTAGAAAGAGAAAAAATATTGAATCCCTTTCCTTTTTCCCATTCAAATTTTAAAGGCAAATATTGCTTTGTGCTCTTACTAGAATTTTGCTTCAGTTTAAATTGCTTATATAAAAGCATTTCTTTATCATAAATATGTTATCGATTCAGAAATACAATTTCAATAGAACATATGTCCATAAGAAATAGAATCTACTGATGTATAACGTATTGATATGTAAAATGAATGAATTTTAAAATATATTTGGAAAAATCATGGTAATAGAGTTTAAAATAAGCTCCCTGGTATGTGAGTTACAAAGATCTATTCTAAGAAAAACATTCAGTAATAAAATCCTTTCCAGGAATTTCTATTTAAATTCATGAAAAAAGAAAACAGTATTGTCATGTGTATGGTGTTTTCTAAGTGTCAGGTATAGGAGACAAGTTGAATTTAAAGTGTTTTGTCTCTTTGTATACATTCTTTTTTATGAATGTCAGGAAAAAACTAGCTCCTTCTCTTATTTACCAGACACTCTTTGAGGAGGGACTAAAACAATGAAAGCTAAAGTAAAATGCTGGTAACAGAGTCACTAAGGAAAAGTAGACAAACATTGGTGAATAACCCTTTTATTTTTTTGCTTTTAAAAATAGACTTTAATAATTTACTAAATTGGTAGACAGGAAGTACACCCCAACCATAAAAAAGTAGGTATTTATATTTCTGACTCAGTTTGCTTTTCTCTTGTGGTTATCACAGTTTTCTCCTACTTGCTAAATGTTCTTACATTTGCATCATTTCTCTAGGATTTTTTGGAGTGAGGTGTATTTAGAAGTATATATAATCATGATTAAATTTTATTAAATGATAATTATAAAACTTCTGATACAATATAATCATTACGATATGATGATGTAAAATGTTAATGCAATTTCTGACATTTCAAGCTGATTTTTCTGATTCATAATATCAGAACTAGACATAAAAGATAATGTCTTCCCATATACCTGGGGATTCTTATTACTGTATATGAAAATGGTGGGATGCTTGGGAGGATTCAGGGACATGCCCACCTGAAGATAGTTTTTTCCAGTACAGTGGGGAGGTAAATTGTATTATCCCAACATGGCAAGATTCTGATGACTTATCTGCCACTCTCTTACAATTTAATCTCTGAATTTTATCTTAGAGAATCCCCTGATTTATTACTCACCTCTTCCTCCTTAAAAATTGATATTCAAACTAGATAACAATTCAAAAATGAAAATTGAAACTAGATAACATTTCTTTCAGTAATCAATTATTTTAGTTAATTTGCTATTTTCTTTATCTACTAAAATAGAGTTTATTACATCTTCTTTTGGAAACCACTTGTGGGATTAGCTGAGATAGATTTACGAAATACATTATGCTCATTTGTAAAACTGTGTTTTATGTATAAGACAATATAGTTTACTAAAGCATTTCAAATTCACTTGCAGATTTTAGAAAGAAAGAATAACGAAATAGAAGAATTGAAAACTTTATATAAAAAGAAGCAAAATGAAATGGAGGAGACTATTAGAAAACTTGAAAAGAAAGGTGATGTGGTATTGTTACATAAATCTTTCAATAACATTTCCATTTTATTTTAGCGGCTGAACAGAGTAAAAATGGTTTTGTAATTTCTTGGAATATGAGAGTGTTTCTATTAAATCATTAATGGATATGTTCTGTGGGCTTCTAAATTACTGGGGAAAACGTGTGTGCATGTGTGTTGGTGTGATTAAGAACCTGTAAGAATTTCTCACTGTTATTTCCTCTTCTTAACTAACCCTCCTTATTGGGTTTGAGTTGACATAGGCCAATCATGGAATTAGAACTTACTTTTACAGGGAAGTCTAGGGAAATTACTCCTTTTGGTCTAATAAAAGCAATCACGTAAGTACCCTACTTTATACCTTTAGCATATTTCCTAATATTGTGGTTGACAGAACATTTGGAAAGTATTCTCCATTTAAAATTTCATTAAAAAGGAAAAAAAAACATGTAATCAAGAGTTAAACTAATAATGATTGTAGGTTAAACCATTAAAATGCAACAGGCAGGCATTAGAGAGAGTATTGAAAATATTTTTTGGAAAAAAAACCTTGAAATTTTTGCAAAATTTGATGATTTAGAAAGAAGAGTTCTAGGTACTGAAATAGGAATGCTGACATTGGTGAGTTGTGGAAAGGATGCTGTCAAACCGTTTTTGCTAGAGTAGATATCCTATACATTAAGAGAGAGCTTGAAAAAATTTAAGATGAATAATTTGGTATGACCTTGAATTTCAGATTTAGAAGTTTCAAGTTTATCCTGTAGGTTCTGGGAATCTTTGAGAGGGGAGTTTTAGGATCTCATGTTTTAGAAGGAATAGTCTGATAATAAGCTTACCATGGTGAAGCTAATTCCTCGTCTGTTAATAGTCAAAGGCAGGATGGAGTGGGAGCAGGAGGGAAAACATTCCACTCGGAAAACATAGGGTCTAGTCTCAGCCTTGTTCCTCAGCGTCTGCTGTATGACATCAGGCAGTTTCAGCTTGTCCTATTGTAACATGGTGAGGTTAGAGGAGATAATATGTAAAGTCCCTTCCAACTCAAGGATCTTAATGCCTTCATGCTTCTGTATGATGCTAAGGACCCAGATGTGTGAATGATGGCGTTGGGAGTAATGAGGGTGGAACTGAAGAAATTTTGATGAATGGTAGGATACAGACAATGAAGAAAAGGAAAACGGAGAGAAGGTTTTCATTTAGGAGTTTTCATATGGAACTTGGTGGCTCCCTCCTAAAACACCAAACCCACGTATATCTGAGAATGGTATTGTTCTAGAAAATTCAGTATGGCTATTATCTATATAAGTTAACAAATTTGATACTATAAGGTTTACTTCTAACCTCAAATGTTGGTGAAAGTAATTAGAAATTTGTTCAGGTTCTTTCTCCAAATATCAGTCATTATAAAAATACTTTAAATTATTCCTAGGTTTTTATTTCTTATCCTGATTTAAATCAGGTAATTCAAACATGCCTCAGGTTAAAAAATAATATTTCTTAAGGCTTTTGGAATTGCAAACAGATTTTAGTTTAATTTTGGAATTGTGAAGAAAAATGATGTAGAAGCTGAAGACTAGTATTAGGTTAACTTGGATTCTTCTCTCTCCCCTTATTTGTTGCATAGTTGAAATTTTAGAGTGAAAGAATTTCTATGTAAATGTTTGTAAAAATATGGCTGTTTTGAAGTAAGAACCTATCAGTAAACTAAGACAATATTAGCTTCAAACAAACATACAGCTCAATTTATTTTACCATCCAGATGATATGAATGTTAAATTTTACTTAAAACAGTGACAGTTTAAGTCATTTTAAAAAGATGGAAATTTAACTGATATATAAGGAAAATATTTTAGATAATTTAGAACTATTTCTTATTACTAATATAAACCTTGGTAATGGTTTTACCATTGCAACAATATAATGGAATTATGGGCTCCTTTATTTATTCAGTGCACTGGGTTTTGAGAATTTGCCTATGTGACACTTTGTGCTTCGTAGATAAAAAGTTGAAATAGATTTCTTTTCAGGAAATAGGCAAGTAAAACATTAGAACGTATAATGGAACAGGTAATTTAATGGCAAAGTAAATATGGTTTCCTGGAAATAAAAAGAAGTTTCTGCCCCTGCAAGAGGAGGGTGAGTGACTGGTTCATAAATGGGCCTTAACCGGTTCACCATGGGTGAATTGAGACTTAGAGTGAGTAGGAGCTTTTCAGCAGAAGAGGGAAGGGCTTTGCTGGTAGGCAATGGCACGTTGAAGAACATGGCCTCAGGAATCTGCAGATAGTTGGCACGTTTGCAATACATGTTAAAGAATATGGAATTGGCAGAAGGTATGGCCAGGAAGTAATCAGATTGTGAGGAGCTGTTTTCCATGTTGAAGGTTTTTACCCTCTATGTGTTATGAAAGGGACTGGGTAATCATTTTTACTCAGGAGTGATAGCCCTGGATTTGTAGGTAGGCTTCTTCAAAGCAGTGGAGCATGCAGGGGGGATGATGCCAAACCGGCACGTTGTTAAACCTGTCCGGGGAGTGAGTGATGATGGATTCTACCAAGACTGCAGTGGGAGAAATGGTGAAAAGAGAGGAAAGAAAACAGATATTTTAGACGGGAGAATTGAGAAGATTTGGTGAACAATGGAATTATCTGTTAGCTGGTGCTTTACATATTTTTTATCATCAGATTTTTATGTGGTAGCTAGAATTGGTTTAACCTGTTTTCATCCTTTCTGACAGTTCAGGCCCTTATACGTGACTGTCAAGTTATCAGAGAGACTAAAGAAAACCAGATTTCAGAGCTGAAAAAGATATGTGAACAAAGTGCAGAATCTCTGAATAATGACTGGGAAAAGAAGGTAAGTAATGAAATGAATAATAATAGAAAGCATAATGGTTTATCCTCCAAAGTAACATACTTAAATATAATAATAATGGATGTCTATAGGATATACAGAGAAGTATGAAAAAAGTAACAAGATTCTAGACTGTAGAAATAGTTACTGTTCGGGGCCTCCCCGGTGGTGCAGCGGTTGAGCGCTGGGTTGTGCAGACCTCTCCTGCCGCCCGCTGCTCCCCTCAGCAGTGTACTTCAGTCCTTCTGCCCGCTCTGCTCCCCGCTCTGGCTCTGGTGAATTCTCTCACCCTCCCGCGCTTCTGACTGTACCCAGTGCTTGTATAAATAAATAAATAAATCTTTAAAAAAAAGAAAAGAAAAGAAATAGTTACTGTTCATGTCTTGGTATATTAGCTTCCAGATATCTAATGGTTCATAGAATAATTTTCATGTAGAAAACTTACTTTAAGTTAGTTATTGAAATTAATGAATGTTTTGAATTTTTTTTTTTTTCGTCATTGCCAGTAGATTTTGAGCAAATTCTTAGGGAAATAGCATGTGGATAGTTTTGGGAAATTAAACTTAAAATTTTGGATTTAGGCCAGGTATCATATCTTTACTGACATTTCAGAGAATACAATATAGTATAGACTTGTTTTGATGTAAACAAAATTAAAAAACCATTAAATCCACCTGCTCTGCTCCTCACTCTGTCTCTGGTGAATCCTATCACCCCCTGCACCTCTGGCCTGCACCCCAGTTCTTTAACTCAACAACAACAACAAAAGATTTTTAGTTAATTCATACTGATAGTCTCTTAATTGATCTTGGTTTAAAGTATTCTACTGAAAATTATAAATTTATAATTATTAATGGCAGACACTATTGTTCAACATAAGAAGTCCTGGTAAGGGCAGCTTCAGGCCTGATCTGGGACGTGTATTGCAGATACATTAAGATGGGTAGTCAGTTGTTTCCTACTTTTATTTCATTAATTTATATGGTTTTTCTTTTATTTTAGTTTTGACTATAAATTTGACACAATTTTGTGCTCACTGTAGGTAGCTAGTATAATAGAAGGCCTCCTTCCTTTGAAATCTCTAGTCCTACTTTCCCAGTTTAAATCGCAGGATTAAATTGCTAGTTTGAAAAGTCTTCTGCCTCCTACCTTGTGCAAGGGTATAATCTCAGTCTTTCTTCTGGATTAGTAAACCTTTCTTACAGTTGCACAATCATTAGTGGATGTGTAAACTCTGAACAAATGGTTGAAAGTTCTTTTTGTGAAGAACATTTGTGTATAACTCTGGGTAGAGGTGAAAACCTGGTGCAGGAAGAAGAGGCATCCAAATTAGTAAGCAACTGAAAGATTTCCTTGTGATTTATGCAGTCACTCACTCATATGAATGAGGTAATGTGATGTGTGTGTGTGCATGAGTGTGTACTCCCCAATGTCTCCACCCTACATCTCTCACTTTGTCCCAGTTATCTAACTACCCATTAAAGATTTCTCCTTGACCTGAATTCCATCATTCTCCCCAAATTCTGTCTTCTTTGTTGCTAAGAAGTATTCCCTTTTCCTAGTCTCTATACTTCCCTCTACCCAGCTGCCCAGAGATGCTACTTCTTTCCCATTGATTCATCATCCTCTATGCCGGGTTCAGGAGACTGTTGTCTCTTGCCCAGACATACTGTAACTGGGCTCTTTGCACCAGCACCCCCATGCCCAAAACAGCCAAGTTGAGTCTTTCTCAAATACAAACCTGGCTCACCTACTATGTTTCAGTCACTCTACTGGTTCCCAGTTGCCCTTTGGAGTAACAAGGCTCTTCATGATTGAGCTTCTGTGATTTTTCAAGTCTCACCTTTGTCATAATGCTACTCCCCTTCTCATATGCATGGACTAGCTCTCAGTTATTTGACAATATACCTTGTTTTTTTCCTAATTTGTGGGCCTTTAAAAAATTGAGTTATGATTCATATAGCTTAGAATTTACCCTGTGTGGTCAAATGTCCGGGCTAAAGACCAATATTCAGGATGCTGGGGAGGCCTGTTGTACCCTTGTACCCAGTCAAGCTCTTGACTAAAAAAATCTCCTTTATATTGTAGATTCAGTCATTTTTATGGCCGTTATGGTATCCTATGGTTCATAAATCCTGGCAAGATTTGTGCTTTAGAGTGTATCTAGTGTTATTTTCAATTAAATCAATTTATCCTTTAGGGAATGTTCACCCTTTAAAGCCTCCTACACTTATATGGACAGTTAATCTCAACAAAGGAACTAACAGTATTCATTGGAAGAAGGAAATTCTGTTCAACAGTGTTGAGAAAACTAGACAGCCAACAAAAGAATGAAACTAGACCACTGTCTCACATCATACACAAAAATTAGCTCACAATGGATTCAAGACTTGTATGTAAGACCCAAAACCATAAAATCTATAGAAGAAAACACTTGAAAAAAAAAAATCCATGACGTTAGCTTCGTGGATGTCTTTGGTGACTGGACTCCAACAGCAAGGGAAACAAAAACAAGCAAATGAAACCACATCAAACAAGTTTCTGTTCAGCAAAAGAAACTATCATTAAACAAAAAGACACCCTACTGAATGGGAGAGAATATTTATACATCATATATCTGACAAGACAGTAATGTCTAAGGTGCATAAAGAATTCTTACACTTCAACAGCAGAGAAACAGTCCAATCAAAAGTGGGCAAAAGAGTTAAATAGATACTTCTTCAAAAAAGATGTATAAATGGCCAACAGTCACTCCTTTAGGTCCCTTTATCAGAGTTATTGTTCATGTCAGCCAATAAATACAAAGCAGCACAGAAACTTAGGTGCTATGAGCTTGCCTACATTCACATACCAGCTCAGTGACTGACTTTTGAATACCAGTTGTACCAACTTAAGATGCATGTGTCTTGCAAAATATAGCTACAACATATTAAGGATTTTGGGACCCACTTACAAATAATCAAAGCTGCGTATGTTAAATTTGTGAAACCCAAGGGTTTTTGATTACTGAGCCATTCTCACTTTTTCTGTTCAACTAGAAACTATAAGAAAAGTCCTTGGGACCCTTACCGATAATTAGCATAATTATTGCCCGCATCCTGCCTCTCGTTTTCACCATCTGTCAGGGTTTTTCCTGTTCCTCCAGTATCTTCCTAGTTAAGTAAGAATCTACATGTATGTGTCCTATCTTTGTATTTCTCTTCTATTCATGGGTGGAAAATCAAATGTGTTGT
Source organism: Talpa europaea (assembly GCF_964194135.1). Taxonomy (NCBI): domain Eukaryota; kingdom Metazoa; phylum Chordata; class Mammalia; order Eulipotyphla; family Talpidae; genus Talpa; species Talpa europaea. The sequence goes on from NC_140074.1 coordinate 127,190,485, forward strand.
TTAGAATATCTTGGACTCCTGTCCTCCCACCCATTGAGTGAGCCTGGGCTTAGAGGTGGACATTAGGAGGTAGGATCAGAATTCTATTCCCATGAAGATAGCAAAGGAATGCTCATGAGACTGTGGCCATGGCTTTTCAATTCCCTTTGGAAGCTATCTTGTTGAACCTGGTTTCCTTTAATCGGTTACATAGACACAATAAGTGTCCATTTAAACATTCTCTGCAGACTCTGTTATAAAGAAAACCCTGTTTACACTAGGATGTATATATATATATATATATATATATATATACTTCTCCTTAGAGAACTTATCCTCTATTTGATTTATAACTGCCATCTTTGTGTGCACTTTTGTATAGATTATGGAATGGATAAAAATAGCTTCTTGTTGGGGATTAGAGTGATGGAGGAGGCATTTTTTAACAGTATTTTTAAACAACATTTCCTGTAAATAAGCTGACAATATGTACTGAGATAGTATCCCTAATCAGCAGCACTATTACACATACTTCTGGCTTTTCAGTCTTATGCTAGTGTTGTTTGCTGAGGCATTATATTATTTGTTTGATTTATTTCCTCTTTCTTCCTCGGGTAGACAATTCCCTTTAATAATTATTTGTCAATTGAAATTTCCAATGCCTGAAAGTGAAGAAAAATTGTTTCTTAAAGTATGCTTTTTGTATGATATCTTTACTTTGCATGTTTATTTGTAGGTTTTATCTCATTTGGCATTTACGTCACGGTATAGATAAATAGAGAAACAGAGACAATTTTCTGAATTGCAAAACAGTCTATTCCGCAGTGCTTAAAGAGTCAATTCTTGATTTCTCTGTGTAGCTCCACAATGCGGTAGCAGAAATGGAAAAGGAAAAGTTTGATCTTCAAAAGCGGCATACTGAAAATATTCAAGAATTGCTGGAGGACACAAATCTCCGTCTGAATAAAATGGAGGGTGAATACATGGCGCAAACACAGTCCACGGTAAGTCTTCCCTTCCCGTCCATTTCTTGACATTTTTGGAAACTATCCTCTTAATCTCCATGTCGCCATGCTTCCCTGGCTTGTGCAGTGCATAAATGTGTTATAGATTTAAAACACCTTAGCTTCCTGCTTTGAGTGGAATTATACGAGATAATGCACTATATGAGATAATGCGATAAGTTTGCTTGTGAGACTTCACTCTGAAAGCTTTTTATAAATTTCTCTTCTTTTTAGTCATTACATTTTAGTCCAAAGATAATCCCTGCCTCCCTCGCTCCTTTTTCCCACGTCCCTTCTTTCCTTATTTTTTTTTTCATTTTTTGTAACTGAAGACTTGATTATTTTTCTGAAAATATTTAATGCGAGTGTGAAGGAAATCAAATGGGGAGGTGGGAATAGTGTGACCACTCTAAGACTCAGAATGGGACCAAAGATGTCACATTAATTCACCTCAAAACTTCCCTTTCTGAAAGGGTGCAGGAGGTGGTCACCATAGTCAGGCTTCACAACAGAGAGACCAGTAACTTTCCCATGAAGAGATGTGCCGCAGACCAGCTTTCAGCAAAATGTTGTGTCAGGGGTTCCTGAAAGGATGAGACGGCCTAGGCTACACGTTAAGGGCTGAGGGGAAGGGCATGAGGCAGACACGCACTCTTCTTTTTGGTGCAAGTATCTCCTACTGAGGGGCTCAGCAGGTTCTTTATTTATACTTTTTTTTAGCAAGCCCTGAGATTACATTATCATGTGCATGGAAACAAAGCAGAAACAATTAGTGCATCCCTTTTCCCATAGACTTTTGGCTACTACATGCTCTCAGCAAGAAGACGACCTTCAAGGTTAATAGGTAAAAAGCTAAGCCTTACACTGAAACTCATTGTTTCAGCTAAACAATTGCCTAAGACAGTTGATAGCCGCCAGTACATCCCTATCAGCTAAAGCCTAAGCATGAAAAGACTTTTCTTATTCACATGGCCTTCAGCCCGAGACCAGCTGCTACTCAGCTATCAGAACTTTTTCTACCTAGAAACTCCTTAACTCAAATAACTTCATTTAAAAACTTTTCCAAGAAACTTCTAAAAAAAAAAAAAAAAGGCAAAAGAAGGACTTACTATAATTGTTGTGCAGGATTGCTTGTCAGGCATGTACAATAAATTGTCTCCCATTGTCAAGTGGGCCAAATTGTTTAATAATAATTTCTAAACAGATAATTTTCCATGCCATTTACTTACAGTATACTGATATGTATAATTTATTGCCTAATGTACTTTCTGATAAATTTTTCTCTTTTTATGACCAAGAACAAAAAACAAAGGGATGTTAAATCTTCAGCCCCACGGTGTGAGGAACAAGGAATCTTCAGCCCCACGTGTGAGGCCCTTTAACTTTGGCTGCAGAGGCCCTTTAGCTTTGGCCCCACTGTGTGAGGCCCTTTTTCTTAGCTGCTTGCCAGTATCTTATCTGGCTGGGGCATCAAGGCCCCCTGCAGCAGAGAAGGGGAGATAGAGGATCCCCTATCTCCTCAATGAGCCTCCTCAATGAGCTCTTGGTTGCAGAGGATAGGTCTGAGGGAATGAATGGCTTCTGCTTTTAGAAGTCAGCTGACTTCCTAAACCTCGCATGCCTGGAAGAGGAAGGCTGCTGGGCAAGTAGACCAGGGTTCCTCACGTGCAAGGCAAGTGCACTATGTTGGGCTTACCCCTAATCTATGACACGGCCTCATGGGCTGGAAGAGACTTGAATCTCAATCTTGAACCCTGTCCTCATTTACTCCTTATATCCTACCCAGGCCAGCCCGACTTAGTACAATAATTATTCCTTGAATTTAAAGCTATGGAATTGGTGAAAGATTCAATTTACCAGGCATATGTTGGAGCTCTTTAGACCAGCTCTAAGGTTTTAGGGTTAAAGAAATGGGATATAGGATTCATAGTGACTTGGAAACTGAACTTTAGGGTCTTGGATTCAAATGTCAGCCCCTTCACATCTTGAATGCCTTACAAGTTTTTTAAATGTTAATTTTCCTTGTTTGTTGGATAGAGTAACTTCCTTTCCCTGTCCATCAGAAGAGTCTTTACTCTGAGTCCTTTCCTTTTACATACATGTTTAGAATCACCATACCAAGTTAATAAATAAAGTATAACCAGAAAGTTCTAAGTACTGAAGAGGATGTAGTGAAATTAGAACATATTACATTGTGGTGGGAATATAAAAGGGTAGATAATGGGAAGACAATTCCTCAAAAAAATTGAGCAGTAATTACCACATGATCCAGCAATTGTACCTTTGGACATTTGCCCAGAAGAACTGAAAACAGGGTCTTGAACATTTGTATGCACAGAAGCAGTATTTACAGTAGATATAAGTTAGAAACAATATAGGTGTCCATCGCAAATGGATAACAAGAATGGCTTATCGATATTATGGAGTGTCATTCAGCCTTAGAAAGGGAGGAAATTCTGACACGTGCTGCAACATGGCTAACCCTTGAAGACATTATGCTAAATGATATGAACATGGACAAGTGGACAAATACTGTCTGATTCCATTTGTCTGAAGTATCTGGAAAGGTTAAATTGATAGAGACAGAGAGTAGAAGCGGTACTTGCTAAGGAAAGGGCATAGATGGATTGGGGAGTTATTGTATAATGTGTATGGAGTTTCAGTTTGAGAAGAAGAAAGTTCTAGGAAAGGGTGGTGGGGATGGTAGCACAACAATGTGAAAGTGCTTAATGCCATGGAATTGTACACTTAAAATGATTAAAATGATAAATTTTATGCTGTGTATAACTTATCACAATAAAAAGTGAATGCCAAAAGAAAAAAGAACTGACAGTTAATTTGTATAATAAATAAATAAAATACTCCTACAAGTGAAGTAAAGAATAAGTAAATGAATTTCCAAACAGACAAAGGATATGAACAGGGAACTTCAAAGTTGAAATTTCTGAAGCATTGATTGCCTAACATGTTCACTGCATTGGTATATTTTATTATTTAATTATATTAAGAGAGAGATAGCTTTCACAGTGGAATTTTAAATTTTTATAAATTTGAGATGTAAAGAAAAGGGATACTTTGGAGTCAACAAGTCACTGTCAGAGAAATTTCATTTTATTTTTAATGAAAGTTGAACTTAAAAATTAGCATTCAGACCTTGTCATTAGGTAATAGTAAATATAGAGAAAAATGGACAGACTCTGTCAGCAGGATTGAATTTAAGAATCATCAAAAGTAGACAGATCTTGCTGAGCTGCTCCTGATTTAATAATTAAACAAGGTTGAGTTGACGGCAGGGCTTAAGATGAAAGATGAGACTGTCACTGAGAATTACTTTCTCTATTTGTTGTTCTTTCAGGCTTTTTTCTCCTTCTTTTGGTTGAGTCTTGTTTTGTTTCAGTGCCACTTACTGTAAGCAGACACTCATATAGATTATTAGATTTATGTCTTTTAGTATTGGCAGGAATTTTCTTATGTGAAACTCATAGTTAGAATCATAAACATAAACACATTAGCCTTTGTAAGTTTGCAAACTACAACAAAATTATTAGATGTGGGAAGGGGGAGGGTATAAAATATGGAGTTGTAGCCATTTCAGATTTTAGACACAATGAATGTGATTGAGATTTTAGCTTTGATTAGTGGAGTTTTTACCTTTTTTTGTACCGAGGATCCTCCTGGCAACCTTGCAAAGTCTATGAAGTCTATTTAATAAAATATATAAGCTTACGAAGAAAAGAAATTATGTTGTGACACAGTTGTCAAAATAGTATCAATAAGAAATCAAAATCATTATAAAGTGGTACATATGCTTCTAAATTATTGCAATAAATAACAAGATTTAGCTGGGAGCCTTCTGTAATTCATGAATAATGATGGGAGTAAATAATATTTAGTATTATCCAAAACTGTAAGGGACTATAAAAATAGCTGTGATTTCTGTTAGTCATAGGTGTTGCTAATGCTACCTGGGTTTGTTGACGATATTCATAATTGAAGGGAAATGCTAAAGGTCAGTTAAGGTCAGGAAAATAAGATGAACACGTTTTTCCATTCGGATTCACTGACATTCTGAATTCTATTCATGAACCTGTATCAAAGAGCGCCAGCCTAAGGGTGTCAAAAGGCCTTAGACACCTGAAATATTTTTTAACCGTTAGTAACTGTTACTGTTAGAAGTGATAATTCATAGAACAACTTAATCTACTCTCTGAGATAGCTGGAATTTAGGATTTTATAGTTACCACCCATATTTTTTCTCCCATTCTCATGATTATAGAAAGAAACCTCCATATAGCATCATTTCATCACTTTTCAAAAAGGTGACTATTAAAAAAACAAATTCCATTTTTTAAACTTGCCAAATTTTGAGAAGATAGTACCAAGTTTCCATATACCCCACACCCGACTTCCCCTACTGGTAACTCATTACAATTTTTTGGTACATTGCTTACAATAAATGAACCAATCCATTATTTTTAATTGAAGAACATAATTTATTCAGTTTTCCTTAATTTTTACCCAAAGTTGTTCTTGTCCAGGCTCTAATACATTTAGTTGTTATCTCTCCTTTGACTCATTGTGCTAGTTTCTCAGACTTCCCTTGTCCAATTTTTGGCACTTATGAATAAAGCTGTTAGAAGTATTTCTTGCAGATTTTTGCATTGGGCATAGTTTTCAAATCAGTTGTTTTCTCAGCAAAATCTGTATGAAACCTGTATAAAACCTGTATGAAAGTGTTCATTGCAACATCATTTTTAATAACCAAACACCTAAAACAATCCATCAATAAATTGGATAAATTACTTTAGGTATGTTTGCAAAATGAAAGACTGTATACAGCAATGAAAAGGTTTAAACTGTGGCTACTCCAAGTGTGGGTGAATCTCAGACACATGATATGCACGACAAGGCCTGACCCACAGAAGTACGCTCTTTGACTCTATTTATAGGCTTTGGCATAAGGCAAACTTAATTTCTATGCTACAAGTCAGAAAAGTGCTTACTTGTGTGTAGAGGATGATGGTATGTAGGTTTCAGAGAAGCTGGTGAGGCTTCTGCCTTCTAGTGCATCACACGTGTTTCAGTTTATAAAAAGCTCATGAAAATATAGACTTAAATACATCTTTTGTATATATGTCATATCTCAAGTAGTTGTACATGAAATAAGATAAAATATGTTCTTCCTTTTGCTTAGGAGTCGAAATTTTCACCCTTATAATTGCTAACTTTGTCAAACTTTCGACTCATACAGAATTTCAAACCCAGTTGGTTTGTAAAACTCTAACATCTGTACCTCCAGTCTTGATTTCTCATTCTTTCTATTGGTTCTGTCACTGAAGACCCATCAGAAATTTTATATTTCCTAATACTTAACTTGTGGAAATCATTTCTATATTTCCTACCAAAATCTTACCTTTTCCCAAACTTTCTTTCAATTCCAATGAGTCAATTCTCTTGGTATATTGGATTTTGAACCTGGAGGAGGTAGGATTTTTTCCACCACTTCTCATGGCTTTCATTAAGTATTTCACTTACTCATGCTTTACTTCTCTGAAAATCTTGAATCTGTTCTCTCCCTTCTGTTTCCACAGCTACCACCTGAGTTCAGGCCATTGTTGCCTCATTCTCAGACTCTTCCGTTCACCTGCCAGTTCTTCTCCTTGTCTTCTCTCGTTCCATATCTCATTTTCCCATGATCAAGAACTTAAATTACTCGCCTAATGCCTATGATCATTTCTTACAAGCCATGCCCACTCAAGAACTCCAACCTAGTCTTCCGAATGCCATCTTTGAGTTCACGGTGTGGAAAGATTTTATGTGCCTCGGAGGTAATCTGTCTTCAGTGATACTTGTTCCTTCCCCTAGCCCCTTATATCCCTGAGTCCCCTCTCTGCATTGTCTATTACACTCTGCTGTTTTTCCTGTATTGCTTTTTATGCCTTTTTAAAACCTCCACTATTTTTTATCCCCTCAATCTTTGTATTTAGTTTTAAAAGATTATTGTGGTCAGATGTTATTGTCTTTGAGGTATTCATATGTATCTGTAGGCGCTCCCTTGACATTGTAAGTTTTAAATTTCTTTCATTTACTTTTTACCTACAATATTTTGTCTAAGACAAAATTATTAAGAAAATGATTTAAAATAAATAATATAAATAAAATAAAAAAGAAAGAATAGAATAACCATCATCATGCATTTTGCTTCTTGAATCAGAAAATTTTTATCAGTATATGCAAAAGTATGTGTTCAACAAATATAAACCTTAATGCAGGAGCCAATGTTTCCATTTAGTAAAATACTTATTTGCACAATAGAGCAGCCTTTAATCATGCCCTTGCACAAGAACCCATGCCAGCTTCTAACACAGGCGCTCAGTGTTTGAAGAGTCAGTATCAGGACCATCCTGTTCTTTGTTTTAAACCTTCTTATATCTTACCCCTCCTTTTATTCTCACCCTGTTTCACCTTGTCTTTCTAGTTTGATTGACTGCTATTCTGTTTTTCTATTCTAATCTTCATCCTGTTTGGCACAGCCCTAGGACTTCCTAATCTTGTGTCTATTTTCATAGGTAGCACCAACTTGACTGGTTTTGCCCATTTTGTGGCCCTTATATTTATAATAAGTATGCACTATTGATGTATGTATACATATATGTTTATATGTATGCGCAGATCCTATGCTATACATATATATTCTTTGAATTAATTGCTAAGAGACTCTTAAGAGCATGATTGCCAGATTGTGTAAGACTGTTTAGTTTTGTAAGAAACCTCCAGACCATCTTCCAAAGTGATTGTACCATTTTGTATCTTCTCTAGATCCTGTTGCTCCACATACTCATCAATATCCAGTCTTATTAGTGTTCTGGATTCTGGCTATTCAAATGGCTATAGAGTGACATTTCATTGTTGTTTGCATTAAATCTGGTGACTTGATGTGGGCTGCCTTATGATCTATATATCTTCTTGGGTGACATGTCTATTAATTGGCTTGTTCATTTTCAATTCTGCAGTCATCTTTCTGTGGTTTGTCTTTTTCTGTTCCTTTGTTATGTGTCTCTATTTTCCAGACATGAGTGAAATCATCTGGTATTTGTCTTTCTTCCTCTGCCGTACTTTGCTTAGCTTTGTCCCTTCCAGTTCCATCCTTATTGTTGCAAATGGCAAGAGTTGATCTTTTTTATAGCCTTGTAGAATTCTATTGTTTGTATATACCACATTTTGTTTTTGCTAAGTTAACATTCTTATCAGATTTATTGTTTATTTTTGTGTCATCCCTTGTGTCCCCTTGTCACTTTCCCTTCCCCACCCCTCTAACCTCAGAGTCTTCAGGATGTTTATTAACTATGTGCTAGTTTTTTAAAATGTTTTACATTGTTGAATTTCTACTATATAAATATGCAGTATATGTTTTTATCAACTTACTTTGCTGCACATAATTCTCTCAAATTGCTTCCATTTTGTTGAAAATTGCTGCATTTCAACCTTTCTTATGGCTTTATAAAAGTCCATGATGTAGATATACCACATCTTAATTCCTGACCCAATCGTTTGTTGATGGACATTTGGGCTGCTTCCATGTCCTAGCTATTGTAAATAATGCTGTTGTGAACATTGTGGAACATAAAGATTTTTCTTGATGGTTTCATATTTTGTGTATGTCTGTGCCCAAAGTGGGATTTCTGGGTTATAAGGTACTACCATTTTTAGTTTTTTCAAGTAAATCCAGATTCCTTTACATAATGGTCCTACCATTTCAAATTCCCACCAACAGTGTAATAAGGTTCCCTTTTCTCCACATCCTCTCCAACAGTTGTTGGGGGCTCTTAAATATGTATTGTATCTTCATTTTCAATTTTTTATGGGTTTTTTTTAATAGGGCTAGATTTTCAACTGTTGTCTTTGCACTTGGGGGACTGGTACCAGTGTAAGGTAGTAGGTATAAAAGAGGAGGGGCAGTAGACATCAAAGCATAATCTATAGTAGACTCAGGAATTAGATCCTCCTATTGTACTGTGAGTGCCAGAGCTGTATGGTGGGAATTGACAGTGGTCCTCTCCTCCAGGCCAGATCCTTTGTCTCAGTGTCTCTTATAGCTTTATGTCCACTTCCACTCCAGGCTGTTTTTAAGCACGGATACAGCACTGGGCACAGATTGCAATTGATATGTGGTCACAGAGTGGGGAGTTTGTCTGTTTTCTTCCCTAACACAGTCTTATCCTGAGGTGTTCACTCCCATTGTTGGTAGGTGTCTAAACTATAGTTTGTTGAAGCATTTCTTTGTTAAAGGTGGCAGTTGTTTTGGATATCTCAGCCTGGAGAGGCATCTTCACTCTGCTATCATATTGCCAGACTCCTACCACATCATTTTTATCCACTCCTCTGTCATTGTGCACTGCAGGATAGGTGAAGTCATCAGGCTTTCATGCTATTAGCCTCTGGCTATCACCTGTGACCTTGAATTCGGAGGGAGTGTGGGCCCTGGGCACACATGCCTGATTGTGGTCACCTGGTGTAGGCATGTGTAAGTGTGCACACCTGAACCTGGAGGCTGAGGCTATAAGGGCAGCATCACACAGAGATGGTGGAAGAATGGCTATGAGAGGAAGAGTGACTAGAGAGGCAGGACCACAAGACTGAGAGAGAGTCCAAAGGGAAAAGTATAAAGATTCACCAGGCGATTGGAGACCTGCCACCCTCCTGGCCCCCCAGTCCCCCTGCCTGCCCTGCTCCTGTTTGCCTCACAGAATTTGTGTAGAAAGAGCATTAAAGCCTCTAAAGAACCACTGAGGCCTCCAGGACTCTCCTTTACCCGCCTGCCCGAATTGATAGAGAACCTGCTCTGTGCTTGCTGAACTACAGCAATTAGGCTGTTGCCATAACTTGGCTATTATAAATAGTGCCACAGTGAACCTAACAGTGTGTATATCCATTCAAATTGGTGTTTTTGCATTCCCCAGGTAGATACTTATGAGTGGCATTGCTGGGTCATGTGGTACATCTATTTTAGTATTCTGAGAAAATGCTGTACTATTTTTCATAGGGGCTGAATCAGTCTACATTCCCACAAATAAGGGTTCCTTTTACTCCATCCACACCCTTGCTAATACTTACTGTTTCTGGTTGTTTTGGTATCATTCTCACAGTTATGAGATGTTCGTCACATGGTGATTTTGAGTTTGATTTCTCTGATGACATAATGAGCTTGTTTTCTTCATGTGCCTATTGACCATCTACGTGTCTTCCTTGGAAAAGTATCTATTTAGAGCTTCTGCCCATTTTAAAAATTGGATTATTTGGTGTGCTTTTGTTGTTGTTGTTGCTGTTGAGTTGTATGAGTTCTTTATAAATCTTGGATATTAATCCAATGTATGTTGTGCAGTTTTTTCTCTCATTCAGTAGGATGCCTTTTTGTTTTAATGATCGTTTCTTTTGTTGTGTAAAGCTTTTTAGTTTGACATAATCCCATTTGTTTATTTTTGCTTTTATTTCCCTTGTCTTTGTAGTTGAGTCCCCAAAGACATCATTAAAGCCAGAGTCATGGAGTGTTTTCCTATGTTTATTTCTATGTATTTTGTGGTCTCAGGTCTTACATAATTTTAAAAAGTTTTAAAAACTTGAACTGATAAGTGAAAAACACAGCTGAATACTCACCTAACATTAGAATATAAATTAAGCTGCAGAAAGAGAATGTAACCTTCCTGAAGATAGGAACTTTATCTCCCTCAGTAACTGATGTGTCCCTAGATCCTGGAATAGTACCAGATTTAGGAGATATTTGTTTAACGAATGAATGATGAATGATTAAAAGAAGTAAACTTGATGGTCTTACTAGGTTAAAAGCATTCTTTTAAAAAATACTTGGTTAATTTAGAGATTGGTTTAATTTTTGTTAGTATGATTTATAATACATTTGTTTTCTTTATTCTTAACTAGGATATATGGACTTTTGTCAGGCTATTTAATAATAAAGAAGTGTTGCAAAGTCATTTAGAGGCTTTCTTAACCATGATCTATTCTTTCAGAACCAGATGGTCAAAGAACTGGAGTCCCGTGTCCAGCAGCTGACTGGAGAGGCAGAGAACAGTAATTTACAGAGGCAGAAATTACTTCAAGAAAAATTGGAACTTGAGAGATGTTACCAGATAACATGTAGTGAATTACAGGAAGTCAAGGCAAGGTATTGTCCGAAGTCAGATCTCCATTAAATGTGGCTATAAAATATTGCTTTTAACTTTATAAATTAATCACACCATGTGCATTTAACATTGGGAGGGTTATAGCCTAACCCCTTCCATTTATTGCTTATTTTTTTTTTTTTATAGAGGCATGTTTATTTATTTATTTTGTTTGTTTGTTTGTTTTGTTTACACATGCACTTGGTACAGCCAGAAGCACGGGAGGGTGAGAGAATTCACCAGAGCCAGAGCGGGGAGCAGAGCAGGCAGAAGGACCGGAGTACACTGCTGAGGGGAGCAGCGGGCGGCAGGAGAGGTCTGCGCGCCATGTGGGACCCTCCTCTGGTGGCCGGGGAGCAGCCGGGGATCGAACCAGCGCCGTAGAGGCCGCGGGCAGGTTCGCAACCCAGCGCTCAACCGCTGCGCCACCGGGGAGGCCCTTATTGCTTATTTTTAAGTCCCACTTAATATGAGAAGCATGTTTAAAAACAGTTGATAAAAATGTGGATACTTACTTGATACGTTGAAAAATGATACATTTCAGTGTGACTGACTAAAGAATTCCATTTTAGAGATTGATTCTAAATGCATCGGAAGTACATACCTACTAAAGGAAGTACTTTTGTTTTATTCTCATATTGCTTGTCAGGCGCAACACTCTGCATAAAGAGAAAGAACATCTTGTGAACGATTATGAGCAAAATATGAAGTTGCTACAAACCAAATTTGATGCTGATATAAACCTTCTGAAACAGGAGCATGCTCTTTCAGCGTCTAAGGTATTATATATGCAGATGGGTGTATGTGCACAAGAGTGTTTACTTTTGTCAGCACGTGGGCACAGATTGTCATGTAGAACCTATGTATTTAGCTTTAAAATTAGTCTCTGATTTATCTTGCAATGTAATTGAAACATCAAAAATTTTTATTGGCATTTAAAATACTAGAAATGAAAATGTCTATTATGCAGCGTAATATAAATATGTCAACAATAAACTTTGCTATAATAAGGTAGCCCTTTTAAGTACTGAAGTTTTTTAAAGGAGGAAATAAAAAGTAATCAGTTGTCTTAAGAATACATTTTTACAGTGACTGTTCACATCATTAATATTGTTTTGAAATTTTGGTTGTGGTTTAGTTTTCCTGCTATCACATGTATTAGCCCATGGGCACCCACTGGCACCCACACACGGTTGTGTCAGAAAATTGAAATTGATTTCTGCCAAGAGAATCTTATAGCTACGAATCTTATAGCTACTTGATATTTCATGAATTGAATGTTCTGTTAGATTTGATTTCAAAATTTGAATTTTTTTCTGTAAATCTGTTTTTATATCATATTTTTATGATATAAAATATTATGTATAATTTATATTTTCACTTTAAAAGATTTTTAAGACTTAAAGATTTTTTTTTTCATTCAGATTTATGGATACCTTGAATTTTGAGTGAAATTTCAGGGAGAAAAATAAAGTTATTCAAGAATATGTAGGAGGGTGCAAAATCAATATTCTGTCTTTTTTCTTCTTAAAATCCTTCTAGGCATCTGGTATGATTGAAGAATTAGAACAGAACATCTGTCAATTAAAACAGCAATTAGAGGAATCAGAACTTCAAAGAAAGCAGCAAATAAGGGTGAGCTCTGTATTCTTAAGCAGAAGAGCAGTGACTAATACTCTCCTAATACTCTACTAATACTCACATGTATAAATGAGAGTCAATAAAAAAAAAACCTCAAAAATGTAGGTATGCCATTTCTGATTTTTTAATTACATTTTATCATTTTTCATCTCATTTATTTTATTAATTTTGCCTAAAGTAGATGCTAATGGGATATAAAGAATAATGAACAACAATTTTAACTTGAACAATCAATTATCTTTTGGAGATTAGTTTAAAATTAAGCTTTATTTAAATATAGTATTATCTTAGAATAATTTCCTCCCTCTTAATCATCTGCCAATATTGATAATTTCTCTCCCTCATCTCTATTACACACATCTTTTAAATTTTTTCCTTTTCCCTCATGGTTAAAATGTACCAAGAACTTGTATATGATAAAATTTCAAATATATTATTTCCATAGTGAATTAGCTTTTTAAACGATATCCTAACCTAAGGACTTGAGTTTCTCCTCCACTGTAGGTACTTTGAAAGCAGTAACATCTTCAAATAACTAAAGTTGTATGATCTCTAACATAAAGCTACTCTTTTTTTCTACTTGTAGTTTAGAAAATTGGAGGGGTAGGGTTCTCTTACTAATATGCAAAAACTCAAAGTTGTGATCAAGTAGATTGCTCTATCTCATAAGATCACTAATTTTATTGACTAATAATTTTAAGTATAATAAAAATAAATATTTATCATTCACAGGATCAAGAAAATAAATTTCAAATGGAGAAAAGTCATTTAAAACGCACCTATGAAAAAAAGGTAATACGTTTTGTGGGAAAGTGTAAGATATTTAAAGTAGCAAATTAAATAATGAACAGGGGCTAATTTTTATAAAGCCATGCATTCTAGTCCTTAAAGAATAATTTGTTTCTACATTTAATTAGGCAATGGTCAAATTTTGCTTCTTTAGTTTTCATGTTTATAAGCTTCTTCAGTTCAATTATTAATTTAATGAAAACACCACTTTTATGTTATATTTAGTAAGTGAATAGTACTATTATGTTAACCCATCATAATAACACTTTGAAATTATATTTTCTACCTGTTTGAAATATGGTAAATCAGTGGGAGTTATATCATACTCTCTTGTATCATGTGTAATAGGATCTCTAAATATTTAACAAAAAAATATATAAAACCATGAAAGAATTACCTGCTATTTAAAAAACTTATTAGTAATTGTTTCTTGTCACTTAGAATAGTGAATATTACTTAATTTGTTAGTGTCCCTTTTATCAGTAATAATGGGCATGTACTGCCCCACTGTTAACATGTTTGACAATAAAGTATAGAATTCTATAGGTTTGTAACTTCTGCCTTTCTCTCTCTTTCTCTCTCTCTCTCTCTCTCTCTCTCTCTCTCTCTCTCTCTCTCTCACCACTCAGTCTACCCAACTAGTTAATAGGGAGTTTATTTGATACCAATACCTGCTTCTAAAACATTAGTGTGACATTCAGATGATTGCAAATATGTCCTTGATGATGGCCCTTGTTGGATTGTGACTTTTCAACTTCAGTTTTGAAATTGTTATTTGCTATGAGACGTGCAAAGTCAAAGAGTAGTTGAAAAAGCAAAGATTTTATTGCTGCTTTTCTAATTATTTACTGTTTTAACATTTGTAAAATGCGTGCATAATGAAAAATGAGAAACAAATCAGCCCTGCAACTAATTTAAATTAATACTAATTAAAATTAAACAGTTTTATAGCACAAAATTCTTAATACACTTTGTAGTAGTATAACTATCGGAGGATATCTGTCAATAAGGAGTCACTAAATGTTTCCATTGGGCAAGGTGCTTGGACTGGGAAGATGAATTAGACATAGATTCTGCCCTCCACAAGCTTAATATCTGGGAAAAGAATGTTTCTGTCATTTGTAAAAGAGTATTTTTACTAAGATGTACTCACTAGACTATGTGCTCTTTCAAATCATAACACATTTTCTTGTTGCTAAAAGTTTAAAAGTTTTTTTTTTGGCTGCAGTTTTAATACAGCTCAGTGCAAGATCCTGAATATTTTTCATGTCTCCAAAATGATATCTGAATAGGAAGGGGAAATAGTTCTTTCTTTGAAATAAAGAATTTTTCAGTTTCTACTGTTGAGCCATGCAGCTTCATAAATATTTTACTTACCAAAAAAGACCATACATTACCATAAACTTGCTCACCCGTGTATGAGGCAGCCACATCCTCTGGGTGTTCTTGTTGGTCCATTGTTCATTCTTTGTGCAGATATCTGGCTTCCCATCCATTAAGGAACAGCCTGGCCTCCTGCTCTTGTTTGCTGTACGGTCAGCTCTCTTCCTCAGAGATGGGTTCTGTGTACCTGGGAGACAGAGAGAAGGATAGTAGCAAGGAGAGAGACACGCACTGAATAATTTGAAAGAATGTATTTCTGTCCCAAACTTCTTTTTTTTTTTTTTTTTTTTTTTGCAGAGCCTTTAAGATGCCCCACCTCTGGAAGGCAGCTTCTTTCTCTGTGTTTTTATTTTATTATTTTTTTAAATAATAAATTTTATTTTTATATTCCCCATACAATTGCAACCCCACCATTCTGACCCCAATCCCTCCCCTCCCGCCCCTCACCCCCCAAAAAGTGTCTCTGGTTCATAGTTTTTTGTTGATTTTGATTTTTGCTTTCTTATAGTTATTCATTTTTCTGGTCCCTTATTTAAGTTTTCTAGATTCCTGCTATGAGTGAGACCATCTGGTATTTTTCTTTTTCTTTTTGGCTTATTTCGCTGAGCATGATCCCTTCCAGCGCCATCCATGTTGCTGCAAATTGCATGTGTTTATCTTTTTTGAATGCTGAGTAATATTCCATGGTATATATGTACCACATCTTCTTGATCCAGTCATCTATTTTTGGGCATTTGGGCTGTTTCCAAAGCTTAGCTATTGTAAATAGTGCTGCTATAAACATAGGGCTGCAGGTGTTCTTTGGAATTGATGTTTCTGTGTCCTTTGGGTAAATACCTAGGAGTGGAATTGCTGGACAATATGGAAGCTCTATGTTTAGTAGGTCCAGAAATCTCCACACAGCTCTCCATAGTGGTTGGACCAGTTTGCACTCCCACCAACAGTGCAGAAGAGTTCCTTTTTCCTACCAAAAGCAATATACAGATTCAGTGCTATTCCAATCAAAATTTCAATGTCATTCTTCAAAGAAATAGAACAATTATTGATGAAAGTCATATGGAATCACAAAACACCCCAAATAGCCAAAGCTCTCCTGAAAAAAAAAGAAGGGAATGGAGGCATCACACTCCCAGACTTCAAACTCTACTACAAAGCCATAATCATCAAAACTGCATGGTATTGGAACAAGAACAGACACACAGACCAATGGAATCGAATAGAAAATCCAGAAATAAACCCACAGATTTATGGTCAACTAATCTTTGACAAAGGAGCAAAGAATATGCATTGGAGCAAAGAAAGTTTGTTCAATAAATGGTGCTGGGAAAACTGGGTCGCTACATGCAAAAGAATGAAGCTTGACCACTACCTCACACCATACACAAAAATCAACTCAAAATGGATTAAAGAACTAGACATAAGACCTGAAACCATAAAATATATAGAAGGAAATATAGGCGAAACACTACGTGATTTGCACATCAAAGACATCTTTACAGACACATCACCCAAAGCAGTGATAGTGAAGGCAAAGATAAACAGCTGGGACTACATCAAATTAAAGAGCTTCTGCACAGCAAAAGAGACAATAACAAAAACAAAGAGAAACCCCACCAACTGGGAGAACATTTTTGCACACAACACTAATGATAAAGGACTGATCACAAAAATCTGCAAAGAGCTGATGAGACTCAACAACAACAAAGAAAATAATCCTGTCAAAAAATGGGCAGAAGAGCTAAAAAGAAACTTCTCTGAAGAGGAAATGCAAATGGCCAACAGGCATATGAAAAAATGTTCAACAACACTTGTAATCAGGGAAATGCAAATCAAAACTACCATGAGATACCATCTTACACCAGTGAGAATGGCACATATTAAAAAAAACTAGCAACAACAAGTGTCCCAAACTTCTTTAAGTTCTACCGAGGGTTGTTAGATATGGAGACAGAACTGAACAGACAGACTTTCTGTTACCACCATCTTTTCTTGTATACTCAGTCCTACGGTGAAGTTTCTGGATCAGCCCTTCTCCCTTATGGTCACACACAAGAAACAAAATTTTAGAACTTGATTCTGCTATATCCACTCACATTCCAACCATTCCCTTTCTATTTCCCTTCAGGGAGCAGACGTAGGTCCTTTTTATTAGGACCTCGTAACTGTGACTTTTCCCTTTTCCACGAAGTATCAATTAGACTAGCTTTTTTAGAGTGCAACTAAAGTGTGTTGTTTTCAATGTAAATAAGATGTGTTAAAATAATAGCAGTCTTTAAAAGAGCATTTGTTCATACTTCATATAGTTAACATTATTTAAATTGGAAGAAAATGTGGCTCAGCATGCCACTTTTGCTTTACAATTAATTCCATAATCCCTCCCCTTTAAACTGACATCTGTTCTTCTTTCTTTATTAAACCTGCTGTGATCTCAGTCCTTGAAGATTTGATGTCTTGTACCCCCCTCAGGGAATATCCTTTTTGACTGCTCCAAGAGCTGACATCAATCTTACGTAGACCTGGACTGTATAACTGGATAGTTAAATGTGGTGTACAGGACTCATATGTGTGTGTGTGTGTGTTCCATAGTACTACAGGTGTGCACATTGAGAAACTTTTGGTACAAAACTTAGTTCTCAAGATCTGTCCAGCAGAGGAAATGCCATCTGAATGACATTATTTCCTCCTGGCAGTAAGAAAGCAGCGTGACAGATTCTGACTTGTTGTAGGTAAGAGAAACAGCATCAGATGCTGTCCCTAATTTACGCACACACACATTATCTAGTGGCCTTTATTGATCTCTGGTGGCTATTGCCTGTTCTTAAGATCTTTGAACATCAAACAAATAATAGGTAGTAAAACGAAACGTCATTGTTTGATGAAGTGTCCTAATCTGTTAAATCAGGAAATGGTTAGGCTAAATGATTTTACTAGCAAGGAAACACCTGCCTCCTACAATAACCTACTGCTTGTTTTCCAAACAGGCACCGAAGAGTAAAAGATGGTGCTGTTTACCTAAAAGAAGTTCACGAGACAAATGTGAAGCACAGATAGTTTAAATTGTACCAAAATTGAAATATCTATTGAAAATAATTCTGATGTTATGTGTATGGCAGATGAGACAAAGTTTTGATGGAGTTCAAAGCCATTAAACTATGGTTATTCCAGTGCCCACCTTTTATATTTTATTCAGGTTCAAAAAATCTAAAAATTCCAAAGCTTGGCATATAAAATATCGTAGTATTTTCCAGCTATTGCTGGCATGATTTTCTTTAAGAAGCTGTGTTCCTTGAGGGAATTTTAAAAAAAATTGTGCAGTGAAATGATTTATAGACGTCACATAATCCAACCCCCCATTCCATACCAGGAAGCAGAGGTTAGGTGTTAAGAGACACGATGGCTCCCCAGCTCGTCCATATTTTAGTCCACAGTGGTCCTGACCCCTCTCCTATGGCACTAGGTCCGCTACCCCTTAACTATTCTGCCTTATCTAGCGCAGAATCTCCTTATTTATACAAGTTTCCCTTCTTGATTACTTAACATTTTCAGATGTGAGAAAGTAAACTATATATAAATGTTCAATTAATGTGCTTAGGGCTACTTAATTCAATTATTATTTACCACGAACTCTCATGTTTGAGAATATATGCTGCATATTTGACTATCTGTCTTGCATTTTCATTATTTACGGTTTTTAATATTAATTTTTGGAATTAACAGTATTTCGTGGGGAAAGGATTACAAGTAAATCAACTCATGTCTCATTCCCCCATTGCCATTAAAAAGGAAAGGTTGACAATAGGATTATCTCTATCACCTGCAACCATTTGGAAACTAGGTAAAAACTTAAAAAAAAAAATCCAAAAGGGCCTAAGGATATATAATACAAAAGTATTCAGTTAAAAACCAACCAACCCAAAACAGCATTTATTAACAATTCTAGCATGGGTAGGTATTGTGCTGGGTGCTGGTGATATAAAAATAAATGAGAAACAGCTTCTAGCTTTAAGCAAGCCCCAGCTCAAAAGTTTGTGCATTGACACATGCATGTTTAACTCAGAGGGAAGTCCTTCATCCTCCCACCCAGATAGTTCCCATTCCTGTCTTAGAAATGGTTCTAATGTTTAGAAGCAATAAATTAGATCAAGGTGCTTGAATTAGCACACTGGCCCGCATCAGGAAGTGGCAGCTGAAACTTGACAGAGGTTAAGATTGAATAGGGAGTGATAAAAAGCACTTACGAGATCTCAAAAAATGTGTGGCAATTCTGGGGCCATTTACTGAAAAGGGAAACAGTTCATCTGAGGAAATTACCATGTTGTGACATGCAGTGATTTGGGGTGTTCATAATGACCTTGCATTTCCAAAAAATGTGTATAGAATATTCAATTGGAGGAGGTAGTACTAATAATGTTTAATATTTGTTTAACATTTATTATGTTCCCAATATTGTTCTAAGAGGTTTGCATGGAATAATTTATTACCTCATCACAGATTTTTAAATATACTCATTGTTATTCCCATTTTTCAGAGGAGGCAACTGAGGCACATTGTTCAGTGATTTGCAAAGGAGTAGGGACAGGCCTTCACGCAGGCTGACTCTAGAGCTTGCTTTCATAATCGCATGTGATTTTGTCCCAAAAATGACTAATGCTTTGAAGTTTTTACTTAAAGGAGTAAATCTTAATTATGCTTTCCTGAAGAGAGTTCTGAGTTCCAGGAAAAAAAAAAAAAAAAAAAAACAACTGAGCAGGAATTACAGGGGAAACCATGGTAGCACACAGTCCTTTGGAGATACAGTTCCAAAATGTGAACAGCTGTAGACTCATCAGTTACTCTGATGCGGCTCCCTATCAATGTTCATGTAGGTGTAGTTCAGAGTACTGGAGAAGCAGACTGTGGGGTCAGGACAAGACCTCACCCTCAGTAGAAATCCCAAAATCCTCCTGGGGATGTCCTGGGAACTGGATTTCTAGCTGTAGCTCTGAGAAGGAACTATACAAAGTAACATTAATAGAGGCAAAGTTAGGCTCTCTATATTTATGAAGCACCAAATGTGGCTGATTAATACACTGTTCTAAGAATGAGTAGGGGGAAAAAAGCCAAAAATTGTCATTCGAAAAATATCATGGAGTGAAGGCATGAGATACTATCCATTACACAGAAGATGTAAAGAGAGGAGTTTCTTCTGAAAGTGGATTACTCCAAAAGAACCTATCAGGAAATTTATCAGAAGATATGTCCATGAAAGAGGAACAGATACCACAGGGGAAAAAATAAGCGAAAATGTAGGAAATTATATAGAAAGGGTTGTAAAGCACCTAAAAACACAGTAGCAGATGTAAGATCCACATAGAAACTGGCTAGAGGTAGACCAGATGGAAAGAATTAACTCAGTGATAATGAAGGGCAAAAAATTATCTTTCAGTCTGCAAAGGGAAAGGATAAAGAAAAAAACTTTGAGAAGGAGCTAGTTATTAGGCAGCAAAAAGAAATCGGTAAGCGGGCCTCCCTGGTGGCGCAGTGGTTGAGTGCTGGGTTGCGAAGCTGCCTGAAGCCTCTGCAGCGCCGGTTCGATCCCCGGCTGCTCCCCGGCCACCAGAGGAGGGTCCCACATGGCGCGCAGACCTCTCCTGCCGCCCTCTGCTCCCCTCAGCAGTATGCTTCGGTCCTTCTGCCTGCTCTGCTCCCCGCTCTGGCTCTGGTGAATTCTCTCACCCTCCCGTGCTTCTGACTGTACCCAGTGCTTGTATAAATGAATGAATAAATGAATAATAAAAAAAAAGAACTACTCTTAAAAAAAAAAAAAGAAATCGGTAAGCAACCATTGATATTCCTGACGTGTGACTCAGAATAAATTAACACAGAATTAAATACATGAGAACATTTTTCTGATGGTCTGTGTACAGAAATTTAAGAGTCACCCTGTATAAAATAAAGATCCATAAAAAGAGATTGAGAAACATTTGCATGGCAACATGAAGAGAATCATCTTGTAAATATCCAGGCCAAGGAGAGTTGAGAGCAAAAGTCTTAAGACTTCCTTTAGTTGCAAAACTAAATGTCATAAAACACGAGTAACATATACTCTTATTCTTTCGCCAAAATGTTGTGATTCAGTCATTTTACCCACACACTCCCTTCACAGGTGAAGGCAGCAGACTGACATTCTTGGATTTGCAAGGTCTGAGAATTATATCTGTGTAGGGTGAGGAAAAATGTCAGGCTTTTCTGCCCTCCCGCCATCAGGACGGATGATGGATCCTTGCGGTCCTGAATGCATGCCTGATGGCGGGCACCTGGAGTAGGGTGTGGGCATAGGTAGATGGGATTCACCTGGGCTGAGACTGGGCTTTTTAAGGGCGGCGTCACAGGGACGCCAGCGGAAGCCAAGAAGCCGAGAATGAACAGAAGCTGAGAGAGAAGCAGAGAAAGCCGGAGAGCCCAGATAGAGTGAAGACTTGCTGGGGGCTGGGAGGCCAGCCAGCCTCCCGGCCCCCCAGTGCCCCTGCCTGCCATGTAACTGGTAATCCCAATAAAAGACCTGCAAAAACCACTGAGGACTCTGACTCCTCCTTTACCCAGTCTGCATGGGATCCTAGAAAACCTGCACTGTGGTCCATTCCTGCCCTTACAATCTGTCACTTAGATCATCTTTTTGAAAATAAAATTACTGGATGATACACTTTAATCAACCTAAAGATAAGCAAAAAATTAACTCTGGAAAAAACTACACAGGAACAAAATAGGAGTGGTAGTGAATGCCAAAATTACCTAGAATTGAGATTAGAAGTTTATTGGGTACTGAATATAAAACAATACAAATGCCAAGATCCTTGAGAAAAAGGATGTAAAATTAAATATTGTGAAAACAAAACCTGGATGAACAATCTCAGATTATTAAAAGTTATACTAAAATGGATAGGAAGGGAGAAGTGGAATTGTTCTAAGGTGTTATTTAAAGAGAAATGACATAGTTGATTTTTCACTTGCTAAATATTTGAGAAATATACATTAAAATAATTATGAACTCTCTAATCATTGATGAAATTAAAAACTGTGTCTCTATGCACCTACCAAACTGTCAGAACATGGAGAAGGAGAAAAAAAAGCCAAATAAAAAAGGGACATGAAAACCCAGAAAACATAGTTGCATAAATATGAATATTTTAGTAAAAGCAAAGAATCCAGTAATCTCCCCTAAAAAAAGAAAATGTGTAATTTGGGTCAAAAGCCAAATCTGTGATATTTATTAGAGACTTAAAATCATCTGACACTAAGATTAAAGCAAAAGGATAAATAAATGTGTGGAATGATACTTGAAAGCAACAGGTGAAACTTGAACTGCACTAATACTAAATTTTCCCATTAACTTTCTTTTTAGCTGTAATCCCCCCACCTTCTACTCAAATTTGCTTTTTTTTTGTTTTTGTTAGTGTTTGGATTTTCACTGATTTAAAGAGAGGATTTTGCTGATATAAAAACATGTATGTTACCAAAATCATCTAGTTAGGTCATCTCAGTTTAATTGTGGACTTTAAGGCTTTGATTTTGCCCTTTAAAAAGATGAGGTCAGTGTTGGAATGGTGCTTCTGTCATTTGTTTTGATTTTTACTCCAACTTAGCATGCCTACTATGTGTCAAGGTAGCAGACCTACTGTGTGTCAAGTTAGCATCATGCCTTCTGTGTGTCAGATACTGTACTATTAGAGATCCAAGATACTACGGTGATTTCAGTATTGAACCTGATAAAATTTTAAACAGACTTTCCTCCCCACGTAAAGTGAATGTAGCACCAAAATTCTGTATGGCAAGTTGTTCTTTCTCTTCCCAGTAAGAAAAAAAAACAGTCTATGAGATAATTTTAATTTTACCAATTTAGAGATGAGGGTGAGGGACTCCTTCTCCCTAGTTTCCTCACAATCTACCTTCCCCACTGCCCTGAGTGTTCCTCTCTGTTTCTCAAGTCTTTTCTCACCTGGGAGAGTCCTATCACTTTTAGATATCCTCATGGAAAATTCCTTTTTTTCCCCCCTTATAAGGAGAAAGTTGGATTTATTGATTTTGCTAATACACCAAGAGAAAAAAAATAAAGCAAATTATAGAAGGAAAGGCCAAAGAATACAGCTAGGCCCCATTCAAACCAATGTCAATAGCTAACTGCAGGTTTTCTTGACTAGCACTGATTTCATTCTGTGTTCAGGAGGAATAGTCATTGTGTTTTTGTGTTGTTTGTTGTTGCCTTTATTTTTATTGCTCCTCTCCTGTATGTTTTCCAGTTGTCCCGCCAGCCTCCTCTAGATTGCCAACAGTTGTGTAGTTGGTGGCCCCAGCTGAGCACATATCCTGAGTTTTCTTACCCACTAGCTCCTTACCTTCCTCCCTGTGGAATGTGGCAGTCCATGCCTCCCTTTCCTTGCAGATCTACCAAAGTTTTCTTATCCTATTTTTAGACCCACATAATTTTCACATTGAATATGCTTGCCTGTGTTTGCAAATAAAGAGTTTTCTGTGAAGGAGAGATTTTCGTTTAGTCCTCAATTTGCATACTATCCTCTGTAGTGCCAGGAAGGCACAGAACACATTCTCTATAATCTGGGAAGATGGGTAAAGGAGAGTCCTGGAGCCTTTGGTGGCTTTTTCAGGCTTTTGTTGAGCTTTTACGTCATTTGTAGTGCGGCAACCAGTTACACGGCAGGCAGGGTGTTGGGGGGCTGAAGGGCCTGGAGGCTGGTAGGCCTCCCAACCCCCAGCAAATCTTCACTTTTTCTGGGCTCTCTGGCATTCTCTCGTGGTCTCTTTTATGCTCTCCCTGCTGTCTGTTTCTGTGCTGCTTCTCTTTCTGCTGACGTCCCAGTGAAGCCTCCTTACAAGCCCAGTCTTAGCCCAAGCGAGCCCACCTATGCCCTACACCCTACTCCAGGTGCCTGCCATCAGGCATGCATATAGGACCGCAGGAATCTATCATTAATGCTAATGGCAGCAAGGCAGAAAATCCTAACAATTTTCACTTACCCTACACCTCCTACCTCACTCAAAGGATGCCACAATCAGGAAAGGCACACTCATGGTGGGGGATTGCCCCCCAAACTCCATCACTGCTTCTAAGAATCACTACCATGATTCACAGCAGTGAAACAGATTATTTCATCATAACCTCTATGTGCTTGGTGAGTAGATTGGGTATTATTGTGTTCTGAATCTCAGGATATTTCTTTCCTTTGGCTAATATGTAAATAAAAATATTCAAAAGTGATTGCATGCTTTTTGACTTTCTTATGCATCAGTCTATCTTACAGGGAATCCACGTGCAGGTAGATTCGAGCAATTATTCACTTTGATCAGAATATTGGAAGTCTAGTATTGAAATAGTTCTGTGATGATGATCATAGTAAATCAAGTTTCTATCTTGAGATAGCTAAATCCAATTTTATATGGAAAATAGATTTAAGATTGCTATTTCATTATTTGTATTTCTCCTTTGGTTAAACTTTATCTTCTAGTAAATTTTACAATGTCCTTGTCATGACAGGTTCATGACTTACAGAGTGAACTTGATAAAGAAAAAGAAGATGCTCAAAAGAAAATTCACAAATTTGAGGAAGCTTTGAAGTGAGTAAAATTGCACTATTGTTAATTTTGAAAGTTTGCTTATTCTAAAGACTTATTTTTTTATTTATACAAGCACTGGGTACAGTTAGAAGTGCGGGAGGGTGAGAGAATTCACCAGAGACAGAGCGGGGAACAGAACAGGCAGACTGATGAAATAAACTGCTGAGGGGAGCAGTGGGCGCGGCAGGAGAGGTCTGCGCGCCATGTGGGACCCTCGCTGGTGGCGAGGGAATCGAACCAGCGCTGCAGAGGCTGTGGTCAGCTTTGCAGCCACACTCAACTGCTGCACCACCAGGGGAGGCCCGAAAGTTTGCTTATTCTAAACTATAAGTCTAATTAATTCACTGTGAGCCAAAAGAACTAGAACCTAAACATCATAGTTTTATGCAAGTCTCACTGCATTTTAATTTGACTTGGTTTTCCATCATGGATCTCTATTTTCAGAATTTTATTACTGGCCAGTAATTTTTTTAAAGGGAAAAATCAGTACAGCTGTTTTTAAGTGATAGGAATGTAAAAAAAATAGAACTTAGTGGTTTCAGATGCTTTCTTTCTCTTAACTGAAAACAGATTTAAATAAAGCAGGATTTGGGTCATAAGACATTTAGAAATCCCTTTGTAGGTTTGGTTAAGAGATTTGGGTAGTGCAACGCTGTAGTTGTTGAGGTTGAAAGTGGACTACTATACAGGCATATCTTAGGAAAGGTTTGGTCCATGGTGTAATATTTACACATTCACATTAAAGTATTAGATTTTATTTGTCTTCTCCGTTCATTTACTAACTTGATTAGACTCTACTTTATCACTAGGTTTAGCTTGTGGATTTTTGTTGGAAAACCTACATTTATTCAATGAATATCAAGTTTATACCATGGATCAGGCAATGGATAGCCCCTTCCCAGAGGACCTGATAGTCTGGTTGGAAATATATTTGAAAACTCTGGCAATTATAGTACAGGGTGGGAAGAACTTCTTAACAGGAGAAAGGTCAACAGATGTTTGACGCAAGAGAATGATTTAAAGACGAGAAACTTACTTGAGTGTAGTGTATCTAGTTAACTCCCAGAGAATCAGGTAATTCCTTTTTCCTTGCTTCCCCAAACCTCTAAACAGAATTAACTTAAAAAGGCCAAAAAGGACATCCAGGATCAAACAAACTTAGTATCAAATTCTGCCTGGAAAAACTGCATAACCATTCCCACTCCCTCATTTTGCCTATTAGTAAAATGTATTGGCTACGCTGCTAGGTAGAACATCTTAAAATAATTTATGTACCATGGCATCACAGGACATCAATTTTTTATCTGCACAGGCCTTATTGCTTATTTGTTCACATCACCGAGTATGGATTAGATGAAATCAGAAAAGAACCATGATACTCATTAAACATTGAATTGAAAACTGTCTTATACTCCAATGAATAGACAAAACCTAGGGTATTTTTTTCTTTATGGATACTCTCCTTTATTCTTTATTCATTTATTTTTCTTTTTTAAATTGTTGTTTAGCTATTTTCCTCATCTATTCAATTCACCACACTTATGCTTCGCTTGTTCTGCTGCAATTTTTTAAAACTTTTTTCATTGGTTTGATGATATGTATTTCATATTCCTTGAGGAAGATATATTCCTTTAAATAACAGTAAATCAACAAATACTTGTTTACTACCTACAGTGCATATACATTATAGTTTCCTACTAACATGAATAGAAGGTTTTGAAGATTCAGCTCCAGATATAATGCTGTCCTTAATGATTTTATAGTCCACATTTGGCATTTGAAGTACTTAGGGTATCAGGTATTAAGATGTTGCCAGTAGTGCAATCAGAATTCAGAAAGATTTTCTGTGGGATATAAGTAATTTATATGTAACACAATATGGTATATCTTAATGTCCACTCAGATAATGAAAGAACACTGAAACCTCCAGAGTTTTCTATATATTGAGCCAAATAATGTTCCCTAAGTTTAAACATCTTTTACCAAAATATTGAATTTTTTTAGTAGTTTCTTTTAAAAAAATTTAATTGAGATAACAGTGGTTTACATTGCTGTATTTTGGAAGTATAGAACTCCCCCTTTAGGTGGTATTACCATAGCACTCCTACCACCAAATCACCCAGAGTCACCACCATACTCTCTTATGCCCCTTCCCAACCACCCCCCTCCCCATCTGAACACCTCAGTTCTCAGCTTTCAAGGGGTAGTTTTGAGTTTGTCTTTACCTGACCCTCTGTTTGGTTCCTCTGTGTCTTACAAATAGTGACCCATTCGAAAGTTGTCTTTCTCCTTCTAACTTATTTCTCTTAGCAGAATCCTTTCCACCTCCATCCATGTTGCCACAAATGACATGAGTTTATCTTCTTCATTGATGAGTAGTATCCCATTGTCAATATATGCCACATCTTCTCCATCCACTCATCTGATTTTGGGCAGCTTGGTTGTTTTGTAGTTTGGGTTTTGTGTGTAGTGCTGCAGTGACCGTGGGAGAGCTATTTTGCCTTCAAGTTACTCTTTTTTATGCTTCAGTTAGATACCTAGGAGTGGGATTGCTGGGTAGTATGGTAAATCCGTTTTTAATCTTTTTTTAGAAACATCCATACTACTTCCCATAGGGGCTGGACCAGTTTCCATTCCTACCAACAGTAGGAGAGGGTCTTTTGATAAGGACTTTCAGTCTTTGATAAGGGCCGTTCTCTCAGAAATGAGGTGGTGATTGAGGTCAGAATGGGGGGCTGCAATTGTATGGGGAATATAACAATAAAATTTATAAAAAAAAAAAAAAATAAAAAAAAAATAAAAAAAAAAAATAAAAAAAAATAAATCTTAAAAAAAAAAAAAACCAAAAAAAAAAAAAAAAAAAAAAAAAGAAATGAGGTGGTGTCTTGTCGTTTTGGTTTACATTTCCCTGATAATAATTGGTGGCGAACATTTTTTCATCTGCCTTTGGCTACCTGTCTTCTTTACAGAAGAGCTACTTAGGTCTTCTGCCCATTTTCATTGAATTCTTTGTTTTCTTTTTGTTGAGTTGTGTGAGTTCTTTGTATATCTTTGATATTAGCCCCTTGTTAGATTTAGGGTGTGCCAATATTTTCTCCCATTCCCTTGGGTGTCTGTACAATTTAGTTAGTTTCTCTTGCTGTGTAGAAGCTTTTCAGTTTGATGTAGTCCCAGTTGTTTATATTCTTTTCAAAATATATAATTTTACTTGGAATTAAAAATAAAATTTTAGATTTTAAATAAAATTCCCCTGTAGATTTATTTCTCCCAAGCCCTATGTAGGTGATATCTTCATGTTGATTAAATATCTGCATGATCCATAATATATAGCACCTGGTATAGCTGGAGTAATCTGGTCTAAAAGTAGCATAGTAAGTTATTGTGTGGTCTGAAGTTCAGAGTAAACAGCAGAAGCTGACTATTTTTCCCAAGGAAAATATTTGGGGGTAGGGTGGAAGTAGAGGGGCAACTGCTACTGCTTTTGAATCTAAGAATAGTGTTCGACTTAGTTGGCCCAGAGACTCTTGCATTTTTCTCAAAGAGAAAACGACATTCTAGAAAGTCTAAGACATGCACTATAGAAATTTGCCTTGATGATTAGCAAAATTTTTTTCTTTAATAAATACATAAAGAGGTAAAATAATCTCACTTCTAGAATGAAATAGTTTTCATATGTATAAACATTCATTTAGTGAGGATCTCTTCTGTGCATATTAAATGTGTAGTAGAAGATACCAGAGAAAACTGGAATATGCACGTATGAACTCTTATACATATGGGTACATGAGACAGTATAAAGCACAAGATTTAAAGACATGTAAGAAGATAATTTGCAAGATGGATTAGAAATGGAGGCTTCTTAGAGAAGGATAAGTCTTTCACTGACATGTGAAGGAACAGTGGAGAAAAGATAAAGTATCCTGGGGTTTTAGTGTCACCCTCTACGTTCTCTTCACAGATGCTGGCCTCTGATGCTGGCCTCACCCTTCTTTCTTATTTCCAAACTCTCCTTCTCAGCCTTCATGTTTCCCTTGACCTTGTTGCGTTGTCAGATGTGCCCCTTCCATGTAATACCTTTCCTTTTCCCCTAAGGACTTCCAAGGCTCAGGTTCTTTGATTCTCTCAGATCATAGAGTTTTGCAACTGTGTAGGAGTGTTGTGAATGTGGGTGATAGGGCGCATGTTTGAGCTGTGGCTGGAAACGCGGGGTGACTTTATTCTGACACAATAGTTGTGTCACACACTGAAAAAAAGCTGGCACTTTTTCTTTGAGAAAATGATTTGAGGTCAGCATTCACTTTAACTACTAATTTGCCTATTGCTATTGTTTCACAGAAATAAAAGTAATAGTGCTGCCTTGCTGCTGTTTACAGTTTTTATTCTACCATGTTCTAAATAATTCTTGCTTCCTATTTCATTTTTATTGTTGAAAAGAATTTTAACAACCACCAGCAACTGCAAGTTATCTGAAATGGTAGCTCTAAATGGTATGAACTATATGTGTTCATTTTTCAAAGATAAGTAATTAAAACATATGGGAAACTCAATAGAATAATA
Organism: Talpa europaea; assembly: GCF_964194135.1. Taxonomy (NCBI): domain Eukaryota; kingdom Metazoa; phylum Chordata; class Mammalia; order Eulipotyphla; family Talpidae; genus Talpa; species Talpa europaea. The sequence goes on from NC_140074.1 coordinate 127,219,625, forward strand.
AATATAAAATGACCATATATAACAAAATAATTTGGTGTACCTCTTTGAAGGACTAACACTGAAAAAAAAGTTTATTGTTTTTTTGGAGGAGTTAAAATCTATCAAGAACAGATGTATATAGTGGAGGTCTAGTTTATTCCTTTTTCGATATTCATATGTTTGCCATACTTGATTTTTAAGTTCTTGGTGCTTCAAAGAAAAACAAAGCATTGTTCTGAGATATTATGTAAATCATCTATTTTGAAGTATTCAATAAAACATTCCGGAGTTATCGTTTTGATGGAAACCTTTTCAAATTCCTCTTTTGCTATAAACACAAAATGCCTGAACCAGATTTAGGCCGATCCATTTGAACTTTTTTTGCTTTGTCAGTGAGCATTATAAGTATGTCCACCCTGACACTAATATATATATAAGGTTTTTGTTTTGAGGACTATGTGGTGGCACTTTCACTAGACAGTATTGTCATGTTGGTCTTGGGATGATAAATGACTCTACAAGGAGCAGGCCCTCATGTAACACAGGTATTATTTTGATTGTCTGCCTGGATTAGATACAGAGATATATAGTGACTGTGTGTGAAGGTTTATACCACAAATAACACTTACTGGATTTTAAAAAGCACAGAGATATGACAAATGCAAATCTGGGCCATAACTTCTCAGGCAAGAAATTTCTTAACATGACTAGAATGAACTAATTTGCATTTTTGTTCAAAGGTGGCCAATGTCTCAGGAATACTGGATATTCGATTAGTCTCCTTTTAAATCATTATCTGAATTACTGCCGTGGACCAGCACAGCAGTAGACGATGAGGCCACCTCAGGGTTGAGAGAAGCGTGCAGGGTGGTCAGGGCATCGGTGAAAGAAATGACAAACAGACACACTTCAAGAGTGAAAATCTGAGTGTAATTTTCTTTGAGTTTGTGACCAATATATATATGTTTTCCAAAGGCACAGGGACAATGGGCTCATGGGCTCAGTCTATCACCATCAGGGAGGTGATCTACATAACAAGCAATGACTTTTATAGAAGAAAGAAGGAAGTTTAGAAAGAGAAATAAGGGATTAAAGTTTGTAGTTCTAGAAAGACAGGATAAGATTTTTAGCATTCTTGTAGTGGTTCCTGGTGGTCGTTATCTTTTGATAAGCTTCTGCCTTTTCAGGGAACTTCCACTGCACTTCCTCTGCTTCAGGGTGTTATGCTGTTCCCCCCCTGCGTGCTGGTTGCCCAGCCAGACCTAGGGACGGTTAGCCCTAGAGGTCACTGCAGGGGGAGGTGCAGCAAATTACCTCACAATTATTTCATTACCCTGAAACACTGTAAGCTGACTTTTTCAAATTTATATAATATACAAAATGTAAATATTTGATTATATAAATTTAGAACTAGTCTAAGATTTTTCTTGTTTAGACTTTTTTTTTAAAGACTTATTTATTTATTTATTTATTTATTTATTTATACAAGAACCGGGATACAGGCCAGATCTGCGGGAGGTTGAGATGATTCACCAGAGACAGAGTGGGGAGCAGAACAGGCAGACGACAGAAATACATTGCTGAGGGGAGCAGCAGGCACAGCAGGAGAGGTCTGTCCCGCCACGTGAGAAATTCGCTGGCGGCCAGGAATCGAACCGGCGCTTCAGGGGCTGTGGGCAGCTTTGCAGCCCAGCTCTCAACCATTGTGCCACCAGGGGAGGCCCTGTTTAGACTTTTCTATAAATAAATACAACATAAGGAAACAGTAGTTAATTGTCTCCTGACAATTAGGAAGGGATGAGAGTCCCATGGCTTCAAATATGAAAGATGAAAAGTAGATTAGTGAGAAGCCCCTGCCATGAATCTCCTGCTACACATTTTCCCTCCTGGGAAGAAGCAGTGTTACTGTTATAGGACAGGGAGAGGGGCAGCCCAAACCCCGCAAACCTGCCTATTCTAAATGGGTTCTGCCATCCGCCGCATCAACAAAAAACACATGAGACTTTAATGGGAAGGAACTTTAATAAAACTAGGAAACAATACAGGTAAGGCAAAGAGTTTAGTTTCTAAATGAAGCACCCAAAGTTACCCGTCCCCTCGTGGGTAAAACTCCATCCATATGGGATCGGCCCAGAACAAGGCCCCAAAGCCTGCTACAAGTCTAAAGCATCTTCCAGTGGGGACCCACAGAAAAGGGTCACAAACAACCGGACAAGCCCGGAAGGAAAAGAGCAAAATCAACATCAAGATAAAAGCTGCCATTGTCACCTCCCCACGGGTCTCACCCACATCTGTGTCACCCAGTCCACGACCAAAAGACAAGCACAGTTTCTTCACGTGTCTCTAGGCTCCATGCGCCTCTTCCAGGTCTCCTAGCTCCATCCAGCTTCCTTCCTCAGTCTCTTCTGCAGCTTCTCCTCTTCCTGCTCAGCTCCACCCTCCCTTGGGTAGGGCAAGGAAACTCCCCCTTTCCTGGGGACCACCCTGTTACATTACCAATTCCTTGTGTATCCTTTCATATGTGCTTGTAACTATTCTCTCCCTATTCTCTTTTCCCCTTATATTTATATATATTCTGATTTTTGTTTGATTCTACTTATCAATATGTCTTGGGTATTGTTTCATGTAAGGTCATAAGGAACTTCCTCATTTTATTTTATGTATTCGATACACTATCTTTTATTTAACCATTTTTATATTGTGGAACCAATGATGAAAATTCCTCCGTTTGTCTTCTAGTACATACATGGTTTGATTTTAACATTTAAATCTGTGATTCATTTGGATTGTATTAGTATAGGTTGTGAGGTATGCATTGTTTTTGGTTTTTGCCCAGTGGGTACCCAATTATCACAAAATCATTGATTTATCAATCCTATGTTTCCCTCATCAGAATGTCTGCTACAGTACATTTAGCTTTGAACTTATTTCTAGATTTTTTTAATCTGCTGCAGATATATGGACATCCTAGCTGCAGCCCAATACTCTTCTAATGACAACAGTTTAAAAATAATGTTTAATGTCTCGTAGGACTTCTTGTTCTATCAGTGTTCTTCTTCAGAATCTTCCTTTCTTGGGTTTGTTTATATTTTTCATTTGAATTTGTAATTCACTTGTCTAGTTAAAAAAAAAAAAGGAAAAAAAACAACCATTCATCTTTTTGTTACTGTTTCTGACCCTGTAGAGTTTAACAAAGAAAGGATTGACTTTGTTTATGTTGAGTCTTTGTATGCAAGAACGTGATATGTTTTTGCGTTTGTTCAGCTTTCCCTCTGTGCCATTCTACTGCAGTAACCTTCTTCAAAACAGACTTGTTCACAAGGAACTTATGTTACTTAAATATCACAAATTGATTCTTTCATAGTAGGCATGTGTGTTAATATTTTGACTATTTATTAGGATATTTCATGTGAAAATTAAAATATGTGGGGAGCTGCACATTTTAAGTTTAAAGTTTCATACAGAATTGGAGGTACTGATCTTAAACTCTATACTTCTTGGACATACCATGTGCTTTCCTGTGAAGAACATAAAACTCTTGTGAGTATTCCATTTTGTTTATATTTTTCCCATAGCCTTTAATGCCGTATATGTGATTTTAATTGAATTAGTTATTAATTCATCCCAATATATATTCTGTTGTAGGGACTTCGTAGGTACTGGGTGTAAGGAACTTTGTAGGAGCTGGGTGTAAAGTGCTGAGCAAATAGGCAAGCTTTGCTATGGTCATGGTGCACGCCAAGTCACATGTGTCACCTAATATGCTCTTAGTGCGTTAGTGCAGTGCACGATGCTCCCGTCCCACAGTCCAGAAGGGTGCTAATTGTGTACACGCCTGTGGAAGTTAGGTATGTTTTTCTTGCTTCAGTTGATAACCTCAGATGTTCTTGATTTCACATCATCAGTGTAAACTAGTTATTTTACCTTCTTTTTTTTTTTTTTAAAAGATTTATTTATTTATTTTTTATTTATTTATACAAACACTGGGTATAGTCAGAAGCACGGGAGGGCGAGAGATATCACCAGAGCCAGAGCGGGAAGCAGAGCAGGCAGAAGGACCGAAGTACACTGCTGAGGGGAGCAGCAGGCGGCAGGAGAGGTCTGCACGCCATGTGGGACACTCCTCCGGTGGCCGGGGAGCAGCCGGGGATTGAACCGGCGCTGCAGAGGCTGCGGGCAGCCTCGCAACCCAGCGCTGAACCACTGCGCCACCGGGGAGGCCCAGTTATTTTACCTTCTATTGAACTATTGTTTGGATCGCTGCATTGAAAGAGTAGAAATTCTGCAATAAATTAAAAAAATGAGTTGAGGAGTGTTGGTCACTATTCCAAGAGAGGATTAGTAATTCATAGGGAGTCCAGCTCCTATGAACAGCTTTCTACAGAATCAGTCTGCTTAACCTTCTGTGAACATAACACCTTATTAAAATCAGTTGCCCATGTACCTCCTTAACATCTTATTGCTCATTCGCCTTTCCATTTGCTGGTTTCCATCAGACCAGATGTTCAAATTGTATCATGTTCCTCTTTTGTGTAATTTTTTTCTCTGGAGAATAAAAAATCATTATTTTTTTCCAGAGGCCAACCTAAAAAAATGTCTCTAATGCTGCCCCAATTTTCCTTTTTTGATAAAAAAAATCTTAGGGATTCAAATACAAAGCCTTATTTTAAAAATAAATCAAAGTTTTATTTTCATCAATCTAGAACCTCTCTAGAATGCTACTGATTTTTATTTGTAGTGCTGATTTCAGACAGCACTTTGAGTTTGAAATGCTTTCAAGATTGTGTCATTTAAGTGATAGATGAATGTAGGAAAAGTGAAAAACAGTAATTCTTTTTAGTTTATTTCAGCAAGCAACTGGTTCCTGTATTTGTAATACATAGATATGGTGAACTTTTTACAAGAAATGACTTTAAAATATGTCTATTTCCAAAACAACTTAAGTGCTCATACTGTAAACACACATTAACACATAATTAAAACAAAAACATAGGAGAAACATGTAGAAAAAGATGGATATTACTATGCCAGAATTTAAAATTCTCTATTTAAATTCTAAATTTACTCTGACCTGAACTTTTTCAGGTGATTTTGGTAGGCATTTGGGTTCAGTGTAGGTTAAGAGCCTGGCCTCTGGACACCGCTATCTTGGTTCCAAATTCCAACTTTATATTACTAGCATAGGTGTATACTAGTAGGGGCTGATAGTCCCTATTTTTTTGCAGGTGAAAATTTTTCTCACCTGGAAAGACACTAGGCCACAGATGTTTTAAGAGAGGCTATTAAGAGGCATTTGGGATATGCAGTAGGAAGTAGAGCTTTCTAATAAGTGTACCATTTAGGATATCTTTATAACAAAAGTAGATCTTCTCCATGGAAGATACATTTTAGACATGCTTTAAGTTTTCTTCTTGTGGGAACTTACATTCAGTTTCTAAATGCATTGTTGTAAAGGTCTTAAGTTTGTAAGCCTTTCTCAGTCCTGCAGCATATCAGGCCAAGTGTTGACAGCCTCTCTTTTACCAAAGTGGCATGAAAACTCAAGTTTGTGATCTCTCTCTGGCTCTCAAATTTGTGCCAGCTTCCTGTGCATTCTCACTAGCCATCTGCTAAAGCTTGCTCTAGTCACCATGGCTGGGAGTGTGTGCAGAAAGTAGGCCACTAAGTGAAGGTATGTGTGAATGAAGAACATGGGGGAGCAGCCATGGGCCTACTGGGGGAATTTGGATAGGCATTCCCAGGGACTCATGGGCAGGATTCTTGATGGAGTCCCTGTCACACTAAGAAGGCTTCGTATCCCTTTAATGCCCTCCAGGATTCTATTTGCCATTATCCCAGCCTTCTTGACCATCCCCCTTCCCAACCCTTCCTAGTCGTGCAGCACATGATTCAGTACTCTTAATGGGGTGAGAGAGATGAGCTTCTTTTGCTCAACATTTAGATTTGTGAGATATATTGTTAGATATCATTGTAGTTATTCATTCTCATTTGTTGAATGGCATTTCAAAATGAACATACTGTGCAGTATTGATTTTGCTATCAGAATTTATTGGGGTGGTTTCTAGTTTTAGGGTGTTATTAATAATGTTGCTATGAATTTTCACATTATATTTATCTCAGTAAAACATATATATGTTTCTGTGAAATGTTTACCTACACCCAGGTTTGTTGTTTTTTTTTTTTTAAAGATTTATTTATTTATACAAGAACTGGGGTATGGGTTGGAGGTGTGTGAGGGTGAGAGAATTCACCAGAGACAGAGTCGGGAACAGAACAGGCAGACTGACCAAAACACACTGCTGAGGGGAGCGGTGGGCAAGACAGGAGAGGTCTGCCCCACCATGTGGGTATCTCTGCAGCCAGTGGGGATCAAACCAGCCCTGCAGAGGCTGCAGACAGCTTCACAGCACTGCGCTCAACCACCTGCGCCACCAGGGAGGCCCCCTACACCCAAGTTTTATGTGCCAAGTAACACATGTATGTGGGGAGGACAGGCGTTTGAACTATCCATGGGTGTTAGCAAAAAACTAGTTGAAATCAGTGGAAAATCAAATATACGTGGGGCTAAAAGGAAGATGTTATTAGAGGTATTTCCCCTTTAGCCACCCTGGGGTGCTTTGTAACCTCTAATTCTGAGAACACAGTCATTATATCAACTATATTGTTTAGGAGGATCTAAGAAAAGTTCTCTGACTTATGGGCCTGCTCGGTGGCAAATGAGTAAATTATAAGCTACTGGAACATGTATTATAAGTAAGGAAAATGTGAAAATTTTTAAAGGTTTACTTTACTATATTTTTGATTTTTAAAATAGTCTTTCTTCCAATAAAGTTGCCTGAAGGTGGGGGAGGGGGGCGGGAACCTACAACACTGTTGTAGAAACAATGATGTAAACTATTATTCAATAAAAAATCTTTTAAAAAAAGTAGAAGAGATCTCAAAAAATAAAGATTTTTCTTATTGGTAGTTGTTTTTTTTTTGTTTGTTTGTTTCCCTGAAAATGTGGAACCATGTTTCATATATCATTACCTTTACAAGTACAATTTTATTTGCTCACAGAATCATTAGAAAATAATTCTTGATTTTTAAAAAATAATTCAGAATGTTCTTGAATTATATTTTTATTTGACCTATTTTGAAGTCAACTCTCAGTGTTGGTGATATTCAGCACAAGAAGCCATCTGGTTTATTTAAGTCATTCTATAAAATTACTTATTTATTTAAAAAATTAGCAGCTCTTACTTTTTTGCCTGACTTTCTTTTTTGTTTAAAATGAGGAAATTTATGAAATAGTTTGTTATTTTCCCAACAAGTTGACATATAGCTTTAAAAAGTTTTTTCTTGCCCAAAGTACATAGCATTTATAATCTCCCATGACAGTGGAAAACAGATTATTTACCCCTAAAGTTATATTTTCAAAAAATGTATATTTTTAAACATTGATAATATTAGTATGAACAGAGATTAATCTTCAAATAGGATTGCTGTGGAGTAAAGATAATAAAACTACAAAGTTATAATGACAGTGTTTCTTACTTTTGTGCTCCAAAAACTAATCTGAAAAGAAGACATAAATGGAATATTAAACAATCTTGTGATTTTTCAAAGAGGGAATGGACTACATTTTGATTAAGTTTGTTTTTTTAATGGAACGTTGCTTACTGCAAAAATTCGGATGAGCTGCATTAAAAGCAGATAGCCTTCCAGTGTACCCAGGAGCTTGAAATTTTAATTTGGTAGAAAGCAAGAGCTAGGTTAAATCAGCGTTGTGTAGGAATTTTAAAGTACAGCCGGATGGTATAATTCTAAATTTAATTTTCAGTATTGCCAAAATGAGGAATTAAGATTTGGTTGTTTTGTAAGTTTGGTGAAAAATATACCAAGGAACTAAAAGTGACTGTATACTTTAAAATACTTTAAAGTGACTATCTACTTAAAAAATAATAAAAGATCTGTCTAGAAAGATGCTGAAAGGAAACCTACAAACTTGAATAGTCACTCTAAAGATATTTGATCCTAAGAAGTGAAAAATGTAACTCGGAAGAACATTATAAATCACTTTTAAAAGCATCAAGAATTATTCTATAAGAATTCTATGTGCAAGTGAAATTGTAATGTTACAAAGGCAGTGGTATATGAAAATATGGTTACATATTTTCACAGGAAAAAAAACCCAGTTACAATTAATAGGGTCACCTTTTAAGAAAATAATATTCTATTTAGAAAGCAAAATTATATTTTCTAGGAGTTTTCTTGGAAGATAATTATAAAACAGCCCACCATATATAAAAGTAGCCTGTAAATTATGATTCTCCTTAAAGTATTTGTGTTGCTGGCTTTGACCATGAATATATGAATTTTAAAGATTAATTGATTGAGTTTGTAATTTTAAGTATTTTTTCTATTGCTGTTATTACTAAAATTAGGAACATATATAATTTGTAATGAAAAAACATATGTCAGATCTTCAGATCTGCCTATAATGTTACTTCTAGCAGTCTAAATGTTGAATTGAGTTGGGGAGATCCACTGATGAGCACCTACATTGTTTCCATGACTACAGTAATGCTGCAATGAACTTGGGAGTGCAGGTATCTTTTTGAGACAATGGTTCTGTTTCCTTTGGTTATAAACCCAGAAGTGGGATTACTGGATCATATATATGGTAGTTCTGTTTTTAGCTTCTTGAGGAAATATATTGCTTTTCCAATTTACATTCCCACCAACAGTATGCAAGTGTTCCCTTTTCCTCATATCCTTGACAGCACTCGTTCTTAACTTTGTGATGATAGCCATTCTAGTAAGTGCGAAGTGATATCTCATTGTGGTTTTGGTTTTCATTTTCCAGATGACTAGTGGTGTTAAGCACATTTTCATGTAAATTCAGGTTGTTTATTTGTGATCCTTCATTTTTCTTCATGTACATATTGATCATTCAACCTCCCTCTTACACTATCAACATCAAAATTTTGGTTGTTTTGTTTTATTTGTCTTGAGATTTTTTTTTTGAATTTTGATCTTTGACCCATTGATTGCTCAGTAACATGTTTAATTTCTGCAACTTTATGAATTTTCCAGTTTTCTTCTTGTAATTGGTTTCTAGTGTCATGCTGTTGTGATCAGAAAAGATGTTTGATATGATTTCAGTCATCTTGAATTTATTAAGACATGTTTTGTGCCCTAGCATTATGTTTATCCTGTGGACTCATTTTTAAAGAATTATTTATTTATACACACAAGAACTGGGGTATAGGCCAGAGCTGCGGGGGGAGAGAGGATTCACCAGAGACAGAGTGGGGAACAGAACAGGCAGATTGACTGAAATACACTGCTGAGGGGAGCAACAGGTGAGACAGGAGAGGTCTGCTGCACCATGTGGGTAGCTCCCTGGCTGGGGATTGAACTCATGCTGCAGCGGCTGCCCCGAGCTTCATAGATAGCGTCACAACCCCTTGCACCACCAGGGAGACCCTCCTGTGGACTGTTTCATCCACACTTGACAATAATGTGTATTCTGCTCCTGTTGGGTGGATGTTCTCTAAATGTCTGTTTCATCTGATCTAATACTTAGTCCAAGTCCATGTTTCTTTACTGAGTTTATCTCTGGACAATCTGCACATAGTTGAAAGAGCCGTCTTGCCCTCCCTTACTATTGTAATATTGCTGTCTATGCCTTGGTTCACTCTATATCGGTTCTCAGGTGGACCTGTAGAGATTTTTGTTTTTATCAACTCACCTCCATATGCTTTGTGTTTCTTGTGATTCCTCCTAGGTTCTTTCATTGGGTTGTTTATCTCAGTTCTTATTGGGATTGGGATTTTTTAAAACCATTTTTCTCTTTCTCTTTCTAGATATTTTAGTAAGCACACAAGAGAGACTATTCTGGAGATGCTAGTGTGATATCACTTTGTATATAAATTCTAGAATTATTCTTAATTTTTGATATAATTGTTTTGGAAATGTAATAGTTACACTCCCATTCTTATTGTCATTGCATAATGAAAACAGTTTATGGTAAGTTAGTCCCCTCATTTTTAGACTCAATTATTGGGATTTTTCTATAGATTGAATTATAGATTAGTTCATATGACTATAGTCTAAATACACAGTGACCTTCTCATAATTTTGAAACTTGATTTAAAAGAAGTCCTTGATCTCAGCTTGCTTTGCAGTCTTTTGCCTTTTTTTTTTTTTTTTTTTTTTACACGAGGATAGCGAGCCATGTGGAGCTGGATGACCTCCTGAGCAGTGTAACACTGTTAGCTTTCTGCAAAATTAATAAGTGAATCAAAGGCTGAGTCAGATCTCCCAAATCCCTTTTTTTAAACTCCAGAAAGTCATCATATTCACTGTTGCCATGAGTGTTCTTTGATTTTTTTCACACCATTGATATATGCTTTATGAATATAATAGACCACAGTCAATTCCTTCTGAGTTTTTAATCTCTATTTTTTTTTTTCCTGGTAAAGACTGTTTATTTGTGGAGTATATAGGAAGCTGTTGTCATTACTTTGTCCTCCCTCCTCCTTCTCTTCTATCACCTGTCACCAATTCCAAGTGAAAATTGGTCTCATTTCTATTCTTGGAACTCCAAACCAGAATAATATTTCTAATTTCATTAACATCCTCATTAAAGCCCTCACCTTTTTGTAGTATGTTAATATTTAAGGTGTGATTATAGTACCAATCCTACCAGTTCTCTGCTTCTCCTGACAATTTACTGCATGTTTCTCCATTGTGTGGTCTAATTCAGTAGCTCCTTGTTATTTCTCAATTGTATTGTCCTCTTGATCGTTTAGACAGAAGCAGGTATTAATCTTAAAAGTGCCTTTCTCAGTCTGCACACCAGCTCCCACCCCAATCTGTGATCCTCTCTTCCTCTTTGCTCTTAATATTAGGTTTCTTAAAGAGATACGATGCTCACTGCCTCTGTTTCCTCATTTTCCACCTCCTGTTTTCAGCCCAATCCAGTTTCGCTACTTTTCTCGTGTTATGAAACTTCTTGCAAGGCCACAGTTACTCCAATCTGAATTTTGTTTAGTCTCCCTTCCTAACAACGTTCTCTTCTTCAGTTTTTGTGAAAATGAAATTCTCCTGATTTTCTTCCCTCCACTTCATCATCTTTGGTTGTTCATTCTATACTCTACTCACTCTCGAGTCTTTCCTTAGACAAAGCAATTTAAATCATAGCTTAGAAGCCACTATTTTATTACCACCCTTATAACAATGATTTACAAATATAAATTTCATTTCAGATCATTTACTTCCTTATTTTCATTGTTCTTATTACTGATTTTTTTAATATTTCACTTACAACTTTTTACATTCCACTTTATACAGAGTTCCAGGATGTTGTGTAAGCCATTCCTTTCCCTTCATCTTTTCTTCTACAAATCATTCTTACCTTTTGTGCTTCTGTGGTTCTTGTTCATTTTGATGATTTACTGTTCATGCTTTCCACTGTCTTTCTGTGCATGTGTTTTGTTTGGCCTACAAAATATTTTCAAAATTTGAATTAGTTGTTGTTATAAAATCGAGAGGTTTTGTGTGAAATTTGGACTTCTAATTTTCATTGAAACATGCTGCCCAGCAACACTAAGCCATCTTCTCTCATGACAAGTTGCTGGAGCTGATTGATGATTGCTTGTATTATTGCTTGTATTATAAAAGAAGTCACAAATTTTCAAAGAATCATGAGATCACATTTTCTATTCTTTGTGCCATTAGATTAGTAATCAATATTAAGCAGCCAGGTTTTTTTGTTTAAGCCCTTGTATTAGGAAATTTAGATTTACACACTTAAATAACTAATGGTTAAAGATGAAATCACATTTAAATTTGAGATATTTACAACTGTTATATAATGAAAGTATTACTCTTGAAATGTTATGAAGTGTCTCTAATCTGGTATCTAGACTGGAATTAGCTGAGCCTTCACCTCAAAAAAAATAGAGAAAGAGAGCAAAGTAAATATGACAAAAACATAAAAAAATAAAGCAAAAAGCAGAAACAAATAAAATTGGAAACATAATGCGGAGTATCACCAAAAGCACTTTGAAAAGAAGTTAATAAATGATGGAGCTCTCTGTTAAACAGGCCAAGAAGAGAAAAGACTAAAAGGAAAAGAAATTAAACAATGTTAAGGAAAAAACCCATAACCAGAAATGACTACATGTAGTGTAGAGTATGTTATTTTTGGCTTACTCTTCACATTTTCACCTGATCCTGTTAGGTATTTAAATTTGGACCCCTGCTGTACAGTTTGATTACTGATTAATTTTTTTGAGGTAAAATTCACATAACATAAAATCAATCATTGTGGAGTGAAAAATCCAGTGACATTTAATACATTAAGAATGCCAATGCCGTACAGCCACCACGTTTATCTAGTTCCAGAACATTTTCATCACCCCCTAATCAAACTCTATACTCCTTAAACAAGTCAGCCCTCATCCTCCACCCCCTCCCATATCTGCACCACTACCAGTCTGCTTTCTGTTTGTGTGGATTTACCTATTCTGGATATTTCATATAAATGGAATCATACAACATGTTGTGTCTGACTTCTTTCACTTAGCAACTTGTTATCCAAGTTCATCCACATTGTAGCATATATCATTGCTCATTCCTCTCTATACCTGAATAATATTCCTTTGTGTGTATACCATAATTTGTTTAGGTATTCATCTGTAGATGAACAGTGGGTATCCCCTTTTTGTTACCGTGAATAGTACTGCAAACACATACATGTCTTGGTTTGAGTACCTGTTATCAATTCTTTGGTTATCTACTTAGGAGTGGGGTTGCTGGGAAAGCTCTTACTTGTTGTACTTGACTTCTATTATTAGTCTTCAAAATGATATTCTGGCAGGAGACACACATTTTCCCTTTTTGCTGATGGCAGCAGCTGCTGTGGCCCACACAAGGACAGTGGTCATTAAGAATTATGTAAAGGGCTCTAGGTGTTTGATCAGAGTATTATTTTCTAGTGGGGTAGGCTTTACAAAATTCAAACCATTGAGTAAATTATTGCCTGGCATAGCCATGGGATTAAAATTATTCTTATAAGAATAGTTGAGTATTCCTAAGTGTTATTTATATTAAGTTAAGGCTAACAGCTAAGTTAGGTAAATTGCTCTTCCCTAATTTGGGGATATTTTGCCTGTAGCTCCTTTTGCTAGGGCTTCATAAACGAAATTATTCTCTGCTAACCTGTGCTAAAAGTACTCTGACATATTGTTACCTTCCATATCCTGCCATAGCATAAAAAATAGTTAATTAATATCAGCTCCCTATGTGGAGAGAATCACAATAGAATTGTTAGGTTATTATACTTGCTGACCATTGGCAATATGTGGCTGTTGCTTCCTTTTGCTATATATAACTGTACGTTTATGTAGTCATTGTAATATTTTATTGTAGTGTGGAAAATCAGAAAAATAGTGTCATCGCTACTGAAAACACATTTTCATTGAGACCAGATAGAAATCATTGACAGTGTTGAAAGTAATTCTTCTTTAGTCTTAGTTTCGCTTTGGACTTGAGCCTGTGTGTTAATGGAGAAAATTTCCCTGCCAGAAGGACTAAAATGTTTCAAGGCCATGAATCTGGTAATGTGTTAATGTCCAAGCATGGGTTAGGAGTAAAGCAAACAGACTTGATTTTCTAGAGGAAAGATTTTTGTCAAACTGTAATAAAAATAGATAAGCAAATGTCAACCATTTCCATTTCCTTAAAACAAAGCACACTTTTATTTCTTTACTAAATTTCCTTTATTCCTCCTAAAATATAATCCCTGAACTTTGATGTCATGAAACATAAGGGGGGTGGATTTTAAAACTGGTGACTTGGTTAAATTTTAAATCCTCTAATTTTTTTTTATTAGTTGATATAAAATTTATTCATTTTAGGTGTGACATACACAAATGTCAAGGAACGTTGAAGAAACTCAGTAATTTGAACCATATATCTCTATTCTTAGTGAAAAATGAAAACACTCTGGAGGAGTTTTTATGTAAACTAGGTCTGGAAATGGTCTGTACTGAAAGACCTAATGGCCTTTTGATGTCTGATTCTTTGGTTTGGCTTTTTCCTTTTAAAGGGGTGCTATGTGATTATAATTGGAAACATTTCAAGTTCTGTACTTGGCAAGTTAATTGTTCCTTAGCTTGCCCTATATACTAATCATACTGTTTAAAATTATTACTAAGGATATTTCCCTTGTTAGTAGAGAAATTTCCAGTTCATCATAAAAGTTGTAGCACATCCATAATGTTGTCATTCATTCTGTAGGTTGTGGCCATAATGTGAACATATATTTATTACATACTTAAGATGTTTTACTTTAATAATTTTCTAAGTAATTAATAGGAATATAGTAGTTTGCTTTTCTTGTGGCTCATATCATTATATTTTAGTTGGAAATTATGGATAAATTCTTAGAAGTAACTACTGAAAATCTGTTCTTTTTTGTTAAGTGATTTTAAAAGTGTTCCATATTGCACTGATACATTATGTCTTGTCTTGAGAAAATTTTCCCTACATTTTGAAAAGTGCCTAAAGACTCTGAATATAATTTTCTTCTCAAAAATAGCTTTCTTAAGTATCAATGGTGGTGGTGGGGACCCATCTGTTCTCTTTTCTGCATCTGCTTGAGCATCTGAAACCATTTTAAGTGGAGAGCAGTCAAAGTTTCCAGTTTATTGTGAGCATTCCTTAGCCCCAGCGAGCATGCTGACATAACCCTCCCTCTAAGACTCATGGTGCAAAGCTTGAAGAGAGGACAGAAATATGTGGTGATCTTGTTTCAAGTTGAAAAGGGAATTTCTATCCTATTAAGTATTCCTTTGTAGATACATCTTCACAGAACTCTGCATTTCTTTTCACAAGAACATGCTGCTTTAAATGAGTGTAAATACAATATGATGATCATGAGACCTCTTATTGATGTAAACATTTATGACACTATTTCACACAATAGATTTAATTTATAACATGAAATTTTTTTGGTTTATTGGATGCTTGCTTCAGGAATTGAGTTGGAAAAACTTTTTCTTTTTTTGCCACTTACAAACTTAGCTTTGTGAGTTTTATGGCCATCAACATTTTCTTTAGCTATGAAATGTGGTAAAATAAATATAATCCTGGTGGGGAGTTGAATAAGCTAATAAAATATGGCAATACTTTAATGTTTAATCGTTAAGAAAATGACTTTAATATACATTCTCTCTCTTTTTTTTCTGCTGACCCATGTAATAATTTCATTTTTTTTTTAAGTTGAGGCACATTGGTTTACCATCCTATATATGATTTAGAGGTAGAGGACCACACCCGTTAGGTGTGTATTACCACACCATACTCACCACTAAAGTGTCCCTACCCGCGGGATTCGGAGGCACGAAAAGAGAAGGGCTGAGGATTGAAATGAGGGGCTTGACAACTTGACGCTAGCGTTTGCTTCTTTATTTTTCCTTTATCCTTTTCTTTTACTTTTCCATGTCTTTCTTTTCCCTGTCTTTCTTACTTCCCTGGCCTTCTCTCTGCTCCTCTCGCAGCACTCTCCTCTCTCATGGTTCTCCTCTTAAATCTCCTTTTCTTCTTCTTCTCTCTCTCCCGCGTTCTCCTCTTATACCCTCGTAGCTCCTCCCCCGTACCTCCCAGTCTCATGTGCTTTACAGGAAAAACCTGTGGTTCTCCGAAGGCGAAATGGTAAAGCGAACTCATGGCACGCATATGCAACACGGCACATACTCCGGATGCCTCTGGACACTAAAGCACTCACAGTTCTCTACCATATCCTCAGAGGGGTTGGTTATTGTTATCTACACTTTAAAGGGAGAAAATGAGGTTCAGCGAGAAAAGCAACTCAACCATAGCTAATATGTGGCCGAGCTGGGACTTAACCTTAGATCTCCTGAGTCTTAATTCAATGCTTTTTTCATGATAGAATGCAGACTTTTACCTTTTCGGTCACCAGTAGATTTATTTCCTTTTATGCTTTTTAAATGACTTGATCCAAGTGTCTCATTGACAGCAGCGTGTGCTGTTTGTAGACTAATCACTACTCTTCCCTTCACTCCCTCATGTGAGAACAGGCCCTGCCCACAGCTTCAGACAATTGCCCACCAAGCCCTCTGCATAGGACCTGCTCCCTTCTCTGCTACGCTTATTGGGTTTGGGGTGGACACCAGATCTAAAGGCAGCAGATTCATTTTACTGTGAGGTACAGAGTTCAAGGTCATGTAGCTGGTAAGTGGAGGTTTCAGGGGTTGAAATTGTGTGTGTGCTTGACTCAAGCTCCTATTCTTTCTTTTTTTTTTAAGATTTTTTCATTCATACAAGAACCAGGGTACAGGCCAGATGCACAGGAGAGTGAGAGGATTCACCAGAGACAGAGCGGGGAACAGAACAGGCAGACTGACGAAATACGGTGCTGAGGGGAGCAGCGGGCGAGACAGGAGAGGTCTGTTTTGCCCTGTAAGTTTCTTGCCAGCCAGCCGGGATCAAACCTGCACCGCAGAGGCTGAGGACAGCCTCACAGTGTGGTGCTCAACTGCCTGCGCCACCAGGGAGGCCCTCAAGTTCCTATTCTTAACCACTGTGTTGTCCCACACTGTCTGTCCCTCCTCCCACATCATGGGAATTTGGAATGGGAAAACCTAGAAAGTATAACATTGCTGAGGCTGAAATCCTGGGAAGTTACTATGATGGAAAGAGAAAGAGAAAACTAGAGTTTATACTTCCTTTGACTTCTTTTTTGTCTTAAGTCTGAGAGCATCTGATCCAAATGTGTTCAGATTGACTTGATTATTTCTTCCTCCCCTCCATTATGATTATGTTATTAATCATTTCAAGTACTAATACATGTTTTTCTGTTTATATTTCATTTTGGGATTTCCCTCCCCTAATTTTATTTATTTTTAATTTGTTGAATAAATGGAACATTAACATAGTTCCAAAAATCAGAAAGGTCCTTCAGAAATTGGATCATGAAATTTGATCACTGCCGTTTCTTCTATCCTTTCTTCTCCATCCCTTCCTGTGGACATGTGACATCATCGGCCTCTGATGAATCCTGTGTTTGCTTCTGCACAAATGAACAGATAGGTGTAGATCTCATAATTTGCTCTTCTGTCTTACACTTTGCATTTTCCATTTATTCTGAATTACAGGTTATCCATTCTTTTTATATCAGCAGCAGTATGCCAGTATGTGAATGCGTCAGAGTTTATGCAACTGCTGTCTTGTTCTGCTTATTTCCAATTACCAAATGATGGTGTGATGAATGACCTAATAGATATAGATGTTTTGTTTTATTTGAAAAATATATATTCAGGTGATTTTTCAGGTGTGGGGATGCTGGGTCAAAAGGTAAATGTTTTGGTAGTTTTGCTCTATGCTGCCAAATTTCCCCCTTGAGAGTTGCACTGATTTGAATTGAATTCATTATAATGAATCTTGACCCACAGCCTCCCAATACATTGTTATGTGTTTCTTTTTTTAATTTTGTAAATCTGATAGGCAATAAATAGTACCTCAATATAGTTTTAATTTGCAGTTCTCATAATAAGTGAGACTAGAAGTGTTTTCACATATATAAAGGCCATTGTAATAGCTTTATTGAGTTTTAATTGACATATAATTTCACCTATTTAAAGTATAAATGTTCATGGTTTGATATATGTATACACTTGTGAACCTACCTCTGGGTTCCCCAGCCCTCTTTGTTCTTGGGGCTATTGTGTCATTGCCCAGAGTTCCTGCTGGTCAAGCTAAACGTACGGCCAGGCAGGGGGCCTCACACCAAGGACAGAAGTCCTGACAGGAGGAACATACTGGGAAAACAGTATCTGCTGAAAATAGCAGGCAGATAATATGGCCAGATTAGCAAGATCAGCTGAAATACCTTACTTGTAAAGATTAGCAGAAAGTTAGGTAAGAACAGGAAATAGAGATCATATGCTTTCATTTGTAAGAACTGTGGAGTCGCCCAAGCGATTAGCCCCTGGTCTCTCCACCCTAACTTGCACCAGACAATAATGCCCATGCATGTACATGCTTGCCCACTGCTCCGAACCTGATTCTAAAGAAATACGAACCTGCCAGTGGATTGGGGACGCACTTTCTTGGTGTGTTCCTGTGGGTTTCTCACTGTTCCAACTCAGTTTGGACTTTGAGTAACCTCTCTCTCGTCCTGTGCCATTCCCAGTGCTGCTGCTCTTCAGGGAGGCACCTACCTACCAAAAAGATGTCTACAAGAGCATGCAATTGCTCCCCAAGACTCCTCATGCCTCAGTACAACCTGCCGACCCTCTGTCTTCCCCGTATGCAGGCAACCACTAACCTGTCACCATACTTTAATTTCTAGAAGTTTAAATAAATGAAACAAACGGTGCATAAACCTTTTGGTCTTATTTCTTTCCCTTGCCATGATTTTGACATTCAACCATGATGTATTGCATATTATAATGTATTGCTTTTTGGTTTTGAGTGGCTTTTCATTGTATGGATATGTTCTAATTTGTTGATCATACACCTATTGATGGACATTTGCACTGTTTTAGGTTTGAGGCTACTTTAGGGAGAGCTTCTGTGGATGTTAGTGTCCACGTCTTTGTGTGGACATTTCTTATTTGTTCTCTAAGATAAAAACATAGAAGTGCAATGTTTGGATTCTGTGGTAAATATGTTTAACTTTTTTTCTGTTAAATGAAATTATCTTGATTATTCCTTTTTAATTGAGGTAATTTTGGATTACAATACTGCATATGATCTAGGGGACTAGGTTCCCACCTCCTCAGATGTATGTCACTATGCCATACCCACCGCCAACGCACCTGTAGCCGTTTACCATAGACTGTGGGGGCCCCTTCCCCCTTTGTTTCCACTTTCATTGATCTGCTTCAAAAACCAGCTTTTGGTTTAATTGATTGTTGTCTAATAATTCCCATTTCTATTTTATTGATTTCTGTTCTGTTTATATTATTTCCTTTCTTCTTGTATTTAATTTGCCCTTTTTTAGTTTATTAAGGTTAAAGCTGATACCATTGGTTTGAAACTAGTGTATGATCTTCTAGCATATGGTATTTATTTTATTTTTTTTAAAGATTTATTTATTTATTTGTTTGTTTGTTTGTTTGTTTGTTTATTTATGCAAGCACTGGGTACAGTCAGAAGCGTGGAAGGGTGAGAAAATCCACCAGAGCCAGAGCGGGGAGCAGAACAGGCAGAAGGACCAAAGCACACTGCTGAGGGGAGCAGCGGGTGGTAGGAGAGGTCTGCGCACCATGTGGGACCCTCCTCTGATGGCCGGGGAGCAGCCAGGGACTGAACCAGCACTGCAGAGGCTGCGGGCAGTTTTGCAGTCAAGCGCTCAACCGCTGCGCCACCAGGGAGGCCCTGGCATATGGTATTTAATATACTTCTCCCCACATGCAACTTGGCAGCATCTCTCTAATTTTGATGTTTTATGTTAATTTTCATTAAGTTCAAGGTGCCTTTCTAATATTTCATTTATTCCTTATTTGACCAATGGCTTATATATCAATAGAAAAGTATTACTTAGTTTCCAGATATTTGGGCACCTCCCCCCACAGGTCACTTTTAATATATTTTTAAATTAATTCTACTTTGATCAGAGAATATACATTGTGTGACTTGAATTCTTTTAAATTTATTGAGAATTGTTTTATGTTTTAGAGGATAGCATGTTCTAGTAAGTTTTCATGCACTCTTGGAATAAATGTATTCTGCTGTGATTGGGTAGAATCTTCTAAAGGTGTTAGGTGATGTTGATTGAGAGTGTTATTCAAATTCTGTTATCCTTGTCTGTCTGCTTCTACTGTCTATTTTTGTTTACTGCCTTTTTTCTTCCTTAGACCTTTGTTCTATTCTTGCCATACATTTTACTTTTACATTATAACCCAAACAATACATTAAATTATTTTTTTAGAAACTGTTAAAAATGCCTTATATTTACCCATATAATTATCATTTCTAGTAATTACCATCCCATTGCATATTTGCATATTTCTATCAATGTAATTATCCTTCACTGAAAAACTTCCTTCTTTCCTTCCCTTCCTCTTTATCTGCCCTTATTCCTTCCTTCCGTCTCTTGTTGATGAATTCTTTAAACATTTATGTCTGAAGAGACTGGATATAAGATCCTTTCACTGGATATAAAATCCTAAGTTGAGAATTTTTTCTCCCAGTAATTTAAAGGTGTTGCTTTTTTTGTCTTTTGGCTTGCCAGAAAGCCCACTGCCGTCCTAATTTCTGTTCCTCTTTAACTTGTCTTATTTTTTCATGCTTTCAAGATTTTTTTTTCTTTATCACTGGTTTTGAGGTGAATAGATTATACTATGCCTTGGTGTAGTTTCTTTATGCTTCTTGCACTTGGAGTTCTTTGGGTTGATGTATTGATAGTTACAATTTTCATTACATTTGAATATCACATTTTCAAAATACACAAAATCTATGTGTATCAAAAGGACAAGAAGGTAATAATATCAATAAATTTTATTATTTCTTCAAATATTTTTCTGCTCTAGTCTCTCGCTTTTCCTGAAGGATTCTAAATATGCTTTTATTATTCAGTTGCTGAAAATTGTCATTGATTCTTCCTTTTTGTTAGTCTGTTTTTCTAACTGTGCTTTTAGTTAGTTTCTACTGCTACATCTTCAAGTTCAGTAAATAACCTGCTTCTAACCCCATCCATTATATTTTTCATCTCACACAGTGTAGTTTCTCTACAAAACAACAAAATAAAACTATATCCCTTGAATGAAAGTCTTCCCCTTTCACAGCTTCTCCACTTGTTATCCTTTCTGCTGGAATGCCCTTATCCTGTATTTTCTTTTACCAAATCCACCTCATCCTTCCCATAACTTTAATATCACTTTCTGACATCCTGATTTCTAGGTAAGATTTTTCCTGTTATACAAACCCTTAATACTCTGTATTCCTCCTTTGTTTATTGATTTGAATTTTCATTGTTTTATTAGTGTTAATTCAGTGTTTCTTTCTACTATATTGAAAACATCCTTAGAACAGGAATCAGGTGTAACTAATTCAGTGATTTTTCTCAACAGTTAGGAGGTGCCTTGCAATAATGGGTACTTGCAGAATTAATGGCTACCAGAAGGTAGCAAATTAACAAATTATTGAACTTGTTAAGTACTTGTAATATAATCACTGGAGCCTTTGGAAAAGGTTAGTATAAGGTGGGAAGAAGTGGTCAATGAAATATGGGTGGTATATTTATAAAGATATTTGAAAACGAACAGAAATTCAGGTAACATTTTTATATACTCATCAATAGAGTATATGCTTTTCATAACTAGGGAAAATGGTTTTATATTTTATACAAAAAAACCCCTTAATCCTATTTTGAGAAATATGTGGCCTCACCATAGTCATATTCCTCTTAAAATAATTCTTTTTCCTCTTTTTCCTCTTTTTATTGAGGTAACATTAGTTTACAAGACTGTATATGATTCTGAGGTATGTTACTTCTTCAGATTTATGTTACACCACACCCATGGACCTCCACCATAGTCCACCGGGCCTGTACCCACTTTGCTCACACCCTATAGCTTCAATTCTTTGTCAGACTTCTAGGATTTGTTATTGCTTTGATGCTCCAGATTCCACATGTAAGTGAAGGCATCTGGCATTTATCTTTCTCTTTCTGACTATTTCATTTCATATTATATCCTTCATTTCCATCCAAGCTTGTTGCAAATGGCAAGATTTCAACTTTTTTATTATAGATTTGTGTAGTATTCTATTGTGTTTATATGCCACATCTTCCTAATCCACTCATCTGTCCTTGGGCACTTAGGTTGTTTCTATAACTTGGCTATCGCAAATAGTGCTGTAACAAAAATAGGAGTGCATATATCCCTTTGAATTAGTGTTTTTGCATTCTTTAGGTAGTGTATAATTACTCGATGGTAGGGTAGATCTATTTTTACTATTTGGAGAAATCTCCATGTTGTTTTCTATGGGGCTTGGACCAGTGTACATTTCTACCAGCTGTGTAAGAGGGTTCCTTTTTTCTCCACACCTTTACCAGCGCTTATTTCTAGCATTTTTATATGGGTCATTCTCACAGGTGATTTGCTAATGGATACTTGCTTAATTTCATGGGAAGTATAATACTAAGAAGGAAAATAAAGTTTTCTATTGTATTCTAGGTAAAATATATTCCTCTGGTCCTTCTTTCTTCATAGCTTTTTCATTTTACCATGTAGCTTTTATCACACTGAAAATGGTAGTAGAGTGTATTTTCTTTCCCATATTGGAAGCAGAGACTACATGGTGATTGTTTCTGTATTTTAGTACCAAGCACAAATC
Organism: Talpa europaea; assembly: GCF_964194135.1. Classification (NCBI taxonomy): domain Eukaryota; kingdom Metazoa; phylum Chordata; class Mammalia; order Eulipotyphla; family Talpidae; genus Talpa; species Talpa europaea. The sequence continues at coordinate 127,241,963 of NC_140074.1, forward strand.
CTGGATTATAATGGGCATTAAGCAAATGCTTGATAAACATTTCAGCTTTCAAATGTTCTCAGAGTAATTTGAAAAAATGATTTGATATGCAAATAATATTATATAAGGAAAAAGCATAGTAATGAACATCACATGGTGATTTAGTTAAAATTATAAATTTTTATACAGATTTAAAGAAATAACATGATGTAGTAGAAGCGTTTTGGACTTTGAAGTCAGATGGACTAGTTTAATTTCTTGGTCTGCCATTTACTAGATAAACGAGCAAATTCCTTAACTCTTCTAAACATCATTCTTACAAAAAAAATTGAATAATAGCCTTTATAGTTATAAAAGTGAAATGAGATATTAAGTGAACTGCTCTGCACTATAATGAACATAGTAAGCACTCAATAAATGTTCACTCTATTTCATTTGCAAAGACATTTAAAAATTATGGTTATATGGTGATTTTTAACAGCATCTGTCACTAAAAACTGGAAAATACTATTTAAAATATATTTCATATAATTTAGAAGTAATTTATTATATGCAGAAAACTTCTCTCAATGATAAATATTATATTTATATTTGGCAAATAAAGAGAAAATTTGCCTACCTAAAATTTGGTTTGTTTTTGCACAGTGATGAATGTAAGTGAGAATATTTTCTAGCTACTTTGAAATATTGAACCGCCCAGGGACAAGGCATGGATGATGTTTTGAAGGAAATAAATATTTCAGCTTCGCATTTCAGCCTTTCTTCTTTATTCCTTTGATCTGGCTTTGGTTTACTTATCATTCTGCTTGAATGGCTTCACACTGCCTTTTTCCTCTCCCCAGCACACTGCCTTTTTCCTCTCCCTAGCAACAAGAAGTGGTCCTGCACTTATTTTAAAATATTAGGCTTTGCCATTTTACAGGAAGAACCTGCATTTCTTTGCTATTTACAGATATAACCCTGCTTCTAAAATAAGGTGTATTGGTGGGTATGTGTGTAGCTTGGTATGTATGATGTGTAATTTATACATGGAACTTTCAATCAGTAATTTCTTAAATATATAAAACATAAAGGGAAACAACATTAGATCTGGGATTTATTTTGGCATTTAAAGAATTTAAAGATTTTAAAGGAATTTTTCTTCACTATACATGTTGATTGTTCTGTCTTTAAGAATTATTTTCTCAAGATTTTCCTATTTTACCATAAAGATATGAATTCTTTTCTATTTCCTGAGGTAGAATTATTTTATTTATAGACCCATATCCTAGGCAGAAGTTAGTGCAGCACATTAATATGTAAACCTTACTGTTTAAACATTTCATTAAATTTACTTATATTGCTTTATTTTTTATTTTATACACAAATCTGATTATCTGAGATTGATTTGCTTTACATAATCTCACTGCCTCTTTCCATTTTTTTGTATTCCTATTGTGCTTACAAATTGCCACAAAATATTTGATTACTTTCCTTGCATTTTCTTTTTCCTCTTAATCAATTTGTAGGTTCTCTGAGCACCTATACTTCTTTCACTTATTCCAAGTTTTCTGCATTATTTGACTGAATAGATCTCAGTAGGATACTTTTCTTAGTTGCTAGTGTGACTTAGTGATTGAAAATGAAATCTGGAAGATTGAGGCCAGGATCAGTTTTTCTTTTTTTTGAATCATGATTCAAATCCAGTAAATGTCAAAAGATTTATTATGGCCTTCCTAGCTGATATCCTTATCTTCTTGAGATTCTTGGATAGTTGAAGATTGCTCATTATATCCCAAACTAACAAGCTTCAACCAGTCATGGTTCTTGGAGACTGGAGTATTGAGCCTGGGGACATGGTTCTGTGGATAAACCTAAATCATTGACAATTAAAGGTGCTTGTCAGAAGAGACTTCCTTTGGACTTTTAAAAATGATGTTACCATACCTCTTTTGAACATTTTTCTTAGTAGCAAGAGAAAAATCTTTAGCAGTTCAGTACTGGATCATCATAGTTTCCTTGAATCTTATTGAGTGCCTGCAGTGGTACCATTGCTGTTTTATTTGAGTCAGACTTACACTGCATGTATTTCCGGCTCTCTTAGTTCGACCTTTACTGTTGTGGTATGTAAGCCCACTCACCCCGGAGAGGCCCCTAAGAAGGCTGTTCTAATTCACATAATAGAATGGAGATTCCTACAGAAGAGATCTGCAGTCGACATCCCCACCTTTTTCATTAAATGAAGTGGAATCCTTTCCATTTGTTTTCCAAGACTGTGTTCAAAACTTCTTTATATGTGGTCCTTGTCTTTCTCCTTTACTTGATGGGGACCCCTTACAAAGATAGTTTTCCCACATAAATTTGTTCCTTAGTATAAGTTAGTGGTTAAAATAGTAGCTTAATCAGTACTTCATAGAATGAATTCATAAAAGGTTAAATGATGATTCTGCTGTGAACTCAAAACATGTCCTTTTAGGTGGATGAAGAATGGAGAAAATCTTCTAAGGTTTCCTGTGGATGTTTAAACATGGTTTTATTATTTGTCCTAAGAAATACTCATGACTTTCCAAGATATTACAAATGATGTACTTATATTTGACTTTAATTTTTTTACTGGTACATGATGAGAATTTTTAAGATCTACTCTTTTAAATATACAATACAACATTGTTAACTATATATACTGCACTGTATATAATACTATACATTTTATCTACCGAACTTACTCATCTTACAACAGGAAGTTTTACCCTTTGAACACCTTTACTCATTTCATGCATCCTCCCCCAGATCCAACAAATCAGCCTCTACCAGTCTGCTCTGTATTTCCAAGTTTGGGTTTTTTTAGGTTTCACAAAGAAGCGAGACCATACAGTGTTTCTTTCTCTGTCTAGCTTTTTAACATAGCATAATGTCCTCAAGGTCAATCCATTTTATTACAAATGGAGGATTTCCTTCTTTTTTGGCTAACTAATATTTCAGTGTTTGTGTGTGTGTGTGTGTGTTTTATTTTCCTTTCTCTATTCATTTGTTGATGAATGCTTTTTGTTGTTCCATGTTTTGACTGTTGAAAATTATGCTGCAATGTATATGAGGGTGCAGATATCTTTTTGAAATAGTGAATTCATTACCTTCAGATATGTATTCAGAAGTAGAATTACTGGAACATATGGTAGTTTTCTAATTTTTTTAGGAACCTCCATTGTTGATTCCATAGTGATTATATCAGTTTGTGCTTCCATCAGCAATGTACAAGGATTCCCTTTTCTCCACATTCTAATCAACATCTTTACTCTGGTCTTTTTGATAATAACCATTCTGACAGGTTTGAGGTGATATCTCATTATGGTTTGACATGCATTTCCCCAGTGGTCAGCACGTTTTCTTCTACTCATTGGCCACTAGAATACCCTCTTTGGAAAAATGTCCACTCTTGTCCTCTGTGCATTATTAATTGGATTACCAGTAGTAGTATTATTCTGCTGTTGACTTATATGAGTTCCTTCTGTGTTTTGGATATTAACCGCTTATCAGATACGTGATTTGTAAACATTTTATAGCATTATGTAGGGTTGTTTCTTCATTTTGTTGGTCATTTCTTTTGCTGTGCAGAATTTTCATTTTAATGTAGTCTGACTTATTTTTGCTTTTGTTACTTTTGATTTTGGTATCACATCTAGAAAATTATTGCCAAGACCATTATCAAGAGCTTGTCCCATTTTCACCTAGAAGTTTTATAGTTTCAAGCTTTAAATTTAATCTGTAATCTAGTTTGATAATTTTTGTGAATGATTTAATATAAGCGTCAGATTTCATTCTTTGGCATATGAATATCCAGGCTTCCCAGTTCATATATTGAAGAGACCATCATTTTCCCATTGATTAGTTTTTATTCCCTTGCAAATATTAGTTGACTATATATGCACAGCTTTATTTCTGGGCTTTCAATTATGTGTTATTGGTTTAGGGCTTTTTCTAAATGGTAGCACTATACCATTTTGATTATTATAGCTTTGTAATATAGTTTGAAGCCAGGAAGTGGCTTCAGCTATGTTCTTATTTCTAAGGATTTCTTTCACTAAGCTTTTGTGCATCTTTTGTGGTTCCATATAAATTTTAGGATAGTGTTTTCTATTTCTGTGAAAATTTTCATTGGAATTTTGATAGACATTGCATTGAATGTACAAATGGATTTGGGTAGTTTGGACATTTTGACAATATTAATTCTTTTGATCCATGTCCATGGCCTATTTTTCATATGATTATCTTCTATAACTTCTTTCACTAAAGTTACACATAAACCTCTCACCATCTTTGCTAAATTTATTTCTAAGCAGTTTTTTCTTTTTGATGCTTTTGTGAATGGGATTATTAATTTTCTCTTGCAGGTGATTGTTGTTGTTAGTATATAGAAACACAAATGATTTTGGTGTGTTGATTTTATATCCGGCAGCTTGACAGAATTTTTGATTAGTTCTAACACTTTTTGGTGGAGTCTTTAGAAATTTCTATTTAAAAGATGATGTCATCTGCAAACAGACACTTGCATTTTCTTTTCCAATTTGGATGGTTTTCATTTCTTTTCTTTTCTTTCTTTCTTTCTTTCTTTCTTTTTTTTTTTTTTTGCCTGATTGCTTGGCTAGGACTTCCAGTGCTGTGTTGAATAAAAGTAGACACCCATGTACCCATGTCTTACTCTTTTTTTTTTTAAAGATTTGTTTATTTATTTATACAAGCACTGTGTACAGTCAGAAGCACAGGAGGGCGAGAGAATTTACCAGAGCCAGAGCGGGGAGCAGAATGGACAGACTGACAAAATACACTGCTGAGGGGAGCAGCGGGCGTGGCAGGAGAGGTCTGCGCGCCATGTGGGACCCTCACTGGCCCGCCGGGGATTGAACTGGTGCTTCAGAGGCTGCAGGCAGCCTCGCAGCCCAGCGCTCAACCGCTGCGCCTCTGGGGAGGCCCCCATGTCTTATTCTTGACCTTAGAGGAAAAGCTTTCAACTTTTCCTATTGAGTATGAGAGTATGATATTAGCTGTGGGCTTGTCATATATAACTTTTTTTATATTGTGGTGTGTACCATCTATACCCAATTTGCTGAAAGTTTTTTCATGAACATATGATGTATTTTGTCAAACACATTTTTTTGTATCTATAGAGATGATCATGTGATTGTTATTTTTCATCATATTAATATATAGTATCTATTATTGATTGCATATATTGAACCATTAATATATCCCAGAGATGAATTTCACTTGATCATGTTGTGTGATCCTTTATATTGTTTTTGATTTGACAGTTGATAAGTTGCTCATCAATCATTATGAAAGATATTGAACTGTAGTTTTCTTGTGCCATCCTTATTTGACTTTCGTATCAGGTTAGCTATGGTCCTATAAAATGAATTTGAAAATGTTACCTCCTCTTCAATGTTTTTGGAAAAGTTTGAGTGTGATTGTAATGAATTGTTCCTTGATTGTTAGAATTCACCAATGAAACTATCTGGTCCTAGTTTATTCTATGTTGTGAGGTTTCTCGTTGCTGATTCAGTTTCCCTACTGGTAGGTTGCTAGTTGTACTTATCTGTTGGAAAAGGTTGCTGACTGGACTTTCTGGTCTAGAGGAATCTCCATCTGTATCCACAGGTGCGTAGGACTAGAGGCTATGCTTATCCTCATTGGTTAGAGCATCAAGCTATCCTATAATTGGTGATTGGGTGGAATCACTGGCTAGATTCCCATAGAAGAGACACAATTTATAGTTTGAATTCAGTCAAGTTAATTAACTGCAAAAACAAGTGATTAAAATCATACATATGTATTGTTCAGAGGAAATTAGCAAAATCCAGGATACTCTACAATGTATCATTCATAATGATAAAAACCAAAATTATTTGACATAAGAACAAACTGGAAAACAGGATTTATTCATTCTTAAAAGAAAATACAATCAGTAGAAACTGCCCCAGGATGAAGTAAATGCTAGAATTAGCAGATTAAAATTATAAAGTAGCTGGTAGAATTATGCTCAAGAAGATTAAAAAAATTAGTAGCAGTGAATGCATTCTAGGAAATCTCAACAGAAAATGTTACAAACACAATGTTTGAAATTTAAAAACTTGGCTGACTATAAAACAGGATGAACTGGAAGAGAGATCAATAGAAACTAGCCCATCTGAGGACTAAGAGAAAAAATATGCTGAACAAAAGAGAGAGAGCTGCCAGGACTCACAGAACAGTAACAATGTATAAGATACATATAACTTGAGTCACAGAAGGAAAAGGGAGAAAGTAATAGAGCAGGGAAATATTTAAACGACTAATAGACAAAAAATTTCCAGTTTTCATAAAATATATAAATATACTGATTCAAGTTCTACAAAGCCCAAGCAAAGTAAGGGGAAAACAAAACAAACAACACTTGTTATATTATCTGTCTTTTAAAATTACCTACTTAATCATAAGTAGATATATATACTAATATCTCATTGTGGTTTTTTTTTGTGATTTTGAATTGCATTTTTCTGAGATTAATGATATTGAGCTTCTTTTCATGTATTTACCATTTTTGTATTTTTGGAGAAATATCTATTAAGATTCCTCACCCATTTTTAAATTTTGCTATGCATCTTTTTATATATACTGGGTTCAAGTCTCTTTTCAGATATATGATTTACAAATATATTCTCTCATTCTGTGGATTGTCTTTTTGTTGTCTAGATAACGTTAGTTTATGACATTGTATATGACTTGGAGGATAGGATCACACCCTTCAGGTGCATATTACCATACCATACCACCACTTTTAGATGCTATCCATAGCAGCACAAAAGTTTTCAAAATTTGTTGAAGTTCAATTTGTCTCTATTTCATTTTTTTGTTTATGTTTATGGTGTTGTATATAAGAAGGTTTTATTGAGCTCAAGTTCACAAAAATTTGTATTTTCTTCTAAGAGTTTTATAGTTTTAGTTTTAGTTTTATAGTTTTTTAGTTTTATAGTTTTATTACATTTGGGTCTCAGACCCATCTTGAGTTCATTTTTGTGTGTATTTTATAGGGAAGAAATCCAACTTTATTCCTTTGCATATGAATATCCAGTTGTCCCAGCACCATTTGTTGTAAAGACTTTTTCCCATTGAATTATCTTGGCATCCTTGCTAAAAAGTAACTGATTAATAATGTAAAGGTCTATTTCTGGAAACTTACACCTTTTCCATTGATTTATATGTCTATCCTATGCCAGTAGCACATTGGCATGATTACTGTAACTTGTAATAAATTTTGAAATCAGAAAATGTGATTCCTCAACTTTGTTCTGCTTTTTCAAGATTGTTTGGGGCATATGGGTTCTCTTGTATTTTCAGATGAATTTTAGGATTAGCTTGTCAATTTCTGTAAAACATCAACTAGGATTTTGATAGTAGTTGTATTAAATCTATAGATTGATTTGAGGAGCATTGTCATCTTTCCAATATTAAAAACAATACTAATTTCCATTTTACTATGTGCTTAATGGTCTTTTCTGACTCTTGAAGTTTTGAAGTCTGTGTCCATAGTATTTACCATGTAAAATATTTTAAAAAGAATTCAGCAGAAACCACTAGTCTTGATAGTCATGTGAATGAGGTCAAAGTTTATTCATTTATCATGTTTAGTGAAAGGTATTAATTTTAGTGCCTTTTAAGTTATAGTTGTGTCCAAGTATTTTTACCGACTTGCTCTAAATCAAGTACCAATAAGCAGTCATGAACATGGGTGATATAATTGCTTGAAAGTCTTGTTTTCCAGCTGAGCTGGAAGGGGAATGGAGGCTCTTCTAGTTGTTTTTCAGACTTGTTTGAAGTGTTTTGTTTTGTTTTTCTTGGAGTTTCCAGTGGAGATGCCAAGCTGGCAGCAAATGAAGTATATTGTAATGTGAAACCTTATAAATATATGTTGGATCACCGCCATCATTATCAAAAGTACTGGTACACAAATGTGCAAAGAGAAGATTTTCAAATTATGCTTGGCCTGGACATATAAATGTTAGCTTGTAAAGCTCAAGAAATACTAAATTGTACTCTATTAGTCCCCTACATTTTATTGCCTTTTGGGAATAATCAAGTACTTCAGACATCCTTTAATCTGAACTGGCTTGTGGTTGTATAAGTATGTTGCTTCTTTTTTCTTTATCTTTTATATATGCAGGCAAGGAAAATTCACTGCATTTTATAAATAAATCAGAGCTGAAAACAAATTTTCTTCCTACCTTTTTATCTTCTTGGAGGCCCAGCTTTAAGGCATTTGAGTGATACATTTGTGCTTAGTCCTACAACTAGTTCCACTGAAAGAAATAACCTTCAAAGTCACTTTTCCCCCACCCCTCTTCTTACAGGATACACTATTTGGAATCATTGTAAAAGGGAATTCTGCTGTGTTAGTGAGGAGTAGTCTTCTTTCTTTTTCAAAGGCTCAAAGTTTCCATTCATCACTTTGATGGAAATTAAAATGGACACCTCATTAAAATGATCATCATCTCTTTTTTTAGAGACATATTTTATTTATATTAAGAAGGAATATTCCTAAATATTAGTGGAGTTCAATGTATTTGCCATGGATTAACTGGGAAGAAACATTGATTTACACGGAGTGAGGCCTTCTTTGATATTTAACTTTATTACTAAATGAGCTCAGCAGAAGTATTAGGATTGGGAACTAGTTGGCAGATTTCACACATTTCCCAATGCTTGTTATTTAATACAAAATAATTTTGCTATTTGTAGATCAGGGTAGAGATTATTAATTAAAAGCAATGTACCATATTGCATGGGGTTTTATTTTAGCAATCTTTTTATATGGTTTCTAAGATATACCTAATTATGGCTAAAGTTTATGACTGCTTTATGTGGTCATAAGTTAGTTATAAAGTCAGTGAACTGAACTTGGTAAGAATAAGATGATATAGAGAAAATATTTGTCCCATTGAATTGAAAGTGTTTATATAAGCTAAACAGCTCATGTAAATTATTGGGCAAAAACATAAAACTGTGGACTCGTAACACAGAACAAGGTCAATAAATCAGCCATAGTCATATATATTTATGAAATGTATTGGCAAGATTTTCTTTTGACTAATCAATCGTACTTAATTCTTAATTATATGATATATGCATTTTAAAGTTTTTAAATATTTTCCAATGTAACTTCTATTTATAGACAGATTGACAAAGCAAAGGAAAAATTATAACCTTAATTGTGAAATAGTCTTCCCAAGTTCTCCTAGGAGACCTCAAAAATGAACAAATAGCACAGGATGAACTGGTCACTGTAATCCCTTTATGGCAGAGTGAAGCCCTTGCATTGCCTAACCCCAGCCCGCCGCAATGGGGACAGTATTCATTTACTGCAACAGCCTTTTTCTCTGAGCCTGGTGTAAGAATTATTTCAATAGAGCATTCTTGGCAGCCCCTTCAGGTCAGTTTGGTCCATCACACCAGAGCAGATGTCCATTCATCATGTGTGACCCAGCGTTTGTGGCAGATGTCTGTTATATTTACAAACCTACGTCTAGGTCAAGGTTCCCAGTAGAATTTATATGACTTTGTTTTTCTCATGTGCTGTTTTAATATTCAAATATTGAGTATTCAAACAAAATATTCAATGTTAATTTCTGGGTTATCAGACATATAATGCAAGGCTTCCTGCTTCTTGGGCAGAATAATATTGGGGACTGAAAATGTCCAATCAAATTAAAATTTCCTGTAGCCACCAGAGTGCTCAGTCTTTTATGCAGCGATGGCTCTTGAATGAGTTTTCAATGTAACATCCAGTTACAACTCACCATTGTTATGGGCTAATACTAACATTAAGTGGGGAAAAAAATCACTAATATTAAGGCTTCAAATTTGGCAATGAAATAAGATGAAAGGTGTTTTATTTTAACCACATGTAAGAAAAAGGGAGGACAACAAGATATTCAGCTTCCTGTTAAATAGTCAACTGAAGTGGACAAATAATACAAAAGTTTTTTAAAAAGTTCCAGAAGCCTGTACCACAGTGCTATAAAATGCAGTGGTGGGGGTATACATGTGGCATGCAGCAGGGTCTGAAATGTCTTCCTCCCTTGCAGGTCCTCATACACCTTGGTACAGAATATTGATAATGACCCAGTGGGTCATTGAAATGGTGGCCACAACTGTGAGGCAGAAACCTAGAAGAAAAGAGATGGGGTGGAGAGACGGCTTTGTTTCTCACAGGGGTGTATAGATTATTGCCAACTTGAGGCAGCAAGATGTGTGGATGTGTGGATGGATATGAAGACATAGACACAAGTGTTAACTGAAAATGAAAAATAAAGGACAGATGGATACAGAGTGTATGCTTCAGCTTCTTATTTGCAGATATGCCCAAACACATGGGGGCGCTAATCTTACATACTATGCCACGTTTCTTTACAAAGGGGCTGTTAAAGTAGAAAGTAGGAGACTCTTTTTCTCTTCAGTCTTTTTGCCATTTAAGCTTTGAGAGAAATTTTCAATTTGGGGGAAGTTAGTTTTTTGATGTTTTATAGGACATGTATTTTTCTTGAAAACTTTAGAAATTAATATCTTACAGGGGGTTTCAGACTCAGATCTGAATAACTCTAATAAGTTCAAATGACTTTTTACCCTAATGTTAAAAGAAAGTGGCATCATTGTTTGAGAAATGACTTCCCCAGCTCCCAATGCACGGTTTCTGGATTATTTTATTTTCATTAAATCACTCCATCCTCTCATATCTTCAATAGTCTAATGTTTTATAGATATGTAAACTTTCCCAAGTAGGGAAAGTGAGCCAAAATAATCTTACTTATGATGTTTCAGTCCATTTGCATTGCTATGAGATAATACTACCGACTGGGTAACTTGTCAACAACAGAAATATGTTTCTTACAGTTCTGGAAGTTGGGGCATCCAGGATCAAGGTACCAGCATGGACAATGTGATACATATACACAATGGAATATTACTCAGCAATCAAAAAAAATAAACTCATGCCATTTGTAGCAACATGGATGGAGCTGGAAGGGATCATGTTCAGCGAAAAAAGCCAGAAAGAAAAAGAAAAATACTGGATGGTCTCACTCATAGCAGGAATTTAGAAAACCTAAATAAGGCACTAGGAAAAACACTAATTGTAATAAAGTAAAAATCAAAATCCACTAGCAACTATAAACTAGAGACACACTATTGGGGAGGGGGGAGGGAGGAAGATCAAAGCAAGGGGGGAGGAATTGAATGGGGACTATAACCAAGATGAAAATGCATACATTGTGCAAAAGTGAAAAATGATGTAAAAATATATATAAAATTAAAATAATAATAAAAAAGTCAACAAAACAAACAAAAAATCTTACTTGGGGAGGACACTCTCAGATCATATAATATGGCATCTGGGAAATTGGGAAAACGTTGTAACACAGTAGCAAACAGCAGGTGCCCTAAAGCAGACTGAAGTCCTGGCTTGACCTGTTGTTCAATGGGTAGCCTTGAAAATATTCACCAGGCCCAATTTTCTGTTCAGTAATACTCAGAATATAATAATATTCTTATACAAGTTTTCTTGTAAATGAGAGAGGATGTATATAAATAGTTTTCACAGTCCCAGCACTTAATCAGAGCTCAGTATTAAACATTATTAACGTTCATGCATTTATAACCTAATGTCTTTAATTTTTTTCTTCTGTAAACATGCAACTCTTTCTGTTGTAACTTTTGTACTATATTATTTTAGCTTGAGGTATAAAGAAGTGAGACAGTTATTATTTCTTTTCAGCAAGTCTACTAGAGGATAGTAGAATAATTTTGTTTTATTGCATTTTTTTACCCTACAGGTCAACTGCTGTTAACATGCATACTACATTTTTTTTCTATTGGCACATTTTTTTTAAAAAACTGAGATGTAGTTCATATACTATAAATTCACTATCTTAAAGTTAAAATTCAGCAGATACTATGTTAGTCACAAGAATTTGCAACCATCACTACTTGCTAATTCTACATTTTCCTCACCAAATAAAGAAACCCCATATCCATTAGCAATCACTTCCCAACCCCCAGGAGCCCCAAATCTGCTTTCTATGTATTTATCTATTCTGGATATTTCACATAATTGGAATCATCTAACATGTGACCATTTGTGTCTGCTTCGTTCACATAGCATAAAACTTTTGAGGTTCATGCATGTTGTAGCATGGATCAGAAGTTCATTCCTTTTTAAGGCTAAATAATATTCCATTGTATGGCTATATGACATTTGGTTTATCCATTCATCAGTTGATTGAGATACATGGTTTTAAATAATTGTTTTTTAAGGAAAATCTTTTAAAGTAATTGTGTCCTCATCATAGCACACAGTATATGGCTATTCCACTTTTCCCCAAAATAGATTATTGTCAACTTTTTATGAAATTTTACAGAATTTAGATAAAAACAATTGAAATCTGAATTTTATTTTAGAGAGGGTTAAATACTATTCTTTGATTCAATCTTTTGAACTTTTTTAGTTCTGATGAGTTTTTTTTATTTTATATCTTAACTTTGAAACTTTTCTGAACTATCCTAGAGAAAAAGAAGAACAACTAACTCGTGTGACTGAAGTTCAGAGATTGCAGGCCCAGCAGGCAGATGCCGCTCTGGAAGAGTTTAAGCGGCAGGTGGAACTGAACTCGGAGAAAGTCTATGCTGAAATGAAAGAGCAGGTGAGGAGACCACAGCTCTCCTTACTGAAAGTCATTCTCTCAGTAGGAAGCTACGCTCAGATCTTAAATATGACCGAAGCATATTTGCTTTAGAAAAATCTATCTCAGAATTAGCCATACAATTAGGTCAGGAATTCAGATGACAAAGGGATATTAGTCCTTGCAGAGGGGTCTCCCACCTCCAACAGACCCTCAAAGCAAAAAGTCGCCCTGACAGTCAAGAATGCAAGGCCTGGTGAAAAGGGGTCAGCTGGCAGGCTGATCTTTGAGAATTCCAGATATGCTTGTAATAAAATATTTAAAATATTGGACACTTTATAGATGTAGTGATTGTGTGAGATTGTGATAGCTCTGTTATCAACCTTTGATTGTGTCTTTATGTTGTTCATTTGGGGTGAAAAGTGATAAAGCACTTCTGTTTTTGATAATTGCAGCTTAAAATATCCAGTAATTTTTAGTTCTTAAAAGGGACTTAAGGACACTGCCCATGATTACTGAAAGTTTCTTTCCATCTAATGAGATAGTCTGGTAATACCTAGTTGTGTATCAATAAAAATATGTCAGTGTGGCATGTGGCCCCTTGATACAGAATCTGGATTTCTATAGAATAAATCCCTTTACCAAGTGCAAGAGTTGAAGCCATACCACCGGCAAGAGTGAAGTGAGTGGGTAAAATGATCTTGATGTGGGACCATTTTCTTATAGGAGTTCTGTCTTGATGAAAGTTTCATTGTAGGAATTGGGACTTTTGGGTTGGTTATAATATCTCCTGATGGGACATACCAACCATTGGCATTATTTGACGTGGCAGGGAGAATATCTGTTTTCTGATGTATTTCTGTGTGTAGCTGAGCCAACCAAGGAGAGATTGAATAATTAAGCGAGAAACTAGGGATACTCAGTTAAACCAAAAACTTCATTTGGCAACCAAAAATCTAAATCTCTTGGACCTTGACCCACTTCTCTTCCCTGAAAAGTATACAATTTTTTTTCCAGCAAGCTTTTGTTGGGAGTTATGTTATTGAGGAATGAACTGAGATGAATATGTGGAAATGTTGTTTAATGGTATACTGCCCTAGAAATCTGAAGATCAGCAGATTTAAAATTCCAACTCATTATAACTTTTAAAAGAGATTGTGAAATTATCAAAATGCACATGAATCAAGTTTTAGTGTACTGTATGATGGGTTGATGAGGCTATCTATTGAGCCATTTCTTCCTTTGAAGTCTCAGAAATGGTTTGGCACTGAAAGAACTCTGTAAAATTAACAAATTCAATAAAAAGTAAATATATGGAAAAAAATGAAAAAAAAATCTGTATTTCTACTTTCTGTCCTATAAATACAATATATTAAATTTTTATTCCCATGAAACAGTTGTAAAACTCAGTAGACCATAAAGAAAGTCAATATATTTCTAAGATTTGAAATGACAGAGAGCACATTTTTTTTTACCACAATGTAATAAAGCTAGAAAATAAATTTCAATTAAAATTGCTACATTGGACTTCACCAAAATCAAAACCTTTGTTCTCTGAAAGACATCATTAAAAAAACAACAAAAGGAAGTATGACAAGCCAAAGAATGGGAGAAAAGAGTGACAAATAGCTCTAACAATTTGTATCTAATATCTAAAAGGGATCTTAAAAATATATATATATGTCATCTTAAAGCTAAATAATAAGACATGCAACCCAACTAAAAACAGGCAAAATATTTGAATACTTACCTGCAGAAGATATGCAAATGCTAATAAATACATGAAAAAAAACTTAATATTTATTATTGACTGGGAAAGTGCAAATTAAAGCCAAAATGAAATGCCACTCTGTACTCATTAGAATGGTTGAAATTGTAAGGGTTGGTCGACAATGCCAAAGATGGTGAAGATATCAGATGGAGCTCATATGTTCTGTGGATGGGAAAACTGGCGATTTCTTAAAATTGGCACAATGTATTTAATCAAGAGAAGTGAATATATTCCCAGGCAAAGACTTGTATAGGAATGTTGACAGCACCTAAATTTGCAAAAGTTGAAACTTGAGGGCCTCCCCTGGGGGCGCAGCGGTTGAGCGCTGGGCTGCGAAGCTGGCCCTCTGCAGTGCCAGTTCAATCCCGGGCTGCCGGCACTGGTCCCACATGGCGCGACAGACCTCTCCTGCCGCACCCGCTGCTCCCCACAGCAGTGTATTTCGTCAGTCTGCCTGTTCTGTTCACTGCTCTGGCTCTGGTGAATTATCTCACCCTCCCATGCTTCTGACTGTACCCAGTGCTTGTATAAATAAATAAATAAATCTTTAAAAAAAAAAAAGTCAAAACTTGAACGACCCAAATGTTCCACAAAAAATTAAAGGACAAAGAGCAGCAGTGGGATACTACAATGGGATAATACAAAGCAATAAATAGGAATAAACTACTGATGCCTACAATAACAAGGATGCCTCAAAATTCTGCTGAGTTGAGAAGAAACAAGAGTTCATATTGTATATTGTATACTCTCTGAATTATGTAAAAATTCCTTAGATACTGTTAAAGTTTTTGTTTTGTTTTACTTTAATAGATATTAACCTAATTTGTTTCACAGTAAAAGTTTCATCTATGGGTGGATTCCAGCTTCCAGTTACAGTAGTTAAGTTTCAAAACCTTTAATCTGTGGGTTTGGGTCTGGTTTTATTGTGCACTCATGAGTAAGTTAGAAACTTGAATGGTGATTTAAATCATTCCACTTAATGACTGCAGGCACTCATGGAGCATTCTCCAGGATGCTTGGTCACAGATCAATTCTTGATAAATTTAAAAGGATTAAAATAATTTTGAAAATATTTTGATCCCAAGAATAATAAATCCGAAATAAATAGCAATTGGAAATTTGAAAAATTCCTCATATTTTGGAATTTATTTATTTATTTAATTTTTTTATAGAGGCATGCTTTATTTATTTGTTTTGCTGGTTTTGTTTTGTTTGTTTTTTTTGTTTATACATGCACTGGGTACAGGCAGAAGCGCGGGAGGGTGAGAGAATTCACCAGAGCCAGAGCGGGGAGCAGAGCAGGCAGAAGGACTGAAGTACACTGCTGAGGGGAGCAGCGGGTGGCAGGAGAGGTCTGCGCGCCATGTGGGACCCTCCTCAGGTGGCCGGGGAGCAGCCGGGGATCGAACTGGCGCCGCAGAGGCCGTGCGCAGCTTCGCAACCCAGCGCTCAACCGCTGCGCCACCGGGGAGGCCCCCATATTTTGGAATTTAAATAACATACATAGCTCATGGGTCAAGGAGATATTACAAGAAAAATTAGAAAATATTTTGAACTGAATTTAAAATAGGTGTATCAAAATTTATGGAATGTAATAAAGCATCTCTTGGAGGAAAAATATTAACTTTAAACATATATAAATATATATATATATCTCAATACAAAGTTCTCTAGTCAGTAATATGAAATCCATTTTAAGAAACCATATTAAAAAAAAGTAACCTGCTGCCCAAGCAACTAGAGGAAAAAGAATAATGAAGACTAGAGCAGAAAGCAAAAAAGTAGAAATTAGAAAAAACAGTAAATCAATGAATAAAAAAAAATTTTTTAATGATCAACAAACTTGGAAAATCGTTTTCTTGACTGATTGCAAATTGCCAAAGTTAGAAGTGACAGAGGAGGGAATACCACTATTAACCTGTAGAAAATAAAAGAATAAGATGATTTTCCAAAAACTTTATGCCAACAAGTTACACAGTTTACATGAAATGAACAAGTTTCTAAAAAGATACAAATTAATACATCTGTCTCAAGAGGAGATAAAAAATCTGAATAACCCTTTGAAAGATAATGAAATTTAATTGGCAAGTAAAACTCTTCTTAAAATAAAAAACCCAGAACCAGATGGCTTGAATTCCATCAAATACTATAGAAGGAATAATTTTTGTTCTTCATAAACACATTCAGAAAATTGAGGAGGAAGGAACACTTTCCAGTTCATTATATAAAGCTAGTATTACTTTGATATCAAAGACAAAGATACCATAAAAAATACAGATTAATATCCACTATGAATGTAGACACAAAAGCCCTTAATGATATTTTTGTGTTATTAATCTGGAAACATAAAAATGATTATATACCACAACTAAGTGCAATTTATCCCAAGAATCCAAGGTTGTTTTAACACTTGGAAATCATTATGGTATTAATTTATTAGTAGAATAAAGGACAAAATGAATAGAATAAAGGGCAGAATTACATAGTCAGAGGTAGAAAAAACATTTGAAAAAGTTCAACACTTATTTGTGATTGAAAAAAATTCTTTGCAAATGAGGACTAGAAGTGAACTTACTCAAAGGGCTTCTGTAACATCTTAGAGCTAATATGTTGAAAAATTAATGCTTTTCTTTCTGTCAAAAAGTAAAAGATGTCTTCCTTTGCACTGCCATTCAACATTGTATTGGAGTTTCTAGCAGTATGCTAAGGTACCCCCCATCAATGTATATATACACACATGTTGACAATGTATATATATTGAAAATGTACATATATATATATATACACACACATGCACATATTGACAATAAGGAAGTATAAATGTCCTTAGGTGACATGAGCCCCTATGGTCAAAATCCATAAAAGAAATGCTAGCACTAATAAATGGTGTAAAGTTTGCAGATAGAAGTTCAATTTACAAAATTCAGGTATACATATATATATATATATATATTAGCAATGAAATTTTTGAAGATGAAATTAAGAAAGCATTTCACCAAAACATCAGAAATAATATAATATTTACAAATAAACTAATGAAACAATTGAAACAAACTAATTGAATATTATAAAATACTGCTGAGAGGAATTTAGAAATATCTGAATAAATGGAGAGCTATTCTATGTACATGGATTGGAAAACTCAGTATTGTCCAGATGGCAATTCTCCCTAAGTATATGAAATTCATTTGATGCAATCCCTGTCAAAATCCCTATTACACGTTTTGGAAAAATTAACAATGAAAGTGCTTACTTTCACTAGTAAATTTGTTAAAATAGCAATCTATTAGGGCCTCCCCTGGTAGCGCAGGCTGTTGAGTGTGGCGCTGTGAAGCTGTCTGCAGCCTCTGCAGCACTGGTTCAATCCCGGCCAGCCAGTGAGGGTCCCACATGGCACTGCAGACCTCTCCTGTCGTGCCCGCTGCTCCCCTCAGCAGTGTATTTCAGTCGCTCTGTCTGTTCTGTTCCCCACTCTGCCTCTGGTGAATCCTCTCACCCTCCCGCACATCCAGCCTGTACCTCGGCAGACCTCCCCTGCCGCCCACTGCTCCCATCAGCAGTGTACTTCATCAGTCTGCCTGCTCTGCTCTTCCCTCTGACTCTGGTGAATTCTCACCCTCCCGCCGCTTCTGACTGTACCCAGTGCTTGTATAAATAAATAGATAAATCTTAAAAAAAAAATCTTAAATAAAAATAGCAATCTACTATTTTCCAATTAATGCTTAGGTAGAAGTCCATGAAGGTCTGAGGTAATATATATTTCAATACATATAAATATGTGTCAGTGCATATATTTCTAGTTGGTATGTGAAGCTATATCAGCTTTCTGGAGGATTTAACACTGCGTATCATTTATACCTTTCTTCTCTTCTAGGATTTTATTTTTTTCTGAATACAGAGTGTGTAAGTTGTGTGTTTGAGGGTATTTATTCTTAGGTTATTTGCTAAAAAACCTAATGTTTTTAACATGAAACCTAATATTTCAACCTAATGTTGAAAAATTAGAAAATAAGTTGGAATGTAGAAATTGTTTAAAAATTTTAAGTTTAAAAAGAAATCTCAGAGTTGTGTGGCACAACTGAAATCCTTGAAGATAATGTCATCTCACAAGCCATTACTCTAAGAGCCCAATGTAGTCACAAAATGAAATTGCCATAAAAGGAGGAAAGCCAGATTTGAAAGACAGTGTTGTGTAATCAATTCTGGAAGAATCCTTTCAGTTGATCCACCTTCCTATCGCTGACTGTTTTGTTCCGTGTCTGCTTCTAGGTCTGACTGCTTTCTTACTTCACCAGCCCTACCAGACTCATTTGACTCTCCCTCTTCTCCACCTTAAGCCTTCATGAATTTTTCCCTTTTAGCTGTCACATCTCTATGGACAGGTTAAATGATTTTTTGAAGGATCTCCTTGGTGCCTGCCTCTGGATCCTCTTCCCCCACCCTCCACCCCCGACTTACACTATACCTGTGCCCTGTCTTTGTAAGATTTCTCTGATACATCCAGTGGTGCTAGACTGAAGAGTAACAGGGATGGCATGTTCTTCAGTGGTTTCAATCATAAGTAGTTTTGCCAAGTGCATTTGCGCTTCTGAGATAGAGAAAGCAACTTTGGTGTATATTTAATAGTAAGGAATCCCATTTATAATGGTACCCTTATAGCGAGGCTAATTAAAAAATCAGATACTTCTTAAATGGTAGATTTTAGCAAATATACTAAATAAAAGATATATGTCAAACAGGATAAATTAAAAGTGCTCCATTCCAGATTAGCAGTTAAATAAAAGGGGTGAGTGATATAGCTCAAGTTCTAAAAGAAAAATCAATCAACAGACTCATTATTTGGCGAATGATGTTTTCAGATTTTCCACAGTCTATATTTTAAGGCTTCCTTTTCTATTACTGTTTTGAATATTCCATTTTCTTACTGAATCTTTTGTGTATAAGCGAGCAGAGCTATAGGGCATCTTTTTCCACTTGGAAACTGCTGCAGATAGCAGACAATGACAATTTGAATTAAAAAATAAAAGCTTTGAGTTTGTTTTTGAAGAGAATTACTGTTTCAAAAATAAGGCCCAGGAGAGAAAATGGAGCAGTTTTAAATTAAAAAAAAAAAAATGCTTCATGCTGTTTCTGTCACTTTGAAGAACTTTTATCTTATTTGAGATTGCTTAAATAACCTAATTTCTACTCCAAATGGTGAAATCCATCATAAGTGTTAACTGTCAGCAATTAGTTGTATGCAACATACTTATTTTATTGTGAAAATGCTTTACTCTGTTAAAATTATTTCTGAGTGTATCAATCATTTTTAAAGAAATAGTATTCTGTATTTACCTATTCTCTGTGAAACAAATAAATGACTGAAAAAGACAGCTATGTTTTTTGAAGTATTGGCAGCAATTGTAAAGTGAAACTTTTTAATCTTGTAAACTGACTGCATGGATGTCAGCTAACTAGTTCCTCCTGGGGCTTTCACTAGCCACTTGACTTTTGTACTTAATTTTTTTCCTCTTGAAAATACATGCTCGTTAAATGGTTCTTGCTGCTAAATATTTGGCTTTAAATTCTATTCCTTTTTTTTTTAAATAGTCATCAGCTACAGGATATTAATTAGCTTTATACTTGGAAAAGCCCTGGTTTGTCATGACAACATTCTGGAAACCACTGCTGTTGACGAGTGAGATTGCTTCTGGCTCCTAGTACAATTGAAATTGGTTAGCCAGATTCTTAATTTTTAGAGATTATAAATTAAATTCATCATCCTATTATTGCTGCTGAATTAATGAAAACCATTCTCAAGTTATAAGGAAGGAAGAATGCCATCTGGACATATTTGTGCCATTAAGCATAGATGGATTACAAACAGACTTAAAGAAAGAATCATCATATAAACTTTTCTTTGTGACTTGTACCTTTGTCTGATTGTCCTTTAAGGGTTATGCAACTCTAAATAAGATGTTGAAACCAGTTTTAAGATAATAAAAGAGTCAATATAAATGCAAGTGTTTTCTCTTAGTTACTTTTGGATGATGATGGAGAAATCTCTCCACCCTGTTAACATTTGGAATTTTGTCTTTAAATGAGATCATGTAACAGAGGTAAAATCCTAGAATTATATTTAAATATTTTATTATGATAACTAAGCAATTCCAAATGATAACATCCAAAGAATAGGTACAAGTGTTTGGCTTTAAAAAACAAAATTAAACAGAAAAACTCTAAACAAAACAAATAATAAGAATCTTGACTTGCTCCTTAAATGCTTAATAGAGTTGTAAGTGAAGCTGTTTTCTAGTAATATTCCTCAATGACTAATCTCTTGCAAACCAAAAAAAAAAAAAAAAAAAAAATCAACTGAGAGCACTGAATCTGTAAACATGTCATTCTTTATTTGGCAGATTTGAAGGGTTATTTATTGTAAAAATAGTAACATTCTTGTTTTAAGACCTCAACTATTTTATTGGCTTACTGATCAAGTATTCTACAAACTTGATTTCTTCATTTACTAACAATTTATGAATACTTGTGTTATACCAGCCATTGTAAATTCTGGGAATACAAAGATTGTTAAGACATGTTTGTGGCTTGTATGACAGACCAGTGCATAAAGCTGCGTGGTTTAATAGGTGGTATAACTAGTAAAATAAATAGGTCATTAAGAGAACTCAGAGGACAGGCATGTAACGTAGCTTAGTGAGTTATGCATATATCTACAATGATTGTATCTTTGTGTAACTGTATTTCTCATATGTTTGCTTGTTAAAATGTTATTAGCAATAAATTTAACAAGCTAACAAACAGAAGGTCAAATATACACATTAGTCTTACTTCTAATAGCAAATAGGTCATTAAGAAAACAACAAACTAATAGAAAATAACTTTGAAAAAAGTCACATATTTTATCCCATTTATAAAATTAATTCCAGAAGGAATGTAGATATACAAGTGGTAGGTAAAATGACATAATTTTAGAAGAAAATGTAGGATCATTTTTGATTGTTGAAACTAGGCAAAGATTTGCTTAATAAGAAACAAAAGACATAAAAAACAAAATATTGTTAAATTTAACCTCATTAAAAATTTTTGTTCACCAAAAGACACTAGAAAATGAAAATCCAGCCTAAGAGTGGATTAAGATATTTGCAATTCAAGTATTGAACAAAAACAATCCATATCCAGATAAAGTATTCCTACGAATCAGTAAGAAAAGGAAGACACTAAATTTAAAAAATGAACAAAACACTTGAACAGATACTTCTCAAATGTTGACTTGAAAGTGTCCAATTAATATACAAAGAGTTCTCAGTTTCTTTAGTCATCAGAGTAATGTAAAAATAAAGTGGCAGTATAATACTACTATACGTCTACCAAAATGGCTTAAACAAAAAAGAGAAAATACCAAATGTTGACAAGGATGTGGAACAATGAAACTCATATATACTACGATGGGAGTATAAATCGGTGCAACTGATTTGGCTATCTCATAAAATTGAATATATTCATACCCTATGCCTAGCCATTTTATTCCTAAAAAATGCATAATTTGACAAAAACTACACATTGGAATATTAATAGCATCATTATTTATAACAGTAAAAAAACCTGAAAATTACCCAAATCCATCAACAATAAAATAGGTAAATAAATTGTATTATATTTACCCATGGAATATTGTACATGAATACTGTACAAACAATGCAAGACTGTAGAATGAGCAATGTAGAGTTTCACCTAACAATATGTTAGAATCTTTCAAATGTAGTGACAAGTGAAAGAAAGCAGCCATAAAAATCAGAGTGTTATCCGCTTCCATATAGGTAAAGAATAAAACTTAAGTGAAACTGGCAATGCAAGTTACCCTTGGGTGACTTTTGAGGTATTGTATATTGACCTGGATACTTTAAAAAAAAAAAAGTGTTAATTTACCCAAAAGGAATTTATCATTTGATATATATGGAAATAATCTAAGTGTGGCCTAAGACATTGGTAATGGTCTGTATTCATGATGGTAGTCACAGAAGCAACAATAATAACCCATTTCATTTCATTTCTTTTCCTATATTAATAAAGAAAAAGTAATCCTCTAAAGAAATATAAAAATGGAATGATCTGAAAGTTGTCAAATGGGATAAGGAATAAGAAGCAATACCCTGGACAGGGAAGAATAATTTACTGGTGAACATGTTAAACCCATCATTTTGTTTAATTTAGGTGAACTGCCTTATGGTGTTAGTAAATATAATATAATGTATTTCTATTTCTGGAAATAATGAAATATTTCATATCTTTCTATTTTATAGCATTCTTTCCCCATGACAATATTTTTACAAGACATATTTTCTGTCTTATATAGAGTAATGATTATTTCTTACAAAATAACTACGAATATAATTAAATACTGTGTTAATTGATTTCCACTTTTAAGGACATTATTTTCTACTGAGTCTTTAGCAAAAAATGGAAATAATATTTTGTCATCTATATCTATCTGCTCACCTGGCTATATCTATTTTTAATTTCTTTCTATGTACATGTTTATTACATATGTATATTTAATACATATTTATGTAAACTACAAAGATAAACTATACAAGCAATTACCATCTAAATGTGTATTAAATATTACAAAATATATTTTGAATTACACGTTCGTATACAATTGTATATAGTTAAAAATTATACATATCAAATTATTCAATATAATAGCACTTTCTGAAAGAAAGAATGAAATTCAAACAATGTTCAATGTCAATTATTAGAGATTTTATTTAGGGCAACATTAGAGAGTTTTAAAACTTTAGCTTCTTACCTTATATATGGACCTTGCCATTTAATGTAATTCTAGTGAGAAATACAAACCACATAATTAATTTGCTATTGACAGGACCTTGCAGAAAAGCCCCTTAAAAAAGGTATTTGACTCAACTACTATGGACCCTTTGCCCTTATCCTTTTGCCCGTATCCTTTGCCCTTGCCTTCCCAGATGTTCTGAGCTGCTGAAGGCATTTTGCAACTATTATAGGAAGGTTGGATTGCAGAGACCTTAACCCTGACATCTTTGAACTGCCAATGTAGCAGCCTCATTCTGAACTTTTCATTATATGAGGAAAACGTAAGGGATCCATGTCATTTAAGCTGTGGATATTTGGGTTTTTCTTTTACATGTAGTAATGCCTGAAACCCCATAGAAGGAACATTCAACATCTTTTTCACCTTTCTGACTACTTTAAACACTAACCACTCTCACAGATAGACGCCCAAACCTGCTTCTGCTTCTAACTTGACCACCAAGTTTGATTTTTAGACTTTTTGAAGTTATATAAGAAGGGAATTTTTGTTTTGTTTTGCACTTGAAGTTGAATAGAATATGGAATGATGTTTCACAAAGCAGAATCTTTTATATCTATGGCAACTGAATATCTTGTATTAAACAAACTCAGTATTTTACAAGACTTATTTTCTGATTTTTTTGTTAACTTGGAGAAAGAACATGGAGTGGGGTCTTGCATTTTCGGTCAGTATAATCTAGAATAACTTGTATTTCATTTTCTTTATCAGTTATTGACTGATAAATATTTATCAGTTATTTATAATATTTGGATATAAAAACTCTTCATGTGCTTTAGATTGCTTTCTATTTTGATTATAGAAGATAATTAAATTGTTGATAGAAGATACTCTGTTTTTACAGACTAAAGTACATAACATTCTTAACTTTTATTTTTTTTTAAGATTTATTTATGTATTTATACAAGCACTGGGTACAGTCAGAAGCGTGGGAGGGTGAGAGGATTCACCAGAGCCAGAGCGGGGAGCAGAACAGGCAGAATGACAAAATGACACTGCTGAGGAGGCAGCGGGCGCGGCAGGAAAGGTCTGCATGCTGTGTGGGGCCCTTGCCGGAGGCCAGGGATCGAACCGGTGCTGCAGAGGCTGCGGGCAGCTTCGCAGCCCAGCTCTCAACCACTGCGCCACCAGAGGAGGCTCCTTAACTTTTATTTTAAATATTTATTTATTTTTAATATTCAATCTATGATGAAATAAGAACCAAAAATCAATTTTATAGGAAGATCAGTCTCGAAAGTACTAAATAAAAGCCCTTCCTTCCCTTCTTGATTTCTTTTTCACTCTTGCTTTTGCCTATTCTTTCATTCCTCCTTAAGAATTTAACACATACTTATTCACATACTGTGGCAATTAGTTAATTAAAATACCAAAGAAAAAATTGTAAGTCACTGTTCACTTATTTGGGAGCTCATGATCTAGATAAGACATTTGATGCATTTCCTCACCCAATGAGCTAGGAAAATAATGATCCTAGAGCAGAGAGAGAAAACATTGATGAGATTTGGTGGGGTTAAAGAGGAGACTTGAGTCAACTTGAAGACTGATTGTTTGGATGAGGAAAATTATGAGGAGCCTTCCCAGATCGTATGAAAAGCAAAAGGCGATAGAGTGAGCTACAGCTGTGGATTGTTTGGGAAATGCCAAGATATTGGAATGTGGGAATAGAGATTGTGAGGTCAAACTAAGGAGCCTCCTGCTTGAGTTCGATTGTGAAAAGAACTGAAGGAAAATGAGCTGCCCTCTTGAGTTAGAAATAAAAGGAAACAAAGGGGCTTGACTGTGCTTCTTTAATAATTCTGTAGCAAGTTTTCCTGCGACCATGGTACTGATTACCTATGGAATGGTAACCTTAGAACTCTGATCATTGAATTTTGAAGCTGATGACTTAGTATCCTCAAGATTGCAGTCTTTTGTATTTGCAATGAAATACTTAGGTGTCAAATAATTGGGTTGTAAGCTAGATACACCAAACTTCAATGTAACAACCAAAAACTGAAACATGTTGTTAGATGGCTGTAGTGGGTGGTTTTGTTCTCAATTAATGAAACTGGTTTCTTTTCGTAAATATATCTTTGCTCCAAGAAACTTAACCATGTCTGAATAAAAACAATTGTTTTCCAAACTTAACATGAAAGTCTGAAAGAAGCTTTTTCATTCTTCTTTCCTGTTCATATTCATTTTACCTAATCTTAACACTTAACAAAGGTAGCCTGAAAGAGGCATTGTGTATATGCTGAAAAGAGGAAATATCAAGGGATTGGTGAAGCAGAATAAGCAATATGAAGTCACCAGGGATAGATGGTTTTCATGTCAACTACCAATAGCGTCAGAAAAAAATCTGATAATATATTAAGTCTAGGTAGGAATACAAATGAACTATGGCACTACCTTGAGTACGACATGCCATTTTCATGTTATTTATCTTTTATGTTACTATATGTAAGAATCTCTTTCCTATACATATGAAAAGTATCTGATAAGAGCAAGCATGGATAATCTATCTTCTAATTTTCCAAGTGATAGAAAACATTAGATTCCACACTATTTTACTTATGTTCTATGAAGAATTTGACACCATTAAATGTCAAAAATTGTCCAGAAAACTTCAAACCAGTATATGATATACTACTGTCTTTTAATTTACTCATTTGACAAAAATTTATTGAGTCAGTATGGCCAAGCAGTGTGCTGTTAGGAATACATGATTGGGCACTGGCTTCCATTCCAGTGGAAGAGTCAGACATTAAAATAAGCCAAGTAAACAAATAAATTATATAATGTACCCGAGGGTGATCAGTCTGATGGTGAAAAGGAATCATAAAGCAGTGAAAGTGTAGCTGGGAGGATAGAAGAGGGCTGCATTTTTAAAAAGGGAGATTTTCTCTTTTATTATTCAAAAGTGACTACACCATTTTACACTGTTTGAGGGTTTTGATTCCTCCCCATCTTCAACACTGTTTTTGTCTGTCTTTTTGATTATAGCAATTCTAGTGTGGTGAGGTGATATCATTGTTTCAATCTGAAGTTGCTTAATGACAGTGGTATGGAATATCCTTTCATATACTTGTTGGCCATTTGCATTCCTTTTTTGGAGAAGTGTCTTTTCAGTTCTTTTGCTCATTTTAAAATTGGGTTTAAATCCCCATTTTATTATTGAGTCATAAGTTTGTTATATATTCTAAAAATAAGTCCCTTATCAGATATATGTTTACAAATATTTTTTGACATTTTGCACATACCAATGACTTACTAAAATTTTGTTGAGTAAATATTTGATGTTCAAAATTATATTCCCAATATAATGTTATAACATTACAGTTTAGTCAGTCTTATTCCAGTTTTAACATCCCTGACTTAGGCACTATTAAAATAGCTAAAAAATAAATTGATATATCTTTCTTATTTTATCATCTTTAAAGTCACCGTTATGATCAGTGAGGTATGTAAAATGTGTCATCTTAATGAATGAACAAATTAAAATACATAGAATATAATTTTTTGTTTAAAACATTTGATATTTTTTAATTTTATAGATGGAAAAAGTAGAAGCAGATCTAACTAGATCCAAGTCTCTCCGAGAGAAACAATCAAAGGAGTTTTTATGGCAGCTGGAGGATGTGAAACAACGATATGAACAGCAGGTTAGTCTTTCATTGATGATGATATTTAATTTTTTAATTTCATGTATAATCTTTTAAAAATATCTTTATATCACTAAATCTCTGCACAGTTAAAATATTACAAAAATGTTACAATCAATATATCTGGAATATTTTAAATAAGATTTGTTTCAATAAAATCCAGAAACAGAATTTTAACTCTCAAGTATATTCCAACAGTTGATTAATCTGAATGTTTAATTGAGACAGTTCTAGTGATGGTTGAGTTCTTCTCTTTCTGTTGGCGCAAGAGTTTGACTTGTTCATCTGTTTAAAGAGTAGTTTGGGGTATTTACTATGTATTGGAAACTGTTATTCATTGGGAAGAGCAGGAGCTTACATTTTGGTGGGTAGCCAACCCATAAGTAAATTAAAAAAACCTAATTTTGAATAGTAATTTATGAAGAAGAAAGAAAGAATGTGCATAGACTTTGCTGGGTGGAGGGTAGGAACACTGATAGGTGGTCAGGAACCACTTGTCTCAGCAAGGGAACATGTGTGCCCTGAAGTGTCTGGAGGAATCATCTTCCAGGCTCAGGAACAGCAAATTCAAAGGCCTGAGACCTTGCTCTTAGCTGGCAGTGTTTAAGGAATGAAATGACAATAAGAGCCATTTTAGACAAAATGTAGGGAGGAAGGTTGCGGCTGTAGGAGAGAAAAAGACTAGGACAGAGCTGGAAGGGATCGTGCTCAGCGAAATAAGCCAGAAAGAAAAAGAAAAATTCCGTATGGTCTCACTCATAGCAGGAATCTAGAAAACCTAAATAAGGGACCAGTAAAAAGAATAACTATAAGAAAGAAAATATCAAAATCAACAAACAGCTATGAACCAGAGACACATGGTGGGTGGCAGGTGGAGAAAGGAGGGATTGAGGTCAAAATAAGGGGGTTGCAATTGTATGGGGAATATAAAAATAAAAAAAAAGACTAGGACATACTAGGCAACATAAAGAATTTAGATTTTGTTCTTAGTGTGCTAGCTCTTATTTAATAATAAAAGGAATCTTATTTTCAAATAAAAAAGAAATGTGTTCCTGCTGATCCTTGAAGATTTAAGTGGATATTAATTTTTACTTGTTTGTCCAATTTACTTGCTTTCTTTCCTTTAACATCTGGAGAAATATTAATAAATTAGTCGTTCAATTAAGAAATTTTTTCCTGATGATCATATTTGAACATTTTTATTCTAGAAATGTGAATACCTTTTTGGGCATGGTTATATTATTAATCCTTACTAAGTGGTTACAACATCAGAAATGAATTAATTCCATATCATAAGTGATAGCAGTTAGTGGCTCACTTGAGTTTCAGGAAAACAAAGTCTGATTTGACATATGTCCTTATAGTTGTTATTGTTATAAGCTTAAAATATTGGCTGTAAGATTGGTAAAAATGCCTGTTTGAGTTACTTTCGTAGGATTGGTGTAGAGGCAAAATAACTATAAGAGCAAAGGTGTACAAAAGTCTTTCTCTTTTCTTTGTTATTTCACTTTCTGGACTGTTATGCTCTACCTTTCTAGGCAAATTGTGCCGTCATTCAAGACTCATGTTTCAAGGCTTCCAGCTAATTTTACATGACGTTTTTGTACCATCCCCATCCCTTCTTTCTCTGAAATTACAGTGTTGATTATTATTCTGTACATTAAAGTCAATCCTTATAAGATATCATACAGAGCTGTTTTTATGCAGAACAGAGTTTAATCTACAAGATAATATGGCAGAAACTTTCTTGAAATTTCTTTCAACCTATGTTACATTATGTGATTGAGTTGTTACTAGAGATACAATTCATGATTACTGAATTGATTTGAGTTTTGATCAATATATGTCTAGTAGATGTATATGAAAGGCAGAAATTTCAATATTTTTAATGTGATCATCAGTGAAACATCACATGTTATCATCTCTGGCTTTGTGTGTGTCTCTCTCTGTGTGTGTGTATGTGTGTGTGTGTGTGATTTCTCAAAGAAAGACTTACATGACTGACATTAGTATTAGGTGGTGAAATAACTTACTTAAGGCCACAAGTGAAAAAATTTAGACTTTTAAGGAGAGTCCAAGTTTCTGATTTTTCTGGCATTCTTTTCCTTTGGCCAAATTACTTTATTATGCCATAAATATGAATATTTTATACCATAACTAATTTAAGGAAATATTGAGCTGAATGAAAATAAAAACACAACACCAAAAACTCATAAGTTATTTAAAAAGTAGTTCTTTGAGGGAAACTTAGAGCATCATCTGCTTATATTAGAAAAGAAGGTAAGTCTCAAATGAGTGATTTAAGTTTTGACCTTAGGAAACTAGAAAAAAGTGATCAGCTTAATCACAAAATAAGTAAAGGAAGAAAATAACATGACAGCAACATTTAATTAAACAGACACATAAAATAAAAATAGATGCTATTCTTATGTCCATTTAACAGTTGGGGAAATCAAGTCACAGAGAACATAAACATGTTGTTCAAGGTCTCACTCCTAGTAGCAGAGTAAGCCTAAGCTTTCTTGATCTGAATCCCCTACTCATAAATGCTCTGCTACCCTGCTGTTTAACTTTACCACAAACAATTTTGAGGGATTCTCCCAGACAGTAGTATCTGCCAAGACACAGAATAGGTGAGGCTGAGTGAATCATCCGGATGAACATCATGTCTGGTTAGGAGTCTAAAGAGAGAGAACAAAGGACTAAGAAGAAGGGAAATTATTAAAGCAATAGCGCAAGAGAGTTTCACAGATTTGAAGGAGAAGAGGATAAATACACCTCTGTGACGTTTAGAGCACAAGGACAAAGGGAAAATCTTAAATAGGGAGATGGAAAACTGATTTCAAGTGAGATCAAGCCCTCAGATTTGTTTTTGTGTCTAGCCCCAGGTTTTTGCAATCAATTTTTGAATGAGTTATCTTTTTAAATATTCACAATTTTAAACAAAAGTGTAAGTTTAGGCTTATCTTGCAGCATTAGTATATCTGGAAGCTATGACCTACATCTTCCCATAGCAATAATCAGTTGCAACCCAGAGACAGTTCCTTCTTTCGTGTTGGGTTGTACTTGTCCATTGGCTCTACCCTCTTTCACTCTCCATGTTTTTTACAGACCCTGATTCACATAGTTAGGTTATAAGCCTATTTTCTGTGGCCATATGAATTGAATCCTTACTAAAATCTGCAGAGAAAAAAAAGTATAAAGCCATTGACCATGCATATTGTGATTATAAAATATAGAAAGTGTGAAAAAGGAGGGGATGCTGGAACTTGATTGTAGAAACTGCCCCACAGAATACACAGGTGTTACAACATTGGACAGTAGAGAAGGAAATGTAGTCCCAGCAAAAAGAGGCTCTTCAGTTGTAGTCATGACAGTTGGAGGCCATTTAGCAGTGTTCAAAGTTAAGACTGAATGTGTGGTTAGAGGACAAAATGTAAGTGTTTTCAGCTTGCTATTGTAACAGTAAAGGGAGAGGAGACATGGGTGTGGAATTGGGAGAAAGGGATGGAAGGAGAGGGAGGGGAAATTGAAAGCACTGAGGTGTCAATATCATGGGTGGGCTTAGTGAAATAGGCTTGGATGTTTTCTTAAAGTTATAGAGTTCCCCAGTGGAGGAACCAAGAAGAGTGATATTAAGTATAGTGTGAAGAGTGGAAAAGCAGAGGTAAGGGAATGTAAATGAGTCAAGTTCCCATTGTCATGAAGAAATTAAACAAAGTATAGATTTGATAAATTAAGAAAGAGCTTTACAGCTTTTTTAAAAAATATATTTTTGCGTAGAAGAACTGGGGTGTAGGCCAGAGGTGCAGGGAGGGAGGTGAGAGAAGTTTCACCAGAGACAGAGTGGGGATCAGAATGGGTATATTTACTGAAATACACTGCCAAGGGGAGATAGGAAAGGTCTGCTGTACCATATATGGGTTAGCTCCATGGCCAGGGATTGAACTTGGGCCATAGTGGTGATAGCCTAAGACTTAACCCCTAGGCCACAGGAAGGCCCACGACTACAGGTTTTTTTTTTTTTTAAAGATTTATTTATTTTATAGAAGAACTGGGGTACAGGTCGGAAGCGCGGGAGGGTGGGAGAATTCACCAGAGCCAGAGTGGGGTGCTGAACAAGCAGACGAACCGAAGACACTGCTGAGGGGAGCAGTGGGCAAGGCAGGAGAGGTGTGCTGCGCCATGTGGGGTTCTCCCTGGCCGGTGGGGAATTGAACCGGTGCTACAGAGGCTGCAGACAGCTTCACAGCGTGGTGCTCAACCGCTGTGCCAGGGGAGAGGCCCTCACAGTTATAGGTTTTTAAAAGTGGAAACATTTGGAAAAGTCACCAAGGAAAATATTAACTTGAGTAAAATAAAATTATTTTTAAGTTAAAGAATAAATGTTTACAGCAAATATAATAGGCAAAGAGTGACTCTCTTAATTAAATAAATAGTTGTAACTAACAAATACAAGTAATTAGCATATTCTGTAAAAAGCAAAAGTCTTGAGAAAGTCATGAATGCCCAATAAATGATCTGGCAAAGGAAAGAAACAGATAAGAAATGAATTGAGTAAATAAGAACTAGAAACATCTTCAGCCTCAGTGTTAATAAAAATGCAAATTAGAATTCACAATGATGTACCATCTACAGTTGGCAAAAGTTTAGTGAAATTGGTACTTTTATTCATTGCTGGTGCCATTATAAATTAATGCAATCCTTTTGGAAAGGACTTTGTTAGTATCTACGAGGAGTCACAGAAAGTATCTGCAGCTGCTGCCCAGTTAGCCTTAACTTCATAGATTCACACAGACATTCAAACTATGATGTTAATTCTTTTGTAGATGATGGAATTTTGCTTGGTACTTTTTCTAGCCCTCCTACTTTTCACATTTTGACAGTGTCTTTTTTTAACATGACAGTCACAATTTAGTGTAAAAATACATTCAAATGAACTCATTTGAAAGAATGTTAAGCTTCAACATCTTTTCTCAGAATGATAGTTTTTAAAATCTCCCCAAGTTTTGTCTTTGTATCGTCTTGTTCAAAAATACTTAACAAGGAAAACTGATGAATTCTGTAAGGAACTGACATTACTAGAAACCATATGTGATTGCATTTATTTTTCTCTATCTCATTTTCATGAAAAAAAGACTGGTAAATAGAGATAAATGATACAAATGTTACAGAAATGTAGAGCAGAATTAAAAAAAAAAACCCACATAAGGATCTCTCAGGTTGGTATAGATTTCACCCATTTTATTCTCATGTCTAAAGGCTGGTTCATTACAGTGGATGTTGAGAATGAAGTTCCCAGACAGTAACTCACTAAGGAAAGATAAAGACAGGATTATGAGCAGGTAGATTTACAAGTTTTGAAAGTCTTTTTTTTTTTTTTGGTGTAAATTTTATTAACTAGAACAGTATTCCCCCGACCACTCCAAATGAAGGTTTTTACTGTGCAAGTTTGGCACGAGAACTAATAGGCATATAGTAGTGTTACCTATAACCCTTTGCTGAAAATGAAGCCAATTAAACTAAGCTGATTCCCTCTTTTAAACAGTGTGGCCAGGCTAGTAGACATAGAAAGAGGAAAGTGGGGTACCTGGATGAGCCAGCTGACAAGGTCTTTCTTGAAGGCATTATGGGAAATATGGTTTCGACAGTGGTACATTTATGTGTAAAGAGCTAGTTCAAAGGACCATCTTTAAATGACTAGTGTCAGCCTGAATGAGATTTCTAAGTGTATCAGTCACTAGACAGTGATATAGAAGTAAAGCTTTCTGCTTGCTTGGAGTTCAGAGGAATAGTTAACAATGTGGTCTATGAAAATGTTTTCTGAAGCTTTAAAAAGCTAAAATGAAGAGTAAAGTTATTTGGATTGAATATAAAATTCCTTGCTTTGGTTTAGAAAATCATATGCAAAAAGCATGAGTTGTGCGTGCATGTATGTGTGTGTGTGTGTGTGAGTGTGTGCAAGTGGTGGGGGTGGCAAGGAAAACAGGAGGAAACTCTTGGACAATGGGGTAAGAGAGGTAAAAGACCCGGTCCTGGTGGGCATATTGTTTACATACCGGGTCACATAAGGAATAATAACATACCAGGTCACGTAAGGACTGGTCACCGCATTTGAAGTAGGACACTTCCAAACTTAGGCGTGTTCAAAGGACAGTTACCAGAATATAGAAGGGCTTGGATCTGTGTCAGAGGGAATATTTTAAAAGTATAAGGATGTTTTGCCTAGACAAGACTAAAGAGAATTGCATGTCTACTTGTTTTTCAGTTTAGGGTCTGGAATCTGGGCAGTGTGTGATTGGACTGGCCCACAGTTAGTAGCACCTACCTCGGGCCTGCGGCCGTTTCTACGTGCCTCTACGTGAATTTAGCCACAACTCATCTTCACAGTAATCTTGTGAAGGAGGTACCACTATTTATTATCCTCATCTTCTAGTTGTGGAAGCTGAAGCACATCCAGTTAAGTAAGGTAACCTGTCAGAGGTCCCACACACTTCATAGACTCAAAACCTGAACCTTAGCCAGGCTCTTAACTTCCACTCTTAACAGACTCCCGGTGGAGTTCCAGCTGGCAGAAATTGAGCCCGTGTGTGCTGTAAAGTATATTTTGTCATTTCAAAGACCTTCTTCCCTAAAGAATTATTCATATACCCGCTGGTTTCTCTTTCGAGAAGCAGAGTTCCCCAGCCTGAGCTGTGGAGGCAGCCATCAGCAGAGCTGTGGGGAGGTGAGTGTTCAGGGCTGGTGGCCTGCCACTAGGGCCCTGCCACACCCAACGTCCTGTGTCTTTCTGTCCCTCTGCCTGGTGAGCTCCTCAGCCCTTCTGAGGTCTCAGAACCTCCACCTACCGTCTAGCCACCAACTCAAGGTCAAGTGTGACAACTCTTCTGTTATTCTGTCCTTCCTTTCTATGAAAAGTAAGATGTTAAATGCTGTGGTTCTAACATTTCACGCCGGGAAGGAATTTGGTTGCTGACCACCAGCCTGCACTTCTCAACTGGGGTCCGGGTCCCTGGCTAGTGAGCGTGTGCCAGGGTGTATGTGAAGCTACACGCTTCCTGGAGTTGCTGGATAGATTATTTTATGGGAAAGCAAAGTAGCTTTACTACTGAGGTAACATTCATTTTAAAACAAACACAGACTTTCCTGTTTTGTAAAATGCGAAGTTCTCATGAATTTTTAAGAGAAAATGGGACATTTCAAAGAAGCTTCCAGCTTGCAGAGGCTGCTTCAGGCTATGCCCTCAGATCCCCCAGGGGGTACTATTCATTTTCACTGCTGCTAGGGGCACTTTGGTGGAGAAGTTTTAGAAGTATCCATCCAGGCTAGTGAGCACATTTCATAATGAGGGAAATGAGGGAATCGCATCCAGAGGAAATGGATGACTTCTGCCTTCTGGGCCTCCTCGGTTTCTTATTCAGTTTTAATTTTTGAGCTCTTTCCATAGAGAAAGCATCATGCCAGGAACTGTAATGAAGTGAAAAAAGCAAAGTGGTATTTTTAAATATTTTAGCCAAAATGCAGGCATAAAGTGTGCAGATGTGGAAGGAAAACATCAAACACATGGGATAAATACTTACACAAATATCCTGTAAAGTCCAAGCTTTCATCAAGATTTCCTGTTTCTTTCCTGTATAACCCATTGGAACAAAAAGACAATTCTAATTGTCTTTTCACAAACCTCATTCAAGTTGGAAACAAACAACAAACCAGGCATGCTAGGATTTCCTGAACTATGGAGATTTTTTGGGCAATCTCATTATTCTTTAACCTTATATTTTATATCTTCCCTTTTTACTACAAAGCCTTTAAAGGGAAATGTAGTTTAACAGATAAACAAGTGGTCGGCTTCTCCAGAAAGAATACTTATTGTTGATTATTAAAAAAAAAAAAACCCACTATGGGCCAACCCCTTACAGTAACGTTTTCATGATGATATGAAATTTAAAATATTATATTTTGGTAGCACGGACAGCAGTAAAGATAAGACAAAAATTATACAAGATAAGCATGTTGGAAATTTTAAGCTCAATTGAGATATTTAAAAAGTAGATAACATGCAATTCCTAACCTTTTCTTTGGAAATAGTTTGTAGTAACCTAGATTTTTAAAGTAATGTAGCAAGTAAACATAGACCTCATTTAAAGTAAACTATTTAGTCTACACTGGAAGGGGATAGAGTGGAAACCAAGAGAAGAAAAGAAGAACAGATCTTCTCTAGGATCGGTTCCCAGGAAGGTGGAGGAGTGCAGGCAGGACCCCCAGCCCAGGTGGAGGCACCATCCTTGTTGGGTGGGGGATAACAGGGGGTGAGCAACCTGAACAAGTGAGAAGAGGTAGGGAGGACAGAAGCACAGAAGCTGGTCAGTCTGCAGTAAGAAATGAGGACATTTTCATTACTGGAGGTTTTTCTTGGTGAAACAGGAAGCAAAATCTCTTGCTGAGACGAGAAGTGATTTGGACAGGAGAGCTAATGAAAATGGGAATTGATGGAAATTATTTTGGTGACGGCAGTACTGGTCTGACTAGAAAAATGTGTGAGATTTCTTTTTGGCCTCGAGGTTCTAGATGAGGCTAATGACTGATTTTGTGGGTCTTCGTAAAATCTCTTCAAAATGGGTTTCCGTATCGTTTATGGATTTCTAAATATGCGTGCACTTCGTTGTGCAGCTAGTACATGCCTGCATTTCTCTTTGCTCTGTCCTTCTTGCTCACCTTACTGTACTCCTCTTACAAGCCTTTTCTTTTTGACTTTCCTTCTATGCTTTGTGAGATATAGTTTTTGAGCCATCACTGTATCTGCCACACTGCTCCTTAGTGGTTGGGAAAAAGCACCCTGATTCAGGAATGCTCCCTGTCTTTTAAACTTTTCCTTTCTGCAGCCTCCTAATCCAAGGAATGGAGCCATGCTACCAGGGCCAGAGAGGTCCTCCGGACAACAGCCAAAGTGCCAGGTTCCTGCCCTGTCAGGCTGCAGGATCAGAGACACAGGCCATGAGGCCATATTGCCTGGGCCCAGATGTCTGAGCCAAGGTTTTGGAGTCTGGGCTCCTAGAATGGCCATCCACAGTGAACGGTGCTTGTGCAGGGCCTCCTCCCCCTCTTTCTTTGTTCTGGCTTAGAACATTTTTCATTCCAGTTAAAACAAATGACACCTCTATCTTGAGTGGGAATTAAGAGACTAAGATCTATATGTTTTGTTTTAAATATGTTTCCTAGCTAATGATGTAGCTGATGGTTCCCAGTTTCTAGAAACCTTAACAAAACTAAAGTCAAAATAATGTCTCTTCAGTAATTCATTTCTCTTTTTTTTTTGAGCAACCATTTAGTGTGTCATACTACTCCAGGGGTGTAGGATATGGCAGAGAACAAAATAGTGTCCCGGCACTTACGGTAGAGGAGATAATAACACCACATGCACCCTCGAGTGCTCCCCCAATGTAATGTAGGGTCGGGTGGTGATAATTGCTGTACAGTAAAGCAGGGGAAGGAGTTTGTGAGTGTAGGGCTGTTTTCTGTGCGTCCAATGTTTCACATAGAGTGTTCATTTAGACACAGTCGGGAAGGACTCTAAAGAAGTTAGGATTGAATTAAAACCTTAATAAAGTGAAGAAGGAAGTTGTACCAAAACCTGAGGTGAGGAAAGAACAGGCAGAGGGGATGAGGGACCTGTGGCCATAGGGGCATGAATAGGGTGAGAGCTGTGGCCCGATGTTAAGCAGAGGGCGGATTCTGTCCAGTTCTGTAGACTGTGCTGAGAGTTTAGACTTCATTCTGGGGGTGCTGGGAAGCCCTGGGAGCCCATGAGCAAGCTGGTTTGCACCTTGAAAGGCTCCATCTCGCCTCTGTGTGGAGCACTGGTTGAGGCAGAGGCGGAGGGGAGGCAGGGGTGCTCATAGGCGCATGGCAGAAGGCCTGCAACGGTGACAGGCTCAGCCGTGGGTGGGCGTGGCGGCATGATCCAGGGTCAGATCCGGGATGTTTGGCAGGCTGGGCTGGTATGGATGTGAAATGAAGTGTGAGGGGGAAAGAGGACTCAAACATGACTCACAAGTTTTCCAGCCAAGCAACAGGGAAGTGGTGATGACGGACACTGGCGCGTGAAAAGAGAAAAAGAAAGGTGATCCCAATCCAGAGCCGAGGGCCACGTCCACAGAGATGGGAAGGGGTAGAGGAGCAGCCAGGGAGGTGGAAGGAAACCCGAAGGTGTGATTTCCCAGAAACCATGAGCAGAAGTGTCCCAGACATGAGGACTGAGATGGATGCTGAGAACTGACCCCTGGATTCACCGAGCCACCCTTTAACCACCTCAAGACCAGTGTCAGTAGACTGTGGGGACAAAAGCCGCAATCTTACGGGTGGAGAGAATGGGAAGTGAGCAACCCTTTGGAGGTATTTTTAAAGGCAGAGGAGCAGAAAAATGGGGTACCAGCAAGAGGGCTGTGCTCCCCACTCTGTCTCTGGTAAATCCTCTCACCCCCTGCACTTCTGGCCTACACCCCACTTCTACACAAAAATCAATCAATAAAAATCTTTTTAAAAATGAGATAGAAATGCGAATGCTCCAGTGGAGAGAAAGAGGTTCACACAGAGACTTGTGGGTTCAGGGGGGGAGCAAGGAGTGTGATTTGGCCTCAGGGGCCTGTAGCCCTCCAGCTCTTCAGGTCAGAGGAAAGGCAGAGACGACACAGGTAGGTGAGTCAGTTGCCTCAGAGGACGAGGCAATGCTCCTCTTCTAACTACATCTAATTCTGCTGTTCATTTCCTCCTGAATGCCACACATTTCATTCAAAAAGATGAATAATTACCAAGCGGTATATTTTCCCAAAAATTTCCAATAACGTATATATTTATTTAAATTGAAAAACAAAAAACCAAACAAACGTGGCGGGTGAGGGGAGAAACGGAAAAGGAAAGATATAGTGCATATAGCAGAGGAGTTTACAATCTGGCCAATGTTTGTTCTAAATTCCGTATCAGCTGGGGAACAGTGGTTTTTGTATTTCATATTCACTCCACATCAGCGATGTACTAAATTAAGACTAACTGAGTGAGTTTTAGAGAAACAGATGGAAGGCAAAATAAATTGAAATAAAATATGGAGTTAGACGTGTTTCTTTCTAAAAATGTTGAACTCGTAAGAAGGTAACTAAGGTTAATGAATTTTCTCAATTTCCGTGACTTGAGTTAACCATCTCAAAGTCCTGAAGAGAAATCTGGAAGCCCTTGAGTGTCTGAATCCTTCCTGGGTTTTAATTGAGCTCTGATGAAAATGCAGAAAGTAGTAGCTAATTTTTTAAAAAGTTTGACAAGCCCACGGTGATTGTTGTCACTCTTCACCTGTATTTGGAAGAGTTAAGTGGGAAGGAAAACTGCAAAGAACAGAATGTGCTTCCAGCATGTGCATGACTGTCAGCTTCTCTTCACCACCACGGTGGCACCTCGGCCCTCAGTGCTGCTTGAGTTTTGGGATCTTCCACAGGCATTTGACGCTGATTCTTGATGGTTGGTTGAGAGGAAAAGGATCGAAGGAGCAGGCATGTGCCATGTGTGTTAGCATGTAGCACCGCGTATTAAACCTTTAAGTGAAGAGAACTTGCCTGGGTAGACTGAACTGTTGATAGACAGACAGATCGCAGGCACGGCTCTTTCTTTTTTTGTACAAATATGTAAGCCTGAAGCCACATGGACACCCACAGATGACAAATGCTATTTCTATTGTTGACACAATGCCTACTTTTCACAAACTCTGTTGGTGCCGGTTTCTATTAAGTTGTTCAGAAAGTCAGGCCATATTGTGGTGTTTTCTGAGTTCAAATGTATTTTTACTCTAATTTCCAAAGGCTTGAGCTGAATTATGTATGTCCTGGAATTTATCTTTTTATTGTTTTTTTTTTTAATTGAGGTAACATTGGTTTACAACACTGTATATGATTCAGAGGTCTCAGTTCATACCTCTTCAGATGTATGTTAATGCACCATACCCACCACCAAGACTCCCATAATTTTCCCACATAGTCCATAGGGTTCCCCTAACCCCTCTGCTTTCCACCCTTACCCTAGCCCTCTGGTTGCCTCAGTTCTGTAGTCAAATGCATAGGGCTCGTCTTGGTTTGGTTTGTCTGGTCCTTTGTTTTGTTTCTCTGTGTTCCACATATGCGTGAAGTCATTCAGCATTTGTTTCCCTCTTTCTAACTTATTTCGTTTACCTTAGTCCCTTCCAGTTCCATCCATGTTGTCACACATAGCAAGAGTTCATCTTTTTTTATTTTATTTTATTTATTTTTTTTTTTGCTTAATAACTGAATAGCATTCAATTGTGTGTTTATAGCCAATCCTTTTCTTCCACCTATCTGTCCTCAGGCACTTGCCTTGCTTCCTTAACTTGGCTATGGTACATAGTGCCGCAGTAAACATGGGCATGGATGTATCCTGTCAAGTTCATGTTTTTATATTCTTCGAGTTGATACCTAGAAGTCAAATTGCTGGATCATAGGGGGGACCTATTTTTGATGCTTTGAGAAGCCTCCATACTGTGTCCCTAGAACAATCTATATGTCCACCCACAGTTTTAGGAGGGTTCCTCTTTCTCCACATCATTTCCAACACTTGTTATTTCTGGCCTTTTTAATATAGCTCATTATAACAGATGTGAGGTGGTAACAAAAAACCCAGTCAATAATTGGGCAGAACTGCTAAATAAACACTTCTCCAAAGAAGACATACAAATCACTAACAGGCGCATGAAAAAATACTCATCATCTCTTATCATCAGGGAAATGCAGATCAAAATCTTTTAAGTTTATTTTTAAAGGGAGTCTTCATCTCTCACCTCATGGAATGTCCATTATCTCATTGTATGTCACATAACTGCAGTTTTTAAAAAAGACTCCAGCAGCTTTTAGCCTGGGCAGTCTCGTGAATTGGTGCTAACTTTATCATAGACTGTCCCATTGGAGCTAAATTTCTAGAGCTTTAAAGAACCTGGTAGCTTATTTTGACATTTCAAATGTGCTATTTTGCAAATGCAAATGGAAAACTGCTCAGAGACATAACCTGATAATAAGAATATATTTCATTACATGGTAAAAAGCAGGACAAGCTGCAGTTGTCTTTTAATGTAGATTTTAATACCACTAATCTTATCAACTATGTGAAGGAGAACTAAATCTCACAACCAAAATGGGAAAATTTTCCACCGGGATCCCTTGGATAAGATGCAGGATGATTAGTGTTACCTGACAAACCCTGTAGAAAAATCCTTGTCTTTGAATGGCTAGCACTTTAAAAGCAAGGTGTTCTTTGAACTGTTAGCCCAATGTGCATAATTGTTGATGAATTCACGATATTTGAACTGACTTTTGTCTCTTTTTAAAAAATAATGTAGCATGTTTATAGTAGTTTGTGACTTTATTGGATAGTGGTCTTCTCTGTTGATCCAGTCATAATGATCTGAGGTAGTGATGCCCCCATGAGTAGTATTGGAGAAGAGTACCGAAGTCCCAGGAAAGTAAGAATATTAGAATACATTATTACTTTAGCCCAGATAACCTACCCCATGGGAGGGTCTTGGAGATATAGCACCAAAGTGCTGAGGAATGTACTGATGGTGGGAATCCCGATAGCCCTGAACAGCTCCTTGCCTTTGTATGTCAGGGCCAACAGTAAGAGATGCTGTATGGATACCTAGTGAAAATATCATTCCAGAAGTTTCTAGTTATCTAGATTAAAAAGCTATTTTTTAGAATAGCTTTGTAATATTTGCCAAACATTTGCCACTTTCATTAAAATATTTACTTTTATGTGAAATTTGTTGAAGTTGAAGAAAGTGGAAGTTTAGCAAAATGTTTCTTTACCTTCTAAGAGATGATTTCTTAGTTAAATACATTGATATTAGAGTCCCTTTTAAATTTTGTGGTTCAATTTTGAGACTTAGTTACTCCTATAAAAAATAAAATAATATGCTTATACTTTCTCCCACCCACTCCTACCATTATATTTTGTCAGTTATAGTATTCTTTATAAATTGTTAAGGTTTACAACACATTTTTCTCTCCATAATCCTAATTCTCATATACACATATAAACACACATGTATGTTTCTATATTTTCCTATCAATCGTTAGTTTTTAATTTAAATCAATTATATGCTCACCGCCAGGATGTTTAGTGTAAGTTCTCCATATCTGAGTCATTCTGATTTATCTGTTGATTGCCACGGTTTCATCAAGTATGATCTTTCTTTTCCAAGAAGGCCATATGGTTGTCATACTCACTATGTTTTTGCA
This sequence comes from Talpa europaea, assembly GCF_964194135.1. NCBI lineage: Eukaryota > Metazoa > Chordata > Mammalia > Eulipotyphla > Talpidae > Talpa > Talpa europaea. Next base: position 127,283,173 of record NC_140074.1, read on the forward strand.
TGCTTGGGGATCATTCTGTGTTCCCTTGTTTATGACAGATAGCTTGACTGGGCAGAAAGCTCTCCTTTTCCCTCCGAAAGCCCTCTGTATGTGGACCTACTATCATATGGTATTAAGTTTGCTTTTTAACACAGTTTCTTCAATCATCTCTTGGTTGCATGAATTTCATCTTTAAGTACTCTTTTTTTTTTTTTATCATGAGTTGTTTGGGATCTGTAGTTCCTGAGTTCTCCCATGCTTGAGTTTAGTTATAGTATTCTTGAGCCATCCTTTTCTTCAAGCTGTATCAGTTTTTCTTAGTCTACAGGGTGCTTTTCTGATATACACATTCAATTCTTGCTAGTTCAGGGAAATTTCCTGAATGCATATCTGTATGGATTTTCTTTTCTCTGTTTCCTCCATAGGTTATCTTCTTTTTATCTCCTTCACGAAACATTGTTATGATTATCTCAAGTCTTTTATCTGTGTCAGTGATTTGATTTTGAGATATGTTTATCAAGCTCACTGGTGTTTCTAAATTTAAAATTAATTTTATAATGGATTTATTTGTTGCATCCTGAATTAATTCTTTTTTCTTTGAGTTCTTCTTTCATTACACTCATGTTCTTAAGTTCTCCTATAACTCTAATGATTTTTTACTTTTGAGATATATTTTCCTCCCCTTGTGAATGATGAGGGATCCTCAAACCCCAGCCACTAAGCCATCCAGACCAGTATCTCTGACATGGCTTGCAAATCAGTGCTGCCTATTGGAGGGCTCAGTTCCTGTCTAAGTCCATCTCTCCATAGGATTTCTAGTGTGTCTTTGCATGAAGAACATTTTCTATTTGTCTGTTATCTCTCTGAATAGCCTCTTTGGTGAATTGACTACTAAAATCTGCATCTCAAGAGGATACCAGATGCTTGCACATGAGAGCTAATTACTTTGTTTCTAGAAAACTCACCAATCTGCATTTGCATCTGCAGACAGGCACTGCATGTATAGTTGCCTAGCTTACCACTCCCTGCTTTTGAATTAGGGACTATGAAGTCTTCCCTCCTATGTTACAGACAGCTCTTCAAGTGGTCTTCTAAACAGTTTCTGGTTCATCCTCTTTGGTTTCTGGTTCAGAGTCCTCATTGACATTCAACAGCACCCCTATGGATACCAGCTAACTACCTTTACATCTTCCATGATTTACCACCTCTTCGTCACCATTAACACCATTAGACATAATGTGGCTCAACCAAAATCAGGAGTTCAAAGTAATGAGGAGATGTTATTTCATGTTTTCCCTTGAGATGTGACCACAAGTAAAGACCAAATTGGAAAATCCCAAGAACTTTGAATGTTTACTTATATGGAAGGTACTGGGGACCTTGAATTTTAACAGATTCATCTTGATGATGTTATTTTTGGTTCTAAATACCATCATTAAGATGTTCTCAGAATATCAGGGTTTTTCCTCTTGGACTCATTTTTCATCCAAAGAAGACACCCTTGCCAGAAGCTGCTAACAGTGAGGAAATCTAGGCAATGACCAGAAAGGGCTCGTAACATCTAGAAAGTTAGTCAAGCAACACTGGATCAAGCAGACAAGCCAGAGCTTTTAAAGCCTTTCACTTTAGAAGGCTCCAGCAACCTTGAGATTTGCTCATTAACTGGCATCACTGAACAACAGGCCCTGGCGAAGTAAACTAAAATAATTTATGACATCATGTATCTATTCCATCATATATCTATTTCACTTGTTCCTGATTTTTAAAAATGAACAGATTGCAGTGTAAACATGAGAGGGTCATTGATCAGTCTACCAGAACTCTTCAACTGACTTAGAGCAGTGAGTATGGAAGTACCTTCTTCCTAGAACTGGGAACAAGGGAGCACCATTTTCATAAGCAAACAGTAAAGTTCTGGCCTTGTGTCATTTCTTGGGGGAAAACTTCTATAATTCTTCTGTCTTGAGTTACTTTTCTCTAGAGTGTTGTATATTGTTTTGATTTCTATCAATTTAAATAACACTCATTCTCCTAATTTTTCTGAGACATTTGGGAAGCTCTCAATAGACCTTTCCACCACCTTCTGTTTTCTCTACTGGGTTATATGTTTAAAAAACTTTAAAATTGATAATTATGTTATAATGAAGTTTGATAATACAACCCTAGAAAGAAATAATAATTTACCTAGATCTAAAAATATTCTAACTGATCTGGCATGAATAACGCCAGTAACATTTTAAAGTCTTTCTTTTGGGGGGTTGACATTGAAATTTTGACATTGTAATTTTGGGGGGTTGACAGACTAAAACATGCACATTTGTTTAAAATAATCAAAGAAAATTTCCTTTACTACTTCTTATAGGAAGAGATAATATGGTATAGTATAAGAGCAGAAAATAATGATATTTTCTATTCCCAATAGTAGAATAATATTGAAAAAAAATTCCAAAATTTAAATAAACATAAACTCACTAGAATGTATGTATCTATGTCCTCACATGCAAAATAAACTTTTTCATGTTGTTTTTATTATTATTTTGTTGTGATAAATGTATACATTCAGGAATTACTATACTTTTTTCTAAATGGTGTAATAAATCCGTGTGATCAGAACTTTATTGTGGATTTTCCAACTCCCTAAAGTCACAGAAAGAAAACATTTTGAAATCTATGTTTAAAAACAAATTTTTGTATGTGTGTGATTCTTAGGTTGCAATTAGAAGGGTAAGTATTTCCATCTCAAAAGAAAATAACTTGAAATTTAGTCAGCGTGCCTGCCTGGAGAAATGAATGCTATAGCTTTAAGATAAGGTAGTCTGGTGATTCATTGCAGGAAACAAGATCGATTTGGAGCAGGCTCCTACTGTTAGCTTTTTTGAAGATGGATTCTCACGCTGCAAATAACACAACATATTCTAGATAACAGCAGTTTTTTTCCCTGAAATCCACCAAAACTGAAGAAAAATCCAAGTGACTGTTCTTAGCAGCTGTGTGGCCTGGAGTTCACTGGGGAAGCTGGCTTCCTGCAGTCCCCTATTCATCACCTGCTTCAAAGACAGCCTGGCTGGCTATAGTTTGCAGGCCAGGTAGGGTGCCATTGTGCACAGTCTGGGAGGATTAGTATCAAAGCTGCGGCAACCAGGCCCTTGGTCTCGGGCTGCCATTCAGTCTAGCAGGGAGAGGCTAAGACTGGCCAAGGTCACAGTCTCCAGTGTGGAGTGGACTGGGAAAGGATCCTGAGAATTGAATGCTTTTTATGAAATCATGGCGCAAGCTCGCAGCACAGCAGGTGCCCTTCTGGAACACATAACATCTGTTTATGTTGGTATACCGTAGCTGACAACGAGATAATAGAGCTTTGAAATTTATCATTTTATTTTAGAAAAGACAACTGTATATACAATAATCCAGATGCGTATTTGGCTGCGATCTTTTATTTGAAAACTGACCGATTTAATTGGTGCTTTTTTCCGTGTATATATTTAAGCAAAAAAGCAAACGTACTGACTATTAACCATTTATGACCATGGCTGATCAGTGATACCCAAATTCTTGGGGGGGGGGAAATAACAAGCTTTCAACACATTTTTTTTTCAATGTTCAGGCATTTGTGCCAACAGATTGCAGCAGGATTTACTGAATATGCCCAACTGTCTTGAATATTAGGAGGTTTGGATTAAAATCCCCCCCCCCAAAATGAGAGTATTTCAAGGGTGAGGTAATAATGACGCAAAAATAAAATTTTCAACTTGGACAAATTAGAGAAAAATTAAGCTGTCCATGAGTTGTCATGACGACAAGGATGTTCTGTTGATGAACTGTCCTCCTCATTGTCCAATCAGATAGTAGAGCTGAAGCTGGAGCACGAACAGGAGAAGACGCACCTATTACAGCAGCATAACGCAGAGAAGGATAGCCTAGTCCGAGACCATGAACGGGAAATCGAAAACCTGGAAAAACAGCTCCGCGCTGCCAATATGGAGCACGAAAAGCAAATTCAAGAGTTCAAGAAACGAGACTCACAGGTAATTATCAATAATATTTGATAAAATGGGTACCTATTTTTAAAAAGTCATCAGCGTTGAATGTTTTCTTATTATTCTTATGGATGCACGCTGTTTGATCATTTGCAAAACTGACATATAAATGTGATTTTTTTGTTTTCTTCCCCTCCTTTCCACCCCCCCTCACCGTGCCCCCCCTTTTGGGGATGAATAAGGCTTTAACTACAGAAACCACAGGTAGCCAGATTAAAAATCCCATGGCGCGCTATAACTTGGCCCCCTTTTTATAATCTTGTCTCAGTTCCTTTCATGATGGATTTTTTAAGGTATCTGCCCCTTACCCCTCCCCTCAGCCTTAGCAAATCCCTATGAAATATATCAGCCTCAATCCTTGCTTTTTGTTTTAATCTCTGTAGGTAATCAAGCAGCTGTTTTAATATTTGCTTTTCCTTCCTAGTGTCGTTTTTTCCCCATTAGACTCGATATTTGATTAGATCACTCAGATGGTAATTGATAAAAATGACTCCAGAGAAGGGCTATTTCCCATCAGTCTGTTGCTTTTTCCTACATGCACACACACATGCCTCCTAGCCTCCATCTCTGTAGTCCCTGTTGGAAGCCATTTGGCAGAATAACCCCCAGCTGTGGTAGCATTTGACTCTTCAAACTTATGGATGAAATGTGCACTGTCAGCATGGAAAATTATCTTTATAAATTTCAGATGAAAAAAAAATCTTATTGGGTGTGTGTCTTTGTGGTACAATACATTCTTTAGGGTATATATAATCAAAGGCCTTTAGTGTGTCCTCTTGGGAAGATTGCTGTGAAATTCTATTAAAGAAAATTGAAGAGCAATTGATAATAATAAAAAAAGATAATTTTCTTGTCTAATAGAACCATATCATATATTGGGTCTAAATACTCTTTTTCCATTGACATCTAACCACACTATCCATACCATGAATAAGCTTCTTCCTAGCTATCCTTTTCCAAATAATATAATTTCCAAATAATAAAATAAAGCTATAAAAATATGTGTTTGAAAAATTTTGTAATGATCAAAACGAAAGAATATTTCTGATTAAATAAGATCTTAATTCTTGAGTGGAGGGCGGGAGGCGGTAAGGCAAAGAATAGGAGTTATTGGTAATTTTTCATTTGACCTTGAGTTGTTTTTTACCTTTGGAGAATGGCCAGGACAATTTAAATACCCTCAACACACATGTTTGGTTTTTTTTTTTTTTTGGCCACAAATATACACTTATAGAATTCTTTTCAATTTGTTTTATGGGGATTTGCTAACTGAACAGGTAGGCATTGTAGTAGCCAGGGCACCAGAACAGTCAGGTGGTTTCTGTCAAGTCAATGTGTATTGTGCTTTTGCCACCAACCTCACTAGACCCTTTATAAAATAGAAGCTGATCTTTTGACTATTAGCCATACAATTTATTAACATTTTTTTCATACTTAACATTCCCCTTCAAACATGATGTGAATCCTTACCATTGTCTTCTATGGTAAGATATTTGGGTTCTGAGCCAGTGTAGGGTCTGTTTGCATAGTAAAATTGAATAACTGCTGCAACAAAATGCATTCATTTATCTAACTATCTGCTATTTTTGTGCCATTATGGAACATCAGCCCAAGTGGAAACCAAATTTAGAGGAAATCTTTGTGATTTGGCATATGTCATATCTGCCATATGTAGGGTGCGGTTCATCGAATGATTGGGGAAAAAAGGGAAATTGTAGAATTATTATGTATAATTAAGCCACAGGCTTAGTATAACAAAGTTATTAATTGAATTTCTTCTAATGGAAATAGTAAGGCTGAGGCCCTATGATCTCTTCAAATGCTGTTGCTTAGGATTATGTTTCTCATAATTTGTCATTCTTGGAACAATTGTAATTGTTGTCACAGGATAACTAGTAAGCAATGTAAACATAGGCTAAGTGCATCCTTGATCAAAATGAGAATGATTTTCTGTATAACTATACGTACTTACTTGTTTTTAGAGAACATATGTATTTTAGCATTTGTTAATATGTTACATTTTAAAAATTCTTACCAAGCATGCCAAAATGCTAACACGTTGTATTTATTTTTGGTGACTCATTGAGGATATTAATGCAAAGTTTCCTTCAGGTAAGTCCTAAATTTCCCAAATGTATCTTTTCATGAGTATCATCTAAATAGTGTAATGTATAATACCTTTTAAGTCCTGAATTCTATTTACAAATTAAAAAAAAAATACCAAAGTGGGCATTTTTTTTTTCAAATCACTGGTTTTTTGGTTTGAAAAAAATCACAGTTAAACATTGGATTGTAGCATTTTTAATTTTAGTTCCAGAGAGACATTTGACTTTCAGTTCCTGTTTGGCTGCTCCCGTTTAGCAATGGAAGCCATTTTGTAAAAAGGGCTGTTTGAAATACTACTCAACCAAACAAGGACCAGTGAAATCTGTATTTTAGATAGTATGGCTTTGTTTGCTGCTTTACTTCCTTCAGATTCTTGAAAGAAGATGACATATTGAAAATCTACCTTTGGCTTCTTTCAAATATAACATAGATACCTCCCTTAAGGTAATCTTATCAGTCAGGTACCCCTTCTGGGGGATTGTGCTATATAATTATTACAGATTAGTTGTTATTCAAGGAATGCCCATCTTATGGAGAAATCATAAGATACAGTAATGCAGCTAAGGACAATTCATCTTTTCCCTCATTTTATATGGTGAATTCAGCTAATTATCCTATGCATATGCATGTATTTTCTTTTTGTCATAATGCCTTGATTTTTCAATGACAAGATATATTATGCACATTAAATTTTACTACCCTCATACAAGATGTTCAGTCTGTCATGTCACTAAGTCATATTTAAGGAAATTCATGAATAGATTAATAGATATCAAGACATCTAGAAATTCGCAGTCTCACTGTCAGATGTTTCCCATTTGCTAGATCCCTGTTACTGCAATTATTTTGGAAAAGGACGTTTGATTCAATATTATTTTTAAATATAAAGAAAATTTATATATTTATTTTGATTTTCTTGGGAAATCTAACTTGGTAGTTCTACATATGATTCTTGTTTTGCTTTGAATGTAGTGAAAGAATTTTTGTAGTATTTCCATTTGAATTCCAGGAAAAACAGAACATAGGTTCCTTGATTGCTTATGTGTTCTTTGGGGACCCTGAGCCACTTAGCGATTGCTTGATCTCTTGGGTTTGTTGCCAAAGCAAGTAGTATGTATGAGTACTCATACGTGATCTGCCCCAGAGGTGGTATCACCAGCCTAGGACCACTGTCTGTGTGACCTGTTGAGGCACAGACAGATCAAGAAGTGAGGGTAACAGTCATCAGCAGAATGCAAATGAGATACAGCAGACGTGAAGAAGGTTATCAGCAAAATGTGTAAATATGTTAAACTTCAAAATTAAATGTGGTAAAATGAGTCTTGTCCCGCATTGCATCTTGATGCCTCTCCTGATTTCCTAAACTGAGACTGTGAACATGTTTTGCATAATAAATGGACAGACCATCTTAATTTTACCATATTGATTCATACAAAGAGGCTGCACCTACCACTGATTCTAAAATGTGGAGTTTTCAGAAGCCCTGTTCTACTAATTTTTTAAAATTTTTGATGCACAGTTGTAATTTTTTCAATTATATCTCAATAACATTATTTTCCATGAATTTGGGAATCTGGGCACAGGATAAAAATCTCCATTATAAACTGAGTGTGTGTGCATGCAGTGAATTAAGCACTGGCTGTACTTCAAAGATTACTTGAAGGGTGAATTTAGCAATATTGTGTTCTGAATATTATTGTTAAACTTATATGTGGTCTTTAGACTTTTGGGGGTTAGTATTTTTTCTATTGAAAACATTTGATTTTGACTTCTTTACATGCCAACTACATTCCTAAAGGATTTAAGGCAGCATTTCATAATAAACACACCCTTGAACAGGTAATATATAACTGAAAAGAATAGTTGAGCAATAAATTATATTAACCACATTAGAAAATCCATACTTGAAAAAATGTTACAATCAAGTACAAATTTTAGCTTGCCTAGTAGCCATACTGAAGAGGGAAAGGTGATGAATCTTGTAAGTCCAATTACCTAATGAAAGAAACCATACCACTTCGTTGTTTTGTTTTTTTTTTGCCTTGTTCTCAATTCTGAGAGAAATTTATGACCTGAATTTTTAATATATAGGACACTGACCCATATAACTCATGGTGTTCTGTATTTGTAAAAAGGTTTGAAAATACAGTTTGGTGAGAAAAAGTCAGACTCCTTAAGTATTTTCATAAAGTGCAATTAATGGAATTAATGGGTTCAATTTTCATGTGCTAAAATTTTACCTTCTTATTGAGAATGCTATGATCCTCAACACCCAAAACCACAACTGCCTTGAGAAATTTAATTTTGTAGATATTATGAATTAAAATAAAATATATTTTAAGTCACAGTCCTAGTTAATTCTAGTACTTATTATCCAGAGGACTGCTCTGGAAACCCTTACAAAATATCTCAGGAAGTAAAAAATCAAAACAAGGCTGAGATTAGAAATAGCTTTAAAGTTAATGCCCTAATATTAGTTTCCAAGCATGTTAGTCTCTTTCTTACATCTGATTGTTTTGTCCTCTGAGTTTATACTATGGAAAACTGTAAGAATAATAAAATCCAGTGGTAATTTGGTCCAGGAGTAAAAGATGTTTGTACTTATACTAAAATGGTTTACATCCTTCCTACATAACCAAAATAGTATTCCATCATCAATATCTACTCATTAATATCACATTCTTGGTTCTGAAGTAGTAGCTTTTTTTATTTCTTTGTGTCAAATTTAACTGATGGCTTGGAAAAACTGAACTATGTAAACTGCATTTTCCCCCTGCTATAATGAGGCTGTTGCTGTTAATGTAACCCTGCTTTTTGTTCCCCTCTTCTCCCTACTGACACACACAGCCACATCAGAGTGTTGCCTGGCACACCAGCTGTGTACACAGCACACTTTGATACCTGGCCCCTGATACACTGCGATATTTGTACTGGAGGGAAAGAGGAGGAGAATTAAGTGTATTTTAAGTATTAAGTGGGTTTTGCTGCCATGAACATAGTATTTAAAGTCAGACATTAGAAGAGCTGGTAGGGAAATGTTTTCAACAATTCACTTTATTATTTTGTAAAAGGAAAATAAGTTTTTTTTGTGGGTCTATGGGAAACCACACGTCGCAATTTTCGATTTATTTTCTTTAGATGAAGTTTCATGGTATTATCTAAGTAGTGTATTTAAGATAGACAAAGAACTTTCTGCACACATTTAAAACACAAATGGAGGTTTTCTTAACTAAGCCATTTTTAAAAGCCTGGGTGAGAAATACTGTGTTTCTGACACCAAAAGCCTAAGTTATACAGAATTTCTAAACAGGAAAAAAGTCCTTCCCATATTTTGACACAGGTCTTGTTTGACATGTGAAGAATGTGAAGATCTCATTTTATGAGTGTCCAGTGTTTATTACATATGAATTTAATAATACATTTGTATTTCTATATTGCATGTATTGCTACATGAGGAGAGTAATACTGCTTATTAGATAATTAGGAGAAAATATGGGAAGATGCCCTTTCAAATAAAGTTTACATTTTTTTATAGTTTACCAGCTTTCAATTTTCATTATAATTCTAGAATTCTGTAATTATTTTTGTCTCATAAACACAGGAGTAGCATATAAGCCTATAATTGAACAATTATAATGATTCAGCTTGATCCCTATCATGGAAAATATTATATTAAGTTTAAAAAACAAAAGCAGGCTGAGACACGGAAATTGATTTCTCTAAGAATGATCCATTTGTACAAGTATTATACAGTGCATCTTTAGTCCTGTGCATATTTTTTAAATGTGGCAGTTACCATGGAAACCATGGCATGTAGTCCACTTTTAGATAAAAGATATTCTTTTTAAAGACAAACCTTTCAAATAATAACCTATAAAGTATTTTCTTCGAATCAACAAGTTTACCAGCAATGATTACTTAAAAAATCTCGTTTTCATCATACAAATAGATTGATTTACAAGTATTAAAATTGTTCTTGAAGACGTCATTACAAAATGCTGGAGATATTTTTAAATAGGGAGTTTAATGTGATCACTCTATAGTGGTGCAAACTGGAAGGATTGCAAGGGAACACAAGTCTGCATGTACGATATGTTCCGCCAGGCAAGAAGCTTTTAGTCATATCAAGTGTTTTATGTATCCAGCAATGATATAGTCAGATTGAGTAATCTAAGAGATGACCACAGCCAATTATTTTCAACTTACAGATAAGAAACCTGCGGTTCAAGGACATTATCTTGCCCAAGGTCACAAAACTCTCAAACCAGGATTCCACATTTAATTCAGTCTCCTGTCTTTATCTCACAGTCACTCTTCTAAGATTGATTTTTGGAGAAACTTACACATGACAAAACAGGAACAGGGTTCAATGGGAATCTTTGCCCAGCATGGGAGAGAGACACTGATACTCTTTGTTCCCCATCCTGACATTCTCATCACAATTTGCATTTCTTTCAGTGATTTGCCATACTGGATGTTGTTGCAAAGTCATAATTGAATCATGCTGCTTGAGTTCCACTTTTAGTAAGCAGTACCTCCTAGAACAGAACTGAATTATTATGCTTGTGTGTGTTTAATAGCAGCAGCAGCAAAACAGTATTTATTGTATGCTTCCCATGTGCCAAGCTCTCTGCTAGGTTCTTTGCATTGTCTCACTCAACCCCTCCAATACCCCATACTGATTAAATTTCCTATTTGGAAACCCTGTTTTGACCTTCCTACCTGGTCAGAGGACAATTGTATATATTTCACATTATTGATGAGGATAGGCTCAGAAAGAGAAAGTAAATTGCCTAAGGTTACATAAGTTGGAGTTAGTGTAGCTGAGGCTCCTGGCAGAGTCCCTTCCCCATATGCCTGCTTATGTATGAGCTCGTTGTCTCTGCATTTCATTTATTCTGCATGAATTCCATTATATTTTCAATTTTGGATTGTTAATACATTGTTAGATTGGAAATACTGATACCCATAACTCAGAGTATGTAAATCCAAATCAAGTTTAGCCAGTAGTTTCAATCTTTTCCAAAGCCACAACCCCTGGCTGTGTCTTTATTCTGAGACAAATTAAACTCTGCAGAGATACACATTTCTCAGTATTTTATTTGGAAGACAATTCCACCCCACAAATTTCAGAATTTGTAGAATGGAAAAATTAATATGTGTTTAAAATGGGTTCACATCATTGAAGTAAGAAGATATGGCTAGAGTAAGATTCTAGTAGGCTTTAGGGCAATGGGGAGTAGCAATCTTTATAAAAATGGCTTGGGAATTTGCATTTAGTATGGGTGAAGTTTGGTTTGTTATGAATAGTATAGGTAGATGTCTGTTATAGTCACAAACTAATTTAGAATGTTCCGTATGAGCCATTCATTTTATGGAGAGAGTCTTTAAATCTCAGAACATTAGTGTTAGATCTTTTTTTTTTTTTTTTCCTCCAAAGGAACTAATGTAAGGATCCTTTTGCATGACAATAGCTAGTCAAAACTTTTTGGAAGTGAGATCAAGGTAGTTTAGTGAGTCAAAACATGGAGGAATTACGTGACATAATTAGAAAATGTATTTCTTGAATCCTCAAAAACAATTTATGTTGATGCAGTTTGGCTTAATTCTAGAACTATTTTGGTCAAAATAAAGTTTTCAGATGAATTCATTTTTTTCCATCAAATTGGAGATAAATTGTTACTCCACATGCTGAATACCATTCCTATTGATGTGAGAAAAAATGCCTGCAGCTATTTTTAGCGTATTATTCTCCCCTCTCCTCTTCACCTCTGCCTCAGTGAAATTACTGAGAAATGTAGGCAGAAATGCTCTTTGAGGAAATATTGTATGAATAACTCTTCTTCCATGAGGTCTTGGAAAAGCCATTTTGGGGATATCTGAGTCAGTTCTCTAAGACACAACCTAATGGCTTTATATTTGAGGTAATTTTTTATGAAAGAGAGGTTGAAGCCAAAGTGCAAGAAATGATTGGCAAAATGATGATATCATCAAATGTTCAAAGAGCTGGCAAATTGAAGCTTATTAAACTGTCATTTTGTCTTCGATTCAGGACTAATTGGAATCATGCCTAGTTGTATGATATGAAAGATATTTAACACCTGAGCATTTTTCATGAAAAAAATGACAGAAATTCATGTCAAGGAGACATGAATCTCCCACTTGAGAAGGAGCAAGATATTACATAAAAATAATAGTCTACTTTCAAACTACTTTAATGTTTGTGTACAGACAATATTTGAAAAATTCTGTCATTAGGAGGAAACTTCTAGAGAATAAAAATTGCCCTAATTAAGTGAACCCTAAAGCATTGAATTTGGTGAACTGATGTGCAACCTGAGATGCTAGTTCTCAGTTGAAACAAATACTAAACTTCAGTGAAAATTTTTTTTCACTTTTTTTTTAGCAATTATTTTAAATTGTTAGCTGACCTCTGAGTACTTTTGCCTTTGTGTATGTTGAGAAGTTATGGAACTATCACAAGAAATCAGAAGGAAAAAATTATGTAACTAGACTTACAGCATTTGAAAATACATGTTATTTTTCCAATTGATTTTGATTTGTTTTGCTGAGGTATGAAGTCCTGAAAGTATTAGTAATAATTCAAAATGAGTGAATGTTATCCTTAGAGAATGAAGTTTACAGAAGTAGGTGGCCTGAATCTGGGGTTTCTCCCCTTGTGTGGGGGGGCAGACATGGTACAGCACTAGTCTTGGGGGAATATGGGAGAGTGTGGGTGTCCCATCAGTAACATCCTCTGTGGTATGGCGGAGTTTTTTGTGAATGTGAACAACAGCCCAATCAGGCCTGCATCTCAAAACAAGGGAATTTTCCAGTGGAAAAAGACTTGAAAGTCAGTCATAGCCCTTTAAAAAGGTTAAAATTAAACTGGTGATTCATTCATCTTAGGTTTACTCCTTAAGTCAGTATTTATTAATGAAACAAACCCCAGATCCCCAGGGTCAAGTAGGACCTTATTAATTTTGTTATTTGCAAAGATGTCATTTAATGTACGAAATGCATGTGTTCACCAAATGTTTCCTGAGAAGCTAATTTTTTGTAATGTAAATGTTATCCTCACTTGTTGGGCAAATTGTTTGATAGCTCCAGATACAGTGACATTGGCATGTGCAGCAAGAGAAATGGAGTGTGAGGGTTGAAAACTTTTTGTTCTTCAGTTATTCAGAAATTACTGCCAAAGCTGTCATTAGACAAAAGCCATGAGTTCAAGAGGTGCAGAGTGTTCCTGGCTCCCCTATTAAAATCAGTCCTGGCTGTGCATGTCAGGACTTTAGGAAATGTGCAGATGGCTCTTGTGCTTTTACCATTCCAGCCAACTTCTAGTGGCCTGCAGTCAGTGTCACAGGTTATTGCCATGAAGCTGGTATTTCTTTAAGACATTAGTTAATTCAGAAATAAGAGCAGTAGAGTAAATCATCTCATGAAAGTTGTAATTACCATAAACTATTCTCACTGTTCTTTGCAACCTCGTTCTTCCAGATTGATGCTGACAAAATGGGGCACTGTGATGTGAGGGTGTTGTAATTGTGACTTTTGGATAATCTAGACATGAAATTCATTTGCATAAAAGCTTTCCTATCTGTAAAAATAAGGAGAATTGTAAATATGGGATTTCCTTATGACTTAGACTTTATTCAACTTGACTCACTTATTCAATAAAAATATTTTGAGTGTCTATTCTGTGCCAGGCCCTGGGGCAGAGGTACCTTTAAGAGGTACCTTTAAGAGGTACCTTTCACACCCTGGTGGATATGAATGCTCCCTAGGATTGCACAGGGTGTGGCTTCTATGAGCCTAAGAAGATTTCTGCTCTGGTACAACCAAGAACAAGATCTACTAGTACTCTCCTCTGCAGGAGCTTAACTTGATGGGGGAATACAGATGATAACACAAAAAGCAAATTAACAAGGAGGGCATCATATCACTGGTAGGCAGAGAATTAAAATGGAGAGCTATGTTGCCATGACTGAACATGCTAGGTGGCCAGCAGAAAGGCCTCTTTAAGGACAAGCTAACTAAGTTAAGATCTAATTGCTGAGAAGCCAGCAGAACTGGGGGAACAACTAGTGCAGAGACCCTGTAAGAAAATACACTTGATGTGTTAAGAAATGAAAAAGGAGACCAGTTTTACCTGGGTGTGGCAGGCACAAGGCACAGGGTAGGGTGGGACATTTTAAGTCCTGGTCAGACGTTAAATGTAATTGAAAGACAATTAGAGGCCTTTAAGCAGTTAGGTGGCATGATCTGATACGTATTTTTATAAGGTCACTCTGGCTGTTGTGTCTCTCTGACATAGAACTTACTGATGAATTAGGTATGGGGGGTGAGAGAACTGAGGCTTCCTTAGAATTTTGGTTTGAAAACCTAGATAGACAGAGGTATCAAGCATGAGAATGATTTGGGGGGAATATAAGCCAAAGCAAGAGTTTCGTTGCCAAGATGGAGATGTATCAGAAAGGGAAATTCAGGTCAAGATTCCAGAAATAGGAATTTGGACATCATTGGCACATCAATAATAATTAAAGCAGGGGCCTGGATGCAATTACCCATTTCTTATCACATCTGAAGACAGATATTAGTTCATGGCCAACGTCTACTACTTCCTGGCTCTGTAAATCTCGGTAACCCACTTCATATCTCTGGTCATCATTTTCCACATCTGTTATATTTGTTCATTCATTTAGTGTCATCTGTTGAGCTCTGTGTGCCAGGCACTAAAATAGGACCGGGGGATATTAAAAAAATAAGGGGGGGGATCAATCCCTGCCCTCCGGCTTATAGTCTGTGGGGAAACAGCATTGAGCATCTGTCATAAAAGGAAGATGATACAATTCATACCAACAGAGAGGAACAAAGAAAGCTTTCCTTTAGTCTGGACAAAGGATACTTCTCACCGCTATTAATGGCTGCATGGACTAGAAAACACAGTAATAACCCCTGGAACTGCTCTCCAGGCCCACAACTACCTATGAAAGTACCCTTTTACCAGTGACACCTCCTGATTAGTATGTTGATTTAATAAGTCCCTTAAGATACTTCCTTCACCATGCTGAGGGATTGCAGGAAATTAACATTATCTTGGTCCATTTCTGCTGTCTGGAAATTTTCCCTACATGTCTGCCTGCCTACCAGGTATGTAGGTGGTGGTAATAATACCAGCATACCAGCATAACAGCGGACAGTTATATTCTGTGGCCTCCTCTAGCATGCCTGGACAGACAGCCAGACAGTCAACAGATATCAAAGTGCAATTGTGTAATAAAGCTATTTTGATCCCGAGTAAAGAAGGTGTGGCAGTCGTGGAGTGTTGGGGAGTAGGATCTGGGGAGATTATCAGGAAAGGTTGCATTAAAGGAGATAGTGTATGCACTGAGTTTTAAATACGAGTGGAAATTTTCTGTTCAAATTAGGATAGAAAAAGCATTATAAACAGAAGGAGTAGCATGATCAATATCTAGAGAACTCTTTATACCATGTTGAGCAGTCTCAACTTGATCCCCTTGACTTGGGGGTAATACCATCTGTCTGTAATGCTATTTCTCTCTGCATTGTCTCTTCCACTACACCTACATTTACAATGTACAGCTTGCAATGCTTATTAGTCCTCTGGTCATTATTTAGTGTTCTCCCAAATAGGATTCACTAGGTTATTAGAGGTGTAAGGTATAAAAAGA
Source organism: Talpa europaea (assembly GCF_964194135.1). Taxonomy (NCBI): domain Eukaryota; kingdom Metazoa; phylum Chordata; class Mammalia; order Eulipotyphla; family Talpidae; genus Talpa; species Talpa europaea. The sequence goes on from NC_140074.1 coordinate 127,298,990, forward strand.
AAAATACAGAAAGTGTATTGGCTCATGTTTGTATCTCACGTTTTGCATAATGTGTTAGTATAGTAATGTTACAGATTTACACAGGTACACTGGGTTGCTTGCCTAAGCTTTTAATGATAGGAGTATCCAGTAAAGAAGTTTAGAGATCAAAACTTCAGAAGTCACTGAAGAATTTAAGCAGAGGATTAAGAATTGGAAGACAGACTGGAGGCTGGGTGACTAGTTGGGAGTTTTCTCGATGAGAGGTGATGAGGGCCTTAACTAACGCATTGGCAGGGGAATAGGTGGTCTGGCAGTGACAGAAAGAGAGTAGGTTAATTCATGTGTCACAGGCAAGTGGATATCAGATGAGTGTTCAAATATAGGACATATAAGCTCTCTTTTGGAAATAAAGATTTGGGAGTCACATGGATGGTGATGGATACCAGGGATGAAAATGAGATTTTAAGGAGGGGGAGTAGAATGAGAACTGATAACACTGAGGAAGGTGGAGGAAATAGAACTAAAAAATAAGACTGAGAAAATGGGCCAAGAATGATAGGAAGGGGAGGGACCAAGAGAAAGTGGTATTTCAGGAGCCAGGAAGAAAAAGTAACCAGTAATACTTAACACCTGGATTGTATTTGAAAGGGCAAATCCTTTTAAATCACCCTATGAATCTTAGTTTATTTTTTTCAAGATGTGAATGTGGCTCTGCAACATAAATGGGCTACTGACCATAGATCTAGAAGACTGAGTCCACATTGCATAATCCTGCAGCTGGACATGGACTTTGAGATCAGGGAATCCATTTTAGAGATGGAACACATGAGCTGCTTGCGCAGTTAGTGGCAGAGTCAGACATGATTTGGTGGCAGCACTGAACCAGGCAGGCTTCTGTCATGTTGTGGCAGGATCAGCTGCACAACTGTAGTCCCGCTGCAGCTCCTGGGAGCTGTGAGGTCTCAGATCCACAGAGAGAGTAGCTTTGCTGGGTTGGGTTCAAAGAAAGGTCTCACAGCTCACCCAGAGAAGCAGGGATCCATTATCAGGATCACCCAGTGAAGTCAAAAGGAACAGGTTTTGCCAGGGCTGATGTAAAAGCCAAGAGTTTTAGGAGCTGAGATCAGAGGGAGAGCATTCGGTCAGCTGACAGGAGGTGGAGAGATCACAAGCTGCTCTGAAGCGCCTCTGAAATGCCCGGATTCTCAGACTGAGTCACTGCACTGTGAGGAAACTCCAGAAGAGTCTACCATCACACCTGGGCACTACCACTTACACTGCTTGAGAGACCTCTAAGTAGAATTTGTCCAGGCTGACTCACATTCTCTCTATTGTCCTTTCTTGATTTAATTAATTTGCCTTGACTGAGTAGCTTATGCAGCATTTACAAATTCAAAATGGAAAAATATATACGGTAAAATAAATTCTTGAATGGGCAATTCATGAACACTTTTCAAAAGTAAATGAATGAAAATAGATGATACAAAGAAAAAGCAATCTCTCTCAAGATGGAAATAGATCTCCAAGAATTCTTTGATTTATCTCTTTGTACCGTCTTCATTTACTAAATCCTTTCTTGTGCTTAAAGGAGAAATACAAAATAAAGAAGACAGAGTCCTTCCCTGGAAGAGCTCACAGTCTCACCAGGCAATTTAGCAAGTTCATAAAGCTTTGCAAATGAGATAATTGCACTTATCTGGTTATCTGCCCTGCACCACCTGACAGAAGACTGCGCCTGAAGGAAGCAGGGAAGTTTCTCTAGAAGGAAGGGCTGAGAGACTTGGTGTGTCCATCCCAGCTACCACATCTGAAGTTGTTTCTAGCCAGATTCCTCTCATGGAGCTGAAGCCATTACACTGAAGAAATGGGAGTCTTGGAAAGAGAGAGTATAAACGAGGAAAGAGGAGGGGAATTGCTGGAAGGTGACTTCCTGGTGGGATGCCGTCGGGGGCTTGTAGACAGACGACTCGCTTGAAGGATAGGAAGTAAGAAGATGCAAAAGGCAGTCTTCATTTGCCCAAAGAGGTGTGCGGGGTGGTAATGGTTAAATTATAGTCACCCAGGGACCCAAAAGCAGAAACAACTCCCTATTAGGAAAATAAACCCCAAAACTGAGAAGGTTGCAGTTCAGCTTCTTGAGGCTATAGACGTGAGGGACATGTAGACATATAGACGTGTAGACGAGCTGTTCTCTCTGGGCTGAGGGCACTGCTGACGCCTCTCTATCTCGTCTGTTGCCTGGTCCTACCTGAGAATGCTATTCCCTCTCCTGTACCCCAACCCCAGCCTGGTTGCCCCCATGAGCTGTCTGTATGGGTGTCCTCACAAATTGGGCTAAAGATTGGCTGTCAGGCTTGAGGGTCTGACCGTTTCCGGCCATGTCAGATTACAGCATCAAGGAGACAATATGAGCTTTTGGGCCTGGAATTTGGGAAATTTCAGCATCTACTTTTAAAAGAAGGGTCATTTTCACTAAAATGTGATTTTGTTGTATATAGAAATACGAACATGTTCAACTAAAAATGACCTAGTTTTAATTTTTCTGTGTATGGCTTATTTTAGGGTAAAGAATTGAGCACAGAGTTAGATGCTTTCTGGGAGGAGGTAGGTATTAGATCCGATTTTACAGAAAGGAAGACAGAGCCAAGCGGTATAGCTCTTACGTGAAAAGGCTGGGATTTGAACCCAAATCTATCTGACTTCAAAGTCTGTGAACGCCCTCTCCCCTGTACGCCCTCTTGAAATAAATTATAAGCATTGGTGGGAAAACCTTTTCTTGCTACTACCCGCTAGTGACTTGTGGTTAACATTCATGAATATTGTGAGGGTAATTTCACAGAACAAATCAAATTGACATGTCAGAACTATTTAGAAGGGCAAATAGTTTGGGGACACTCTGAGTCCCTCCCCCAAATCCTAGCAAAGCGTCCCCTGGTACTTTACATGCGGTATTGCAGCTCTTTCTGAGTAGGTATTCATGTCATGCTGAAGCTAGAGCTGCAGTTTTTCCCTTCAGCAGCTCCCTCTGAAACCCTACAGCAGCCCGTGGTTGTTTAGATGGAGCTCAGGAATGTTTTCCAACATTAATTTGGTTTGACATGACTCGGTGCACAAATTAATTATTCAGGCACATATTGTTCATGTACATGAAAAGAAAGAAACAGTCGCGAATGGCGTTGTCCTCACTACCACATGTGAATTGTAATGTTACTAGCAATCAAGCCATTAGAGAACAAAAGCTGGCAACATACAGTAACTCTGAATTTGGCCAGTCCCACAAAATTAGCATAAATATGTGAAGCAATCAGAATAGTTTAGGGCTTCCTAGCGAAGTGTCCATATTCTTATCTAGTTCTGAAAGAATGTGGAATAAACTCTTCATTTAACCAACTATAAAAATATGCCTGTTATGCAGTTATAATCATGTGTCATTAATCAGAAAATACTGCAGAAACTCTGACAAATTAAAAACACAAGGATGTGTGTGCAAGGATTTTTTTCAGCCATTAGAAAGCCGCTTCACCTCTCAGGCGAGCCTCTTTATGGCAACTCCTTGCTTGGTGTACTGACATCTTCAAAGGCTCTGACATCTGTCGGCCTTTGAACTACCATTAAAAAATATTATCCCATTTCCATTCTTTTATGCCCATTTTTTTAATTATAGCCCTTCTTTCAAGTTGGGAACATGGTTGGTTTAAATGATGCTGTCCTTTCGTTTTCAGCCACCCAGCTGCGGTTTGAATAAATTGATGTAGAATCAAAGGCGGGACTTTAAAGGAAAAAGGTTTGATGGACTTGGACTCCGAACCAGATGAGGTTTTATGATGAAAAGGGTTTAATCCCAGCACAGGCATTGCTTCTATCAGTTGAGCAGTACAAAGCAATTCATATATATAGGTTCACGCGAAATGATCTATTTTTTTAACAGCACAGATCTCTTCAGGACTTGCAAATGTGGCATTAGCTAATATTCAGAGAGCTGATTTCCTTTCATCCACCAGAAGCTTATGATTATAGTACAGTTCTCGAATTGGAAATGAGAGCTGCAACACAGATTTAAAGCTGTGCTGTCTGATTTGTATTCAATATACATGTCACTGCGGGACAGGCTAGTCTGGGCCAAGCTGGTTCAATACAAGGAAAAACAGTTTCATCATCTGAGATTCTTAGTCAAAAATATCACCAGTTAATTAAAACAGCAGTCTCATGACGATTAGCGAGGTGTTTGCTTGATTGGTATCTCTTAAAATTTGACAAGAAGTGTTTGAAAACGCGTCCTCTCTTTTACTACATATTCTTGCAGGGATAATGTGTTCAAGTGCATTGCAGGGTGGTGAAGTAAATTGAAAAACTCGAATCATTTTTCTTAAAAAAGAAAACTACCTAATTTTGAAAAAATTACTCATTTTGCTTTAAAATATTTCCCATCAGCTAGTTGTTGACCTGGCTGGTGGTGGGGGAAGGGGGATCATTTATGAGAGCAGAGCCTTTGTCAGTATACTGTTGAATGATAAATATTATCTTGAGCTAAATAGTTACATCACTAGATAAGTAGTTTTAATTACAAACCTAGAACAGAGATCTAGGTCTACTTTAAAGTAAAAAATGATTATTTAAAATTTTTCTAATAGTTATCCAGAATAAAGAGTGGTCTCGTGCCCTTAGAAAAATTTTATAAGATAATGTGCACCTGTTTTACAGTAGAAATTTTTTTTAAGATTTATTTATATAAGAACTGGGGTACAGTCAAAGGCGTGGGAGGGTGAGAAAATTCACCAGAGACAGAGTGGGGAGCAGAACAGGCAGATGGACAGAAGACACTGCTGAGGGGAGCAGCGGGCGAGGCAGGAGAGGTCTGCCGTGCCATGTGGGTTTCTCCCTGGCCAGCCGGGAATCAAACCCGCTCTGCAGAGTCTGTGGACAGCTTCACAGTGCAGCGCTCAACCCGCTGCACCACCAGGGAGGCCCTTTTACAGTAGAAATTTGAAGTCTGCTTTCCCAGAATGAAAAATGGCTCTTCCATTTACTTGGAAGGTTTGGTAACATCATATAGATTTTTATATTCTTCACTATTTTTTATCTTCAAATAGAATTTTTATTTTAAACTACAAAGTAATATCCAAGACACCAGTTGAAGAAATTCTGAACATGTATACTTTTTAATTATCAAAATAGGTAAACAAAAAAGGAGCAACACCCCCTTAAATCTTTCTTGCAAAGGAGTCTGTTGCCTGACTCACAGTCTAGAATGTTTTCCCTTCCCCTATATTCTCCTTAAGAGGAAGCATGAAGTAAAACACTTTCATATAGGATTTAGCAGGAAATTCATTTTGCCTATGCCTAACATATTTTTTGTAGATTTGTAAGAGTTTACTGAGTTCCTTGGAAGATGTTGGATTTCTCGCACTGTAATCATCACGGCTTTCACTCTGGAATCCTATTATAGCTCCACTTTTTATTACACTGTGACCAGGCGATCTTTCACTGCTTTTAGCCATGTGGTCAGGTTTTCATCACTGAATATATCCCTTTTGCTTTGTCCTACTGAATTATGTCTGTATCTTCTCAATTAGCCCTAGTTTTTTTCTTGCTCCTCCCACTTCATCATCTGGGTTTCTTGTTTCTCTGTTGGCTCCTCTGCATTACCCTTAATGTTAAATTCTGGCCACTTCTTTTTTCCCTCGTCTTCATTCTTCCGTTGAGTGATCATCCACATGTCAGTGGCCTTAAATAATAACCATTTGCTAATAACCTCCAAGTTCCTCTCTCTCATCGGAGAACCGAACACAAATATCCAGCTGCCTCTTGGCAACTTCTCTTAGCCAGTTCACAAACACTTGAACTTCGTATACCCTGAACTGAAACCTCCACTCTCCACCCGCAACCCCATCTTCTCTATGCCTCTATGTAGCTTAACTATGTACTCAGTGTTCAAGCCAGAATTTGGAAGTCGTTCTTGACAGGCTTCTGTCTCTTACTCCATCCATAAACACTAGATGGTCAACCTCCAAATACATCTGTTCTCTTCCTTCACTCCCATGTTTCACCTGGCCCTCTACTGGGGCCTCCTAGTGGACAGTCTTGCTTTCTCCCTTGTTCCTCTCAATAGTCATATGACATTGGTTCAGAACAACATGTACTAAAAGCCTTCTTACTTCAGGCGTGTTGCTAACTAGTCATGTTACTGTGTATTGGATTAGAAAACTCCCCAGCTTGAAACCACTCTAAGTTCATGCTTAGGATGAAATCCAAACTTCTTAGGTTGGCCTACAATACCCTGCCTGATCTGGCCCTGTTGTGGCATCCCCACATTTCTCCAGCTGTTCTCCCCCTGCCATATATCTTTGTTTTTTTTGTTTTTTTTTTATTTTTATTTTTTTTATAGAGGCATGCTTTATTTATTTGTTTGCTGGTTTGTTTGTTTGTTTTGTTTATACATGCACTGGGTACAGTCAGAAGCGCGGGAGGGTGAGAGAATTCACCAGAGCCAGAGCGGGGAGCAGAGCAGGCAGAAGGACCGAAGTACACTGCTGAGGGGAGCAGCGGGTGGCAGGAGAGGTCTGCACACCATGTGGGACCCTCCTCTGGTGGCCGGGGAGCAGCCGGGGATCGAACCGGCGCCGCAGAGACCGCGCGCAGTTTCGCAACCCAGCGCTCAACCGCTGCGCCACCGGGGAGGCCCCCCCTGCCATATATCTTTGAACGACACTGGCTTCTTTTTAGTTGCTGAAATACACTGTACTTGAGCTTGTCCTCCAGCCTTGTCCACACTGGTCATTGGAACTGGGAGACCTTTGTTCTAACCCTTTGCATGATTATCTTCTTCTCCTTCTTTGAGCCTAATCACTCAAATAGGCCTCCCTACTGACTCTTTGTAAACAGGTCCCCCCCTGTTGTTCTCTGTCAGAGCACCTTGTTTGTGAACTCCCTTGCTTTTTTTCAGTTTGTATCATATGTTTATTTTTTTTTTTTTTGGTCTATTTCTTCAAGTAGACTGGAACAAAAGGGACTTGATCCATTTTCCACACTTCTGTGTACACTGTATCTCAAAGATTTCTGGTACAAACTATGGTCTCAGCAAACATTTATGGACATCTGCATTGAGAAAGGCAGATTCATGGAGCAACAAGAGCAGAGTCATAGGACAGCCAGTCTAGGCCCCTTCAGGGAGCCAGTAGTGACTTCACACTTGGCTTAGATTCCAGGGGAAGAGGCTGACAGTCACCACCCTCTTAGAGAAGCCACCAGTTCATTTCAGTTTATTAGTTTAGTTTGTCCTTTGCTAGATGACATTGTCAGCTACTTATCATCCCCATCTCTTTGAGTTCTCACAGAATTTCTAATACAGAACAACAAAAATACATGTACAGGAAGAGTACGGTAATTACTATAATGTCATTATTTACATGTTAGTGTCTTCCAGACTTACTACACCAAATGTATCTTTGCATCCCAAGAACATGCCAGAGAGCCTGGCCCAAGTACCGATGCTTAATCAGTGAATGAATGAACACTAGTCAATATATTTAAATCTTTTTCACAGTTTGGTCTATGTCTTGGCTTTGCTTGTTCCATATCATATTTTTTCAGCTTCAGAGTTCTAAAACATGCCGGGGATGTTTATTAACTCTCCAAATAATAATGACTTTAGAGGATTGGTTACCATCTTGGTTATATAAGCAAAATCATAGACTATTCATACAACATGTACTGAAAGTCTTCTTAGTTTCAGGTGTGTTGCTAACTAGTCATGTTACAAACTACCAAAGATGCAAAAATGAGTAAGATACACTCAGTCAGAAGGGTAAAAAACAAAGAAACATAAATCAAAAATAATGGGAGAAACTTTGTGTTACAGACAGAATGAGTGGTGATGATCTGTGAAGGAGGCCTCAGCCACCCTGGAAAGGTCAGTGGGCAGGTGTCTTTCAACAGTGCTCTTAGGCACTGCCCTTGTAGAGTTTTCTCATGACTAAAGGGGTATAATTTTTCTCCTTTCTTATTTTTTTTTTTAAGATTTATTTATTTATTTATACATACAAGCACTGGGTCAGAAGCGCGGGATGGTGAGAGAATTCACCAGAGCCAGAGCGGGGAGCAGAGCAGGCAGAAGGACCGAGGTACACTGCTGAGGGGAGCAGTGGGCGGCAGGAGAGGTCTGCGCTCCATGTGGGACCCTCCTCCGGTGGCCGGGGAGCAGCCGGGGATCGAACCGGCGCCACAGAGGCTGCGGGCAGCTTCGAAACCCAGCGCTTAACCGCTGCACCACCGGGGAGGTCCCTCTCCTTTCTTATTTTTTAATTTTTGTAATAAATGCAAAATTATCTATATATAGTTCCCCCTGCAGAAGCTACTGTGTCCATATGAAGCAGGAATTTAACCAGCAAATGTTCCTTTTTTAGTTCTTAGCTCAAAGACACCAGGATTGGCCAAGGGATGAATTATACTCCCATGGTATGGAATAATATTCCTGTCCATCCTTTATGTTAAAATCTTCAAAGGGAGGGAGGTTGGTGTAGAAAATGTCTTTCTTTTTGTGGTCTGGTAGTGGTCATTGAGATTGGCATGGCTTACCTTAGAAGCTTTCTAGGTGCCTCTCTGGTATATAAGCTAAATTTAAAAATGTAGAAATCCTACTTTCATACTCCTGAAGTGTTGCCACAACGAGGACAAATGTGGTGACTGTGTCCTGGTGAATTGCATATGACAGGGCCATGGCTTGTTCTTTTTATCCACAGCCAATGGGTATGATGTTATAATTAAGGATAGTTAGTTGGCAAAGGGAGCACAGTCTGAGATCATCTTCAGGAACTCCTTTAGCTCTTTTCCAGGCAATAAATTAACGTTTAGGGGTAAAATAATAAGACAGTTGTTTGAAGCTATGTCTGATGACCAAAACGAGCACACACACACATCCACGTGCGCATGCACACACGCACACACAGAGCCTTTTCTCTGCTCTGCCTCTGAAGTTAATGTGTGAAGTTGGCTGCATCTGTTCTCATAAAAATGATACAAAGGCGGAAAATGCTTCAATAAAGTAGCCTAGCTCTGTGCTCCAGAGAGCCTTCGACTTCCTGTTTTGTTTCTACCATAATCATAAACTTTCTCATCTGATACTGAGTATGGAATCAATAAATACTATTCAGTAGTCAAAGACTGAGGTTGAGAATCTGATTTTATCACTTAGCTAAGGAAAGTTAAGACGATGAGCTGATATCTTGCACCAGCTCCGCATCTCACTGTGATCAGAGGTCTGTGATCCTGCCAGACAGCTCAGTCTTCCCACCCCCAAGGCTGGGTCTCACCCTAAATCACGGGCCTCAGAAACCCTTTCAGTTCTTGATCTGTTTCTCAAATTTTTCTTCATTTTGTCTTTCATTTAGTATTTTTGTTGATTTTCTTCCCTTTTTGCTGAATTTTCAAACTCTAAGATCTTTTTGTACTTTTTCTATTTATTTTCCAGAGTATCTTGTTTTCATTTTGTAGGTGTAATAAATTTCCCTCTCTCCAAATGGATGAATTAGAATTTCTTTTTTTAGTCCCAGTGCCTGAATTCTCTCTTCCTTTCAGGGTCGGTTTTTCGGTTGATCTTTCTATTTCTCCTTCATATTTACTTCTCTTGACTTTCCTTCTAGGTCTGGTGATTCTTACTTTCTCTTCATATTAACATAAGATGAATGGTGTATTCATTTCCCATATTGCTGTTGTAACAATTTACCATAAATTTGGGGACTTGAAACAGCAGAAACTTATTATCCCATAGTTTTGAAGGTGAGAAATCTGAAATTAGTCTTACAAAACTAAAATCAAGTTATTGGTAAGGAGATTGCTTCCTGTGGTCCCAGGGAAGAATATGTTCCCTTGCCTCTTCCAGCTTCTGGAGGCCACCTGCCACCTGCCTTCACTGTGCCTCTGACCCTTGTCCTCCCTCTCCTCAGGCCCTGGGATGACATCAGGCCCACATCACACACCAAGACACTCTCCCATCTCAGAATTCTTAATCACCTCTGCAATGGTCCTATTACGGTGTAAGGGAACACATTCATAGCTTCTGGGATTAGCATGTGGACATCTTTGGGGACTGGAGACATTACTCAGTCAAGCACAGTCACACTTGTGGGATAACTGACTTGTGTAGAGAGAATCTCTCTTTCATCCCACCTTCTAATATGGCTCTTCTTGGGTGGGGAATCCCGTGTGGGTTCTGGGATGCAGTGGGGATAACCTTAGTACTGAAAGATAGGTTAGGATCCAGAATCCTTACATGTTGAAATGAGGAATGCTTCATTCTGGGCATGCAGAATTCATACTGGAAATCACAGGTTTCCCCTAATTGCTCATTATTTATTTTGGGGGGTGGAGTGGGAAGTTGAAGATGGAAAGGGAGAGCCTCCTGTTTCCACGAGGACTGCCTACAATCTGTAGGTCATGGTGAGTCCATCTCCTCTGCACACAAACCTTCAGGGCTTGTTTTACCTTCTTCATAGTAACTGGATCCCAAGCATCCCGAAGGGTTGTGATGGACTCCCAGCTTTGTTGTCACCTCCCAGCTCCCAGCTTTCACAGCCCATCTTATCCCCCAGCTCTCCATCTAGTCCTGTCTTACTTCCCATCCACCAGAAATGTATTGAAAGCAATTCTCAATTGTGAATGTCTCCCAGACATGCCCGCTCTCATTCTCTTAGCTTGTGTGACTAGCTTTTTCTTGTATAGCTGTAGTTTTATTTTATTCAAAATCACTTCTTAACAATTCACTAAATTAGTTAAAGGTCATTGAAAGCAAACTTCTTAATACTTCTAAGTAATATTCACTTAAAGATGTAAAAAAAATTACATATAATGACTAAAATACTATACTCAAGGAGTGAATTATTGGGTAAAAGCTCTTTGCTACTTTGTATCTCATCACATCAAATAATTTCATGCATTCTAATTTTTAAACTAATGGCTACAGAAATTAACTGGAATGAAGGATCACTAGACATATTAATAGAAACCCAGCCTGCCACTTCCTTTGCAATTTTACATTACAAAGTAATGTGTAATTGCAAAACACATTATCAAAAGCTCAGTTGTGTGTGGTATTGTCATGGTTGGGGTTATTATAAAAATAGCACTGATACAAGGATTAGTCAGCATGTGGTTTATTGGGGAGGAAATTCCAGGACTTAAGTGAAGGAATGGGGAGTATTAGACAGGGAAGGAAAGAGGCAGTAACAGGTGTCCTGTTGAGTGAGTTTAAAGAACAGGGGATACTCCCTTCTACTGATAACCTGAAATCTTTTAGAACACAACACACAATCATCCCACCAAAAAATGGGCTCTGGAGCAGTTTTCCATGGTATCCCAGTCCTTTTGGTCCGATGATCGGAATTGGGAAATCACAAGCCATCAGGTGCTGTGTCCATCATGAGTCCTTCTACACATTTGGCTTGTTTATGTGTATTGGAAAATTTTAAAAAACACTTGAGTAAAAAATTTTCATGAAGAAAACTTTTGTCAGTAAAATGGGAATCTTAATTGCTACTTGCAGGGTTTAAAAGTAAAACAGATACCTTAATTCATCTTTCAGCACATCCGTTTTATCAATCTTAATGGAAATGGCAATAATTATAAGGATTTCAAATAAGTCTGTGAAGCTGCTTGTGAAATGCTGAAGCATGTGGAATGCACACAACATACAATGTTCTTCCTAAAATGCAGAATTGATGTGCAGAGGATTGTTTAAGTGATGTGGTTTGCATTATATATCACATCTTAATTAATAGCATCCACTTTGTTATATACATTTAATTGTAATGATACAGAACTGGGAAAAGATCTTTCCTATGGCTTATGAAATTAATATGTGGTATATACCCACGTTCAAGGCATTTTGCTGCACAAACAATGAAAACAAACAAGCTCTTTAGATAAGTTTCTGCTAATAAAAATAACATGTACTTTCTGATTTCCTCGATAACATCCTTGGTTAGGTTTCTGCCTCTTTATTGGCTATTTTGCTTTGGAACTACATAGAATAAAACTAAGGTCATAGAGTTCTGTATCCATAGCAACGTGTATTTCTGTTTCAACACTTCACAGGTATTTATTCTTAGTCTAATAATTTATTAGGATTTACAGGTTTCTTGGGGATATATGGCTCAATAAACGACCTGGCATAAATCTGATAAGCTCAGTACTTTTGGGAAATGGCAGAGGGAACAAACCAGAATCTAGGTAGCTAGGTATTAATATTAATATGAATCGTTAATTTTTTGGAGGGTCAGAAATCCAAGTAGGTCATTTTTAAGGATAATGAAGTCAGACCAACAGTTCAGATAAAGAGCTTTGAGAGTCCAAGTAGTTAAAACAGGAGATAAAAAAGGATGTAGTCACATAAATTCAAAGAAACTAATCACAAAACCAGATCTGAGGAGGAGGTAGTAACCTTGCTTGAAGCCCAACCCCTGGATGATGAAGCAAACAGGTATCAGAGATGGAGAGTAACAAAGAGGTTTAGTCAGGCAGGTAAACCTGACAGGCCACGACCAAAGTTCATGACTGTGAGCCTATCTGGGAGGTAAGATCTGTTTGTTTTTTTTTTAAAGATTTATTTATGCATGCAAGATCTGTTTGGGCTCAAGCCTTTTGGGTGTGCCCTTCCTCAGCAGCAAATGAACCTGTGAGTGAATGGGCAAGTGCCAGCTTGTGCTTGAGGGTAGGTAGGAGAGAGGATGAAAGGACTTTCTGAACAAAAAAAAATCCCATAAATCATCAGTGTCATGTAATGTCAGGTAACTTTATTCTGTAGACTGAGCAAGTACAACAGACAGCTAGGAGGCCACCAGTAGGTTAACAGGCAGTGGGAAATTGCTGCTTACTGAGCAGTGTAAGTTTCAGGAAGTTAGATGGACAGATTTGTTTCATCACAGTATGGTTTTAGCAGAGATTTGCATTAAATTGTATAGACCACTTTGTCAACAAAACTCAATTTTAAAATACATTTCATGTTTAGTTAGTGAAGAAAAACAATTCATATCTTTTATAAGACTTGGCATAAAAATGTTGAAGCTAATTGAAATATTTAATTTTTTTGTTGTTCATTAAATTTACTGACAGCATTTTTCTTTGATTTTGAAAATCCACTGATATCCACAGTCCTGATCTAGGTGACTTTCCCCCAGTTTGTTTTAAGAGTTATAAGTAGGATCAGTGTGCCTATAGCTAAGCACCTGACTAGCTAAGATGTATAACTTAGATTTCGTAATTGTCTTGTTTTACCAGATGCAATAATACCTTGAAAAGAGCTTAGCTTTATACTTAGTATGAAGAATCTTTAAAAATGATAGTCTAAGTTCTTCTATAAATAAAAACCTTTATTTTATATTGTAACATTATTATGAGTCATGTTTCTTGTGTCTTGGTTATTATAGAACTATTTATACTTTTGAATATACACTTGAGTATATTTAAAAACAACCTTTTTTATGCCAACTCTAATAATGCCTCAGCTAAAACCCCACAAAAAAGTTAATATAATTGAAAGTAATTTTAAAGTGGAAGACTAACTTATATGGTTTATATTTGTAAGCAAAGGCAAATCATGTCACCATGGGTTTTGTTAGTGTATTTTTTTCTAGTTATTTGCATTGGCTTTGCCTACACAATTTCCTTTTATATTAAGTAATTGGAAACTTCGTTTATAAATAGAGAAATAAAAGCAGCAAGTAACAGATAATGTACAAAAGTACAAATTGTTCTAGTAAGTTATTATTGCACAGTCTCATGGGGTTTCTGTGTTGATGTCAAAATCATCCAAGATGCTTTTTCACAATTGGAGTCTATTAAGAGCAAGGTGCCCGCCCTCTCTGTCTTAAGGCAATACCCTAAATACACCTCTTAGTGTCAGAACACTGAGAGGTGGGGAGACCTACCTGGACAGTGAAGCTGTCTTTGAAGATGATTGGCGAGGTGCCAATGTACTGATGATATTTACCAGCACAGTCTTCATGGCATTAGAATGGATTCCCTTTCATGTGGATACTTATTTTGAGCTGCTTTTCACATTCCTAGAAATAGATCTACCAAGAATTATACTGTTGTATGCAATAAATGAAAAGAGATAGATATTAAATTAGGTATCCTCAATTGCAGTCTGGTGTTTGGTGTTAAAAAAAAAAAGACTATAGTGTTAATATTCATTTTTCATATTTATTCCTTTAGACAAGATTATTGACATATTTTTTCTTTTGAAAACTTAAATTGCAAATGTGATTCCATTTTTTTTTTCCCATGGCACCAACTTAAAACATCTCATGTCATCCTTCTGCGTTTTAATAATTAGTTGCACAAAGTGCACATGACACACAAGTATGCAGTGGGATGGAGTTGCTATTAGAAGCACTAATAACTGGGGACGCTCAGCATGTCCATTCTGAAGGAGGCAGCCGCTGAGTCATCTTTGACTAGAGCAGGACTGTCCTCCCTTTCATCAGCTCATTGTTAAAAATGTAGTGATTTGTGCTTTGGCGTGCTCTAGATTTTCTTTTATTTCATTAAGCAGCCAGAACTTCTGAATACCTTGCTTTACTAAAGTCATATTGTTGTTGGCACAGTAATTAGTGTTTTCTGAATGGCACTAGGAGTGCATGTGGGCTCTTGTGACCTGGAGTGTGCGCAGAATGTTTGGACAGAGTGGCTAATTCAGAACTGGCAGAAAACCTAGGTCAAAACTTTGCTTTCCTGGAAAGGGGGAAGTAGAGTAAGTAGGGAGAGTGTTGAAAATCCACTTTCCAATTACTTGAATGTCACTCTTTATAGAAGAAGGTTCGTAGGGAAGAAGAATTCAGCTTGAATTTTATCCTTCTTCGAAGGCCAGAGAGGTCACCTGTCACTCCTGGAATCACACTGTCAAGAAAATAGTTTTAAGTGTTTCTAGATGCTGCAAATAACATCTTCCTGACATGTAGTCCTTGTGTTTGGTAGCCCTGATGTTGCACTAAAGTGAGTTATGGAAAATATATCTGTGTTAGCTTTTTAATATCCATATTTTGCATTTTTCAAGATGAGATTATTAAAAGTGCTATTTGATGAAAGTGTCTAACTTAGTGTCATCATTCTCAAGTGGAATATTTCCATTTGAATCTGGAAGATATGGTCATATTTATATTTTGTGCCACTGTTATTTACTTATATAGTTTAATCTATAAAATAGATGTTATGCATAATCATTTAAAGTGTAGTAGACATTTCATTTGCAAATTTCAAAAATAAACCAATGTGCTATGAATCTTCTCCCCCTTTAATTTTAACTTAACCTAAAAGCAAATTGCTATGAGTTTTTACTCATTTTCCTCAAGACCTATTTTCAATGAGATGATTTGGTGGTTCTTTTAGAATAAAACTGGAAATTTCAACATCAGTTATGAATTTTTAGCAGTGTAGTCATCACTCACAAAAAACAAATGCAACCATGTTTGCCAGTTCATGTGACTCATAAAATGTTCCACTTCTTTTGAAGTTTTTTCTTCAGATAGGCATGGGAATTAATGAGTACTTTTCTCTTGTACTTTCACCCTATTGCTTTGTGTTTTCTCCCTAGAGTTCTCTCTCCTTTTGAAGGTAAAAATACTTTTTCTTTCTTGACGTAAGTCCTTTGTAGTACGCACCAAAACCGAGCATTAACTGTTCTGAAATTTTTAATCAGATTAAGGTTTTCCTGCCTTTCCTATATGTTAAGCTCTGTCCTCTCTTTCATCGTGCAATTCGTAAGAAGTACCACATTTAAATTCTGTGTTTAGAATGCCTTCCAGAGATATATTGCTCTTTTGGAATGGGGGAATTTAAGCCACCTCCTCATAATTGCAAGTTGCAGTGGAAATATTTTCACTGAATCACATTGTAGACTAATGATTTTAATTTTAATTACTAGGCATAGTAACCCAAGCAAGAGCCTAAAAATACAAATTTACTTTGACTGTGTTTGTTTGAATATATGCAAATATGCATATTGGATCTCGATGAAGTTTCTCAATTACTTGTAAAGGTAAATCTGCTGACCCTTACTTCTAATTATCTCTTAGTCATTTCAGGGATTTAAAAAATATTTTCCATTTAATAGGACATAGGTGTTATGAGTCAAGAAAGTTCTATTTACAGCTTAGAAGCAGCAGGTTAAAAATAGAAAATCTGCTGCCTTAGGAATCTGAGACCTGGTTTTGCACCCAGACTTTTATGTGACATTCCCTGTGTTCCGAGCAATTCTCTTTTCTGCTTCTATCAGTTTCTTGTCTTTCCTATAACCTATGGGGTACATTTTGGAAACTTTATCCCTATAAACTTACAATAAAAAGAGAAATTTCCATGCAAACACTCAGCAAGAAAAAATTACCTCACATATAAAATACTTTCTAACACTTGACTTAATTTGAAATCACTCCTTTCTCTATGATGTGAAAGGGTATGTTGTATGTCATAATTACACAATAAAATATGCTTTTTACTCTGACTGTTTAGATTAATTTCAGTTTTTAAATAACAAACATAGGACCTCATGTAAGATATACAGTTTGCATGTTATAAATTCAACTCTATAAAGTAAATGGACATATTAAATTTTTCCAAAAATATTATTTTTTATTGATCCAACATATTTTCCTCATATATTCCATATTGACTTTATAATATGTATGTTTCCCTTTGAAGTCTGAATATCCACTTCATATCCATTCTTGATAGTAAATAAAATCTGAAAAAATCATATTTTATTCAGTATATTCAGAATTTCATTTCAAAATAAAAGGAAATCTTTAATTTTAATGGGGTGAGAGTTCTAGAAGAAAAATTGTCTTATGTTTTGCTTCATAAATAACTTTGACATAGGAGTGCTCAGCCACCAAATATAATAGCAAGAATATTTTTGTCTATTTTAATTTTTAAAATATATTACCAGAATTATATAATACCAAAATTACCTAATAACAAACTAATAGTAAATGTAATATACATTATAACTAACTATATGTATTTTTAAACCTAGTTGTCAGGGTTTTTAAAAATTATTCTTAAAAAAAAACACAAGGGCCTCCCTGGTGCCACAGGGGTTAAAGTCTCAGCACTAGGAAGCTATCGGCAGCCACTGCAGCACGAGTTCAATCCCCAGCCAGGGAGCTGACCCACATGGGGCAGCAGACCTCTCTTGTTTCGCTCACTGCTCCCCTCAGCAGTGTATTTCAGTGGATCTGCCTGTTGTGCTCCACACTGTCTCTGGTGAATGTCCTCTCACTCCTGCACCTCTGGCCTATACCCCAGTTCTTGTATGCATAAATAAATAAAAGTAAATCTTTTAAAAAAACACATGAGTTAAGTTTTTCCTCTTTTCTAATAAGCTGGCAGCTGCTAGCAGTGAAAGTTACCTCCCAATATTTTCCCTTGACAAAGATCTCAGTGAAATTTTGGGGACATATAGTCCAAGTTTTGGATGATTTATATAAAAACATTTTAAATAGGAAATATATAGAAATCAAGCTAAGCTGTAATATAGTGACCTGCTTATTTAGAATCTAAAGCAAGTGGAAAGAACTATGGAAAATTTAAATGTATATGTTCCATAAAAGCAAATAGCAAATAGCAAGGATTAATGTTTCCAAAAGGACTTATAGAATATCCATTGGTCACCATAGATTAACCCCAATCCCTTAAACCCTATACATTTATATTACTTTACAATGATAATTGGTGTTTATAATAATGACCTTGAATTATTTTATGCTCCTGGAGAATTTTCAAAATCTTCAAAGTAAGCTTAAAGTATTATATGTGTATAAGCAGCAACTTGCCTTCCTCAGAACAGTATACTTATTTCTTGCTATATGTGATACTTAAAATGAGTTAATTATCTCATTTATGTACAAGCCATTGAGGCCAACTGCCCTACTCCTTCCTGTATGTGGTAAAATGAAAGGACCAAGCAAATAAAAATTGGAAAAAAAAAAAGCTAGGAAATCTCCTTAACTACAGGGGTGGATACAGGAGTACTCTGATGTCTTCATGACATAACCAGTTAAGAAATTAGATGATCATTTCTACCCATCTGAGGAGGTTTTTATTACTGGGGCATTTCAGTGTAACTTCCTTGAAATGATGAAATTTTAGACAGTGTTTCACTACCCAT
Source organism: Talpa europaea (assembly GCF_964194135.1). NCBI lineage: Eukaryota > Metazoa > Chordata > Mammalia > Eulipotyphla > Talpidae > Talpa > Talpa europaea. Next base: position 127,317,129 of record NC_140074.1, read on the forward strand.
CTCTGCATCCGTAGGGATTAACAAGCACAGCTCAGCCTTTACTCTCTACCCTCACCTGCCATTCACATAAGAAGCACAGGTGTGTTTGAATTCTGTGATGTCCTTTTCTTGAAGCCTGTATGAAGCAGTCACAATAGATGACCAAATGTTATCCACTTCCATAATGTTCTGCTTCCTAATTCTAATCTTTAAGTCCAGCCAAAGAATGTCTAGGAAGGCAGGGAATGAGCATAAAAGTCCTCAATGAGGACGAGGAGGTCAGGAGCTTGGATGCAATCTGAAGCCATTTCCTTAGAAGAGCCCTCCTCCTTGATAAACTTTGCATGTAAATAAGAACACAACTCTTCAGAAACAGACACTGAAGTCCCATCAAGAGATAGAGCTTCTAGTTCCTTAAAACATCATTCAATGTGCCATTCTCACTGGTGTCAGATGGTATCTCATGGTAGTTTTGATTTGCATTTCCCTGATTACAAGTGATGTTGAACATTTTTTCATATGCCTGTGGACCATTTGCATTTCCTCTTCAGAGAAGTTTCTTTTTAGCTCTTCTGCCCATTTTTTGACTGGATTATTTTCTTTGTTGTTGTTGAGCAACAACAAATGTTGGCGAGGTTGTGGAGAAAAAGGAACTCTTCTGTACTGTTGGTGGGAGTGCAAACTGTTCCAACCACTATGGAGAGCTGTGTGGAGATTTCTGGACCTACTAAACATAGAGCTTCCATATGATCCAGCAATTCCACTCCTAGGTATTTACCCAAAGGACACAGAAACATCAATTCCAAAGAGCACCTGCAGCCCTATGTTTATAGCAGCACTATTTACAATAGCTAAGCTTTGGAAACAGCCCAAATGCCCAAAAATAGATGACTGGATCAAGAAGATGTGGTACATATATACCATGGAATATTTCTCAGCATTCATAAAAGATAAACACATGCAATTTGCAGCAACATGGATGGTGCTGGAAGGGATCATGCTCAGCGAAATAAGCCAGAAAGAAAAAGAAAAATACCGGATGGTCTCACTCATAGCAGGAATCTAGAAAACTTAAATAAGGGACCAGGAAAATGAATATAAGAAAGTGAAAATCAAAATCAACAAAAAACTATGAACCAGAGACACTTTTTTTGGGGTGGGGGGCCGGGAGGGGAGGGATTGGGGTCAGAATGGGGGGGTTGCAATTGTATGGGGAATATAAAAATAAAATTTATTATTTAAAAAAAAATCATTCAATGAGGTGATGGATATTTGAATGGATGGATGCACAGATGGAGAGACTAACGAATGACTGACGTAGCTGACCAGTGAGTTATAAGCTACCTAATGATCAGAAGTCTTGAAAGATCTGAGATCTAGGGAAAAGCAAGAATTCACCTCCAGCTGAACACTTCTGCCTTATACCATTCTGAATTCAAACCTCCTGATCTTGCCATTTTACCACCTCGGTTTTTTCTGTATAATCCTGCCTAAACATATTGCCTGACCATATTACTCCCTGAACTAAACTGTTTACTGTGCACCAGTTGTCCTGCTTCAGAATAAAGTTAATTGGTATTTGATTTGTTAGAAATACAGTAATCATCATTGTTTCTGGTACTTTTCTTCGGAAGATAAAAGGAGTGTTTTCTAACAGGGTTAAATTCCATGTTTTCTCTGTTCATTTTATATTTAGCTTGTCGAGTTTCTTGAAATCTTTTGTTGAAATATTAATTGAATTTGCACTGATGCTGTAGATCAGTTTGTAGAGAACTGATGGAGACTTCCCAACACCATGATATACCTCTCAGTTATTTAGGTCTTATTTAATGTCTTTCAGAAAGGCTTATAATTTTTCTTTAGTATTTTGTACACCTTTTGGTAAACATCTCTAAGAATCTTTTATTTGTTGTTATAGTTGTAATTTTCTTGCCAGTATATAAAAATCACAAAATGTTGATATTCTATTCAGACACCTATATAAATTCTCTTATTATTTCTAATAATTTGTATGTTCATGTTGCTTTTTCTCTGTAGGCAATATGAGCATCCATGAATGAAGGCAGTTTTGTTCTCTATTTTATTTTTTCTTGTCATATACCTCTGAATACAAATAGTGATAGTAGGCATTCTTTTCTTCATTCTTCATAAGAGGGACATTTTAAAACTTATCAACGAGGAACACCTGAAATATGCCTTTTTTTTTTTTTTGCAAATACTTATTATCTGGTTGAAAATGGTCTCATCTATTTCTATTTTCCTAAACATTTCCATTATGAAATTTTATCAAATGTGTTTACATGTATTGAGATAATCTAAGGGCTTTTTCTTTTAATACTTTAATGGAGTAAATCATATGATAGACTTTTTCTAACATTACACCAACATTATGTCCCATCTTATTTTTTCATGATGTATTTTCACTGAATTCGTTTTACTAATTATTTACTAATAATTGTTGAGAAATATTAACCAAAGATTTGTTTTTGGACGTGGTTTTATTTATTTATTTTTAATTTTTTTAAAGATTTATTTATTTATGCATACAAGAGCTAGGGTACAGGCCAGAGATGCTGGGGGTGAGAGGATCCACCAGAGACAAAGTGCGGAGCAGAAGAGGCAGATTGACTGAAATACACTGCTGAGGGGAGCAGCGGGCGAGACAGGAGAGGTCTGCCTTGCCATGTGGGTTTCTCCCTGGCTGGCCTGGAATCAAACTTGTGCTGCAGAGGCTGCGGATTGCTTCATAGTGCAGTGCTTAATCCCTTGCACCACCAGGGAGGACCAGGACATGGTTTTAAATTGATATTATGCTGGCTTCATAAATTATGTTGCCGAATAATCCTTCTTTCTTTCTCTATCCTCTGAAAGAATTAGTATGAGTGAATTATTTGTTTCCTAAATATTTGGTGCAACTGGCCAGTACAGCCATCTGGGCTTGATATTTCATTTCTGGAAAGATTTTTGAGTACTATTTAAATTTTTCTAAAGGTTATAGATGATTCACATTTTCCAGTTTTCTCCAAGTCAGTTTTGGTGAATTTTTAATGGTTTAGCAATTTTTCCTTTTCATCTAAAATTGATATTTATTGGCATTTATAGATTTTTTATAAATGTTAAACTGCCTTGGCATTCTCTACAAATTTGTGATTGCATATTTTATTTTTATACATTTCTGGACTTGGTTTCTAATAAGTTATTTAAGCTTTTCTGTTATGTTTATAAATGAGTTGGCCAATAATTTTTGTCTTCCTGTTCTTGTTATTGGTGTTAAAATTATGAGTTCTGAAGTAGTTTGAGCATATTTTTCTTTTTCACTATTTTCTAAAAAGTTTGGTAATTTTCAGATAATTTATTTTGTTGGACCTCACCTGTAAAATGATCAGAGCTCATTGTACTCTTTGTGGGAAGATTTTATTGATTCTTTCACTTTTTAAAATTAGACTGTTTAATCATTCTATTTCTTCTTTTGGCATTTTATGTTTCCCTAAGCGTCTTTCTATTTCAACTGTGTTCTTCAATTGTAAAATTGTATGGGTGAATTACAAACCAGTGAATTAGAAGCAGGAAGGTTATCTACTTCATTTTTAGCATTGAGTGAGGGGTTGTCTCTGAAAAATCTTAACTTTAACCAGTTTCCATGAGGATCTGATGTCTAAATTCATAGTCACTCAGAGTATTCTGAAAAATTTGAAGGCTGATAACTATTTTAAAGTTATGCAGAGATCCTGATTTCTCCAGGTATCTGTCAAAGTCATATGATTGTTACAGAGTCTACTTTTAATTTCAATGGATAATGTTTCAGTAAAGATGAGACCACATTTAAAAAGAGTATCAACACACAACATGAGAAAAACAAGGTACCATGAACCAAAAGTCTTCAGAAATTTGAAATAGCATAACTGAGATCTTCAAAGACTTGAAATAGCATCAGTGGTCACAGAATAGAAAATAGTCATATGTTTAAAGATGTTAAAGGTATTTAAGATTTAAAGTAGCCAGGAAGTTAAAAAAAATTACCGAATATATATGAAAAACAATAAAACTTTTAAAAATGATAAACAAAACATTAACAACTGAGAATAACATTAAGAATTTGCATGGTACATATATACCATGGAATATTACTCAGCATTCAAAAAAGATAAACACATGCAATTTGCAGCAACATGGATGGCGCTGGAAGGGATCATGCTCAGCGAAATAAGCCAGAAAGAAAAAGAAAAATACCAGATGGTCTCACTCATAGCAGGAATCTAGAAAACTTAAATAAGGGACCAGGAAAATGAATAACTAAGAAAGTGAAAATCAAAATCAACAAAAAACTATGAACCAGAGACACTTTTAGGGGGGCGGGGGCGGGAGGGGAGGGATTGGGGTCAGAATGGGGGGGGCTGCAATTGTATGGGGAGTATAAAAATAAAATTTATTATTTAAAAAAAAAAGAATAAAACTTAAAGGTTTTTTTCCAAAAAAAAAATAAATAAAAAATAAATAAAAAAATAAAACAAAGAATAATAAATGTTACGACCTCCAGCAGGAGGGCAAATAGACCCTTGGCTGTTGTTATGAAAGGTGTGATAATTGTTATCTTCCTACTCTAATACATATGCTTATGTACTCTCACGTTTGCTTGTAATGTATAAATAAAGGGCTGCTGAGACCCTCAGCAGGATGATGTCTGCACCCTGAAAAAAAAAAAAAAAAGAATTTGGATGGATTTGAGAGTACCTTAGAGGAAAATATGCAGAATACAGGTGAAAGGAAAAATATGAGCAGTAAAATTAAATGAAATAATAAATTCTAATATACATCTAAATGCGTTCCAAAAGGAGTGGAGAAGAATGAAACAGCAACATTCAATGTTATGACTAAGAGCTTTGCAGTCCTCGTTAAAGGCATATTCAACAGAGTAAAATGTCTCATCAGAATAAATGAAAACATGTTTGTGCTTGAAGGAAGCAAATAAACAGAAGAACACAAAAGACAAAAAGGAAAGCTTAAAAGAAGGCAGAGAGATAAACAAATTATCTTCAAATATACAACAGCTGACTATTTAATTGACACCCATAAAAATATTTTCAGATCAGTAAAAGCAGAGTGCTTGCCACTAAACTTTAAAAAAACATTGGGAAGGATGCACTTGGACTAAAAGAAAACGGTTTGACAGGAGGTGTTACTTGCAAGAAGGAATGATGAATAAGACAATGGTAGATGTGGGAGTATTCTAAACAGTTACTGGCCAAGTATAATAATTAGCACCATTGAGTTGAGAAAAACAAAGTGAATGGAAAAATCACAACTGTGGAAAATTAATAAGCCTGCAACAGGACTTAAAAAGTTTAAGTTTCTTTTAGTATTTAGGAAGATATCCAAAACAATTAACTTTGAAATTTAGAAGGGAAGTATGGGTGTTGAGGCCTCTTATTGTTACCATGAGAAGAAAATACAATGTGTCACTAAAAAAAAAAAAAAAAAAAAAAAACAGAAAAGAGAAGAAGACTGAAAGGAACATTTTAATTTACTTATGATCAAAGAAAGCAAATGATGATGATGATGATGATGATGATGATGACAGAAAATATAAGAAATCATACCAAAAAGAGAAAAGATAAAGACAATTATGTTAGCTTATACAAACTAATGGAATAAATTGGATAAATGCTTGATCTAAAAGGCAAAAATTGATTTGATTTTTTTAGATGTCAAAATATTTATGCTATTGGTAAGATGACTCTCTAAAACTTGAGGTTGCAAAAGGTTTGAACAAGAGTGAATAAAACCTACCAAGCAAATACTGTCTTCCCCCAACAAGCTGCTATGAATATCTCTTAATCTCAGACAATAAAGATTATAAGGCAAAATCAATACCAGAGATATATAGAGGCTAAGGATCACTATTTCATAACAAAAAGTCAAATAACAGTAAGATACAGAATATATTTGGACCTTAATGCCTCAAGATATATAAAGGAAAATTTATCAGAGCTTCAAATATAAATAGACAAATCTATCATTGTATTAGGAGATTTTTAACACGCATTTTAAAGTAATAATGCAAGTTCAAAAAAGAAAATCAGATGTAGAAGATTTTAACAACATAACAAACAAGCTTTAATGTAATAAACTTTTATGGAACACAGTACCCAACAATTACAGAAAATATAGAATACTTGTTTCTTAGCAATCATTCATGGGACTTCTTAAAAATCATCTATATAACTTGCTATCAAGCAGCCTCAACAATTTTCAAAGAATTAGGCTATACTCTTAGGCCACAGTTAGAAGTGAATAACAACAGGGCAAACATTAAACTCCATGTCCTAAGTTGATTGATGTTACCTCCAAATTTCATGTCAACCCAGAACCTTTGAATGTGACTTTATTTGGAAGTAGGGTCTTTGCAGATATAATCAAGTTAAAATTAGGTCATGCTGAATTAGCATGGGCCCTAAGTCCATTTTTACCAGTATTCTTAGAAGAGGGAAATTTGGACTCACAAACAGAAGAAAGCCTTGTGAAGATGGAGGAGGCATTGATATAGTGATGTGTCTACAACCCAAGGAATAGCAAGGATTGCTAGCTAATACCAGAAACTAGAATGAGACTTTGGAACAAGATTCCCCCTGGCATCCTCTAGAAAGAACCAACCCTTGATTTCAGACTTCTAGCCTGTAGATCTGTGAGAGCATATATTTCTATTTTCTTAAACCACCCAGTTTGTGGTACTTTGTTACAACATCCTTAAAAAACTAATATCCCATGTGTGTTTAGGAACTAAGATACATGTTTCTAAGTAAATTAACATGAATTCATCTTCAAAGAAAAAGAATAATAATGGGAGTTTCAATGTGTTTCAAACTAAATAATAATGAAAATACCACATATCTAAATCTAAGAGATGAAACTAAAGCAATAAAGGAGTGTTTATCATCTTAATTTTATAAATTGGGAAAGAAGAGAGTATAAAAATAAATGTGTTAAATATCTATAATAAGAAATTGCAAGGAATATAAAATAAGCCCAAAGTAAGTATAGAGAAAGACATAACTATAAGAGCAGAAATCAATGAAATAAAAAAAAAGTTCATATTGGGTGAATCTCAGAAACATAATTTAAAAATTTGAAAAAGCAAGTTACAGAAGAATACATGTAATATACTCACTACATAGATATTAGAAACAAATAAAGTTGAATAAACTGTATATGCCACAATGTTCTAGGAAATATTTTACCTCTGAACTGGGAGGTAACGGCATGGGATTGGAGAATGAGGGAAGAAGAAGAAAGGAAAGGAGAGATGAGGAAGGGAAGAAATTGTATTTATTGACTTTTTGAAGTTCTTTTGTGAGTTTCTTTTTCATATCTTCTGACCATTTTCCATTTTTAAAAACAAGGTTATTGCTGACATGGAGGCCCAGGTTCACAAGTTGAGAGAAGAGCTGATTAACGTGAACTCACAGCGGAAGCAGCAGCTGGTAGAGCTTGGTCTTCTTCGTGAAGAGGAAAAGCAAAGGGCTGCGAGGGACCATGAGAGTGCTGTCTGCAAACTGAAGGCTGAATCAGAAAAGATGAAAATCGAGCTGAAAAAGACTCACGCTGCTGAGACAGAGATGACACTGGAAAAGGTAAGCCCTCTGCCTGGATTTTTTTTTGAAATTTATTTTTTTTAAACAATATTTGCTTCCCACCACTCCCTCAGATTGAGTCCCCATAGAATTTCCTTCCCCAATAGACAACTGAACCCCATGTTTGATACTGCTGCTGTCCTCTGAAAGCAGGTGAATGTAGAATACTCTTCAAATTTAGAAACTGTTCAAAATGAACAATTTAAGTATGTTGCTATGTGTCTAAGTACCATTAAAATAATCTAGGAAACTTCCTAACTTTTCCCTTGAATTTCTTGGAAAGGTTTGTCTGGAATGTCCCAATCCATAGGAGTTAAATACATGTTGCAATGTAATATTGTCCAATGTTATACTGATTAGTAATACTTGGGCTTGGACCTACATGGTGGCGCAGGGCTTAAAGTCTCAGTGCTATCAAGCTATTGCCAGCCACTGTGGCATGAGTTCAACCACTGCCAGGGAGCTGACCCACATGGCGCAGCAGACCTCTCCTGTTTCTCCCACTGCTCCCCTCAACAGTGTATGTCAGTAGATCTGCCTGTTCTGTGCACCACTCTGTCTCTGGTGAATCCTCTCACCTGCCTGCACCTCTGGTCTACACCCCAGTTCTTGTATGCATAAATAGGTAAAGTAAATCTTAAAAATAAAAATACTTAGGTTAAATACTTAGGCCCTAAATTTTTTCTAGATTAAGACTAGGTTTCAGATCTTTCCTTGATCATCTACTAATAACTTCTAGGTTTTGCAACTTTTGGTAACAGTGTAACATAAATAATGACATATTTGCCCAGATTATTTCAGATTGGGAAAAGTTTCTTTAGATTATCTATGTTTGAAATAAATACCAATGTAATGTTTATAGATTTGGGTTGACTTATATTCCATGTACAATTTCAAGTATTCTTACTTTTGGTAGTCTGGAAAAGTAAAAATGCTTTAGTTGAGTATTGAGTGTGAGTTGTTGTCAATCATGACAGCTATGTGTCACTAAAGATCTCACCTAATGACCAGGAGAGAACCTGTACAGGTTTCCAGTATTTTTTCCCTATGCTTTCTTTATTTCTTTCCCCCTTCTCCAGTTTTTAAGGATGGTGTTAAAAAATAAACAAATGCACACTTGTTACTTGACATAACTTGAAAAAGGTAAGTTAGGAATCTTCTAGTCCTGTTTTATTTTTCTCACCTCTTTTTCCTCACCTTTATAGAGTAGACACTACATTCCAGGCACTATTCCAGGCACACACATTGCCAGCCTGTGGAACTTACTTTATAGTACCTTAATTTCAGCAGACTTTACCTTTTGCAGTGTAGCTCTGAACCCAGAAACAAATAGAAAAAGTACCCTAAAAGGCATGAGTGAGCCTGACTTCTTGGAGAAACAGCAATAAGAACAGAGTGGCTGGAAAAGGTGACTGAGCAGGAGGAGGTGATGATGTCAGGGACCAAAGCTCAGGTGATGGAACAGGCCCATAGGTCTCGAATAGGCTCTGGTTTGGCCCTCTGTGAGGAAGGAAGCCTGGTGGGTTTTGAGCAGAAGAATACCAGGACCTGACTCATATTTGAATGGCTCTTTCTGACAGCCCTGATGAGAATAGACTGAATTGAGCCAAAGAAGGAAGAAAGAAGATTAGGTCAAAGCTATTGCAAATTTAGATAAGATAGGATAGAGGCTTAGACTTGTAGAGTAGCAATGAAGATGGTAAAACTGAGCAGATTCAGGTGAGGTTCTGATAGGTTTTGTAATTGGTTTAGATGGGGGGCTGATCATGTATGTGCGAGCATGAGAATGCAAATGAGCAGTCCAGAGTGATTCCAAGGTGACTGGCTGGAGTGGGTAGATGAATGGAGTTACCCTTGGCAGGAAAGAAGAAGACTGCAAGAGCGACAGGTTGGGCCATTTGGCACATGTTTGAATTGAGATGCTCTTTATACATCCAAGTGAGGACGTTAGTGATAACTCCTTCAGAACAATACAAAATAATGTTTTGATGCTAAGATATACAGTTTCAAGAAATAAGGAAATTTCTTTTATAGGGGATAGTTTTAGACCTCTGATAATAGCAAATAAAAGCTGACTGGTAGAGAATGATGATGGTTGCTTATCTTTTCTGGTAACTTACACCTCACTTGGCTGCAGTCACCTTTGCCAACAGTTGAAAGTATTTCTAATTAAATGTTCTTAAATGGCACAGAAACCAATGCATCTTGATTTAAGAAAGGTATAACACATACAATTTAGGTCTTAATTTTCTTGTATTATATATCCACATCTTAAATGTTTACTTTTCCTTTTATTAGGATGTGAACTTTTTCAAAGATACATTGATATGTGTTACTAGTTGAAAAGTTTCAACTAATTTTTAAAAATTAGTATAGAAACCATTAGTAAATATATTTGGGAAATACTTCTGGCCGGTTTTCTATATCCGAGAAATGCATTATCTCAGGCACTGTGGGATGCAAAGAAAAAAGCCACTGTCCTCCAGGAAATGATAAAACAATAAGATATACACTCATACACAAATAACTATCATACAAGGTGGAATAGGAATTGGGGGGACATTTTCTGTTAAAAAAAATCTGGTAAGACTAACTGGAAGAGATGTCACTTGAACTAAATATAACTAATATGTAGGACTTTGATGTAGAAATGCAAGATTCTCAGCCAAAAGAATAACACCACCATAAGCAAACAAAACCATTTACAAAGCTTAAAAGGTTGATGGAGGGGAGTGGCTAGTGATCAAGCTGAAGGACAGCTAGGTGTTGCTGGAAGTCTCCAAAGCTGTGATAAGAATTACAGCTTCACTGGATCAACAGTGAGAGGCTCCTGAAGGTTTTCAAGCAATAAAGTGTTAAGATTCAGGAGTTTATTTGGAAAATCTGCCCGTGTGCACAACATGCCATAGCAGCAGTAGTTGGCAGGACTGGATTAATCCAGGCGAGAGGTCCTGAGGACACACAAAAGGGGCATGAAAGTAGTGAGTGAAGCAACAACAGTGAACCAGAGGAGACAAATCTAAAAAGCATCATAAAGATAAAATATACTTTCATATAAATTAGGAAATGTAAGAGAACTTTCCGGTTTGGAGAAGAAGATGAATTCAGTCAGGAACTTTGAGTTTCAAGTACCACTGCTATACCCAGCCGTGAGCCTCTCTTGCTGTTGAAGGGATCTGGTGGAAAAGAGAAGGTGGGCCTGGAACGAAACAGTTATGGGAGTCACCCACAGAGAGGGCAGAGTACAGGCAGAAAAGGAACAGCTGTGAAGGAAGAACATCATCGAGAGGTCCCAGAGGAAACAGTCAGTGAAGGGTCATCAAGGTAAGAAGAATATGAGAAGAAATGTCTCTTCATGGAAATAAAGAAAGAGAGTGTTTGGAAAGGAGGATTGTCAAGAATGTGACAGAAAATCAGGAAGGATGGGGGTGGAGGAAAGGTCCTGGGGTATGAAACTGAGAATTCAGTGATTACCTTGGACAGAGCCCTGAAAAAATGATCATGTGGACAAAAACCTGGTTGCAAAAGATAAGTGAGAGAGTGGTGAGGAAGTGGGGATCGGTGAATGAGCTATTGTTTTAGAAAATCTGATTGTGAGAGGCAGGGGTAGTTCCAAAGAGCAGCGGGAGTTAAGAGAAGTGTATTTTAGGTTGAAAATGTCTTGAAATACATGAGAAGCGGGCCTCCCCAGTGGCGCAGCACTTGAGTGCTGGGTTGCGAAGCTGCCCGCAGCCTCTGCAGCGCCGGTTCAATCCCCGGCCACTGGGGAGGGTCCCACATGGTGCGCAGACCTCTCCTGCCGCCTGCTGCTCCCCTCAGCAGTGTATTTCGTCAGTCTGCCTGTTCTGTTCCCCTCTCCGGCTCTGGTGAATTCTCTCATCCTCCCGTGCTTCTGACTGTACCCAGTGCTTGTATAAATAAATAAATAAATCTTTTTTTTAAAAAAAAAAAGAAATACATGAGAAGGAACTAAAGGGAAGAGCTTCATGGTGCAGAGAACTGTAGATATCCACTGGCTCGTGATCGCAGAGCTGAGGGTGTGAATGAAGTTACCAGCCCCAGAGCACCCTCGCCCCTGGGCCTGTTCCTGAATGAGTCCTTGCTCTCTCCCGCCTCCAGGAGTTCACAGGCCCCTGCTGGACTGCGTCTGCCTGGGATCGTCTTATGGTTCCTCCTCCAGCTCCTCACTCTGCACTCCTCAGAGTGTTCTTCCCTGACCTCTTGAGTCTTTAATCTGAAGGCTTGCCAACCTCTACCACCTTCAAAGTTCCATCCACTGTCAGAAATCATCTGACTTATATTTTGGCTTCTTTGTTTTCTATTTCCCTTCACTAGAACTTAAGTTCCATTAATGTGACCTTGTCTATCTTAGTACCTAGAAGACTGAGCACACAGTAGGTACTTGCCTTGTATGAATAAATCACACAAAATACAGGATCCATGATGTTCCAGGAGGCAGGAAGAAAGAAGAGGATTGAGAAGAGTTTATATCTGATTTCATCTGTTTTCTTGGTAAAGAACCACAGTCGTCTACTCAGAGGAGGCGTTTCAGGAAGGTGCAACTGCCAGGCTGAGCAGATGGATGGATGGAAAGGAGGAGGAGGAAGGAAATTTGCTCTGGAAGAGTAGGAGTTCTGTAAGTAGGGGAGAGAACATGGCATATAAACCTGGAAGAATATAATGTTCTGAAGTGAGCTGATAATGCAATACGAGAAGTTAGAAACAGAGTTTCAGCACAGTCATTTTAGCTGACACAGATAAAGGTGCCTGGTGCTAATCAGAATTCAGGGACTTGCTGGCAGAGAAAATCTGGAAAAAGGGATGTGGGCCAGAGTTTAATGCCATGAATTTGTTGAGTTGGCAGAATTAGGCAACGCCAAAGTCCATGGGATAAAATACAAGTGCTGGGTTCTTGATAGGAAGAGTGATTTGTATTTCCAATTGATAAATGTTTTTCACTTACTAGTAAAAGGAGTTTAGCATATTCAAATGCAGTGAAGACCCAGACTGTGAGTTCCCTCAAAGCAGTTTTTGTGAAATATTAGTTTCTAAAGCTTTGGATCCTCTTTGGTGCTGCGTACAAAATCGGCATTCATAAATGTTAAGTGAGTGAATACAAGTCTGATGACGAACTGAGAAATTCATTACAGCCACTGTGAATGTGATAATGTAAATACATTTTTTTTAAAGATTTATTTGTTTTATACAAGAACTGGGGTATAGGTCAGATGTGCGGGAGGGTGAGAGGATTCACCGGAGACAGAGTGGGAAACAGAACAGGCAGACTGACGAAATACACTGCTGAGGGGAGCAGCGGGTGAGACAGGAGAGGTCTGCTTTGCCTTGTGGGATTCTCGCTGGCTGGCGGGGATCGAACCCATGCTGCAGAGGTGGACAGCTTCACAGTGCGGCGCTCAACTGCCTGCGCCACCAGGGAGGCCTCTGTAAATATATTTTTTAAATTGTCTTGATTCATCCAAATTTGGTTTCAAGCCACTATAAATACTTTGAGTAGGTTAAATTTATCTTCTAAATCAAATTTTTTTCAGTGTTGTAATTCCTTATTAAGTATATAGCATGAACCTTTTTTCAAACATAATTTTAATTCTTCTTTACAAACTAGGAGATATTTGAGTTATTGCTATACAAATTTGAACACTAATAAATCACTGGTAGGTGATTCTGTTACTTGAATTCTTCTCACTCTCTCTTATAGAAAGTGTATTTTAATAAATCTAAAAGTTAAAATATTTGCTAGCAGTTCAAAATAGAGTTAGAATTGAGGGGTTTAGAAATTAAAATTTCACATTAAGTATAAAATTGAGGTTCTGGGAGAAGAGGAAAACAACACCAGAATATAAATAATCCGTCACTTCCCCTTTGGGTCTGGGTTGCCTCAGTAGCTTACAACGTTCAGGTTCTAAGAGAATTCCTCAGCGCAGAGCCTACCTGAGTTGCTGTCAGCAGTGATTTAGACCCAGATGATCCCTTCAATGGCTCTGAGTTAAGAGAAACATGAAATACCTCCCCAAGGTCACACTACTTGAGAGAATCCAAGAAAGTAAATGATTGACATTTGCAAAGTGAAAGCTGGTTTTCTAGCCTTTCAATTTTTTTTTTCAAACAAAATTGAAACAAAGTCCATAAAATATGAACCCATGAAAAATTAAAGAATATTGCTAAGTGATGGTAGTGGGTCATTTTTGGAAGACTGATGAAAACTTTGGTATTTAAATTTTACCAGTGTTTAAGAAATCTATTCAACTATTCTTAAAATAACCTTTCTTGAAGTGGAAGCTATTTCAGAAAATAACAGTATAAAAGTCCATGTTACTACCACTACCCAGAGAAAACCAATGGTAATTACTCAATGAGTATATGAAAAATAGTTATTTTAACTTCTCTAACAGATCATAAGAAGTAAATACTTTTATCATTTTTTAAAGTTAGCTAAGAATATTCCAATGTCATTTGAAATTCTTTGAAAATACAGATTTTACAATCTCCATTTTATGGATGTAGCATAATTTTGATATGCCTTTATTTAAAAATATTTAGCTTTAAAGAACTCTGTCTGAATTGAGGTAGATTAGCATCTTCATATATAAATTTTTATCAGTATTTTTTCCCTATGGTTTAAGATCCCAGTAAATTACCTGGCAAATTTGCTTACAAAGTTACACTAACTTGTACCCCCCCAAAAAAGAATATCTGTTTATCTAGCCAGTCCCTGTTGTTATTAATAATTTTCTTAATTTTTAGTATTCTTTTGGTGAAAACCAGTTAATATTTTTAATTTGTATTTTTAAAGGTGAGGTTGAGCATTTACAATAGTTGTGTTATTTATATTTCATTGAGAATTGCCTGCTCATGTCTACTGTCTAATTCTCTTCTATTGGGGTTTTATGTTTTTCTCATCACCATATTTAAACTCGATTTATATTTAACATGATAAAGCTCTTACCTTTGTGACAAGAATTTTTGCCATTTGCCTTTTCATTTTATGAGACACAAGTATTTTATTGGTATTTAATATATCCTGTCCATCTTTTCCTTTGTGACTTCTCCATTATAAGTAGTTGTCTTAAGCTTTAAGATTTGATGTTTAAAAATATACGAACACATCAAACATTTCCACACTGTACCCTACTAAGTAAAATGCTCTTATGCTCTTATGAAATTGACATAGCACTTACCAGCTTGGGTTCCTGGTCTATAATTTTAATGGTATCTGAAGGATTATACTGGAATTCTGCCAGCCTGAAGTCATTAAAAGTCTTTGAGCAACAATTCAGCATCTTTTTCAAATTTAAGAAAAGCTCCATATGGCATAATTATTTGAAGCTAAGGTCATAGAAACTACTTAAACCTTTGAAATTTATAATTAAAGGATTAATATTAACTTATGAAGACATTGTCATTTTGGCTTAACCTGTAGTTCTAATCTGAATTCTGTTCTTTTTACTTTGATCTTTCCCGTAACTTTTTCCTTTGCTAAAAATATGAAGTTTTATATCCTTAAAATTTTAAAATAAATATTATCCTCAACCAGTTTTGATTTCAATAAGTTGATTGACAAAGTCCAGTATAATTTCCACAGTTCCATTAATGTTGATGAACTTCAAGTTGGCATTTACCTCTGGGTGTATAAAGCCATCACTTTGAGACTGGTCTTAATGACACCTCTAAACATAGCAATAAATGAACTTACAGAAGAAAAAATATGCACAAATGACAACTGGGGAAACTGGGTGTGTATGTGCTTTGTAATGAATTGGTGTTCACTTATATTCAATTATAAGTATCTTCAAATGACCTCAATTGTAAACCTTCTTTAAATGATGAAATGATCAGGGTCTTATTTTATACAAAAGCTAGGACTTTATGTTTTTGTCATTTGGACAGTATATATTAATCAGCCCAGACCAAGTATTTCAGTTAAATCAGTTTACCTATCTCTTTTTATAACCTGAGAAATTGTGTGATCCTTAGAGATGCGGTTTTTACATCAAGCCCCAGCGTTCTGCTTTTTCTGGTTCAGATAGGAGGCACCTGTTTCACAGTGATTCCACTAAATAAATACTGGAAAAATGTCTGGAATGTTTGTTTACTAAACAAAAAGAGCAGTGTATCTAGCATCATCCTTGCTCAAATATTTACATTGTTCAGGTTTTACTGCCCCCGAGGGGAGCTGTAAACCTCAATGCTGACGTGGAGACTCAAGGATAGATGGAAAGTGCTGCTCCCTGCAGAATGGCTTTCCCTGTTTCCCAGAGAATCTTTAACTGTTTTCTCCTCTGCTGCTTTGGCTGCATGTTAAAGAGCCCTCCTATTTTCTAGCAAACTGGGAGAACAAATCAATAGCTTAACTTCAAAGTCTAGTTTTCTTAGGCTAGAAAACTACATTTTACTTGGAGAAAATAAAAGGCATTATTTTTTCTGTTAAGATTATTTGAAAATAAAATCTATAATTATCAATTAATCATTTATTTTTAAATTAAACATTTAAAATTTACAACATTAATCCTCCATTGTCATTCTCTAGCCTACCTTTCTACTATTGTAAGTAGGAGTTCTACCAATCAGAAGTTGTTGGTTTCTCTTTTTGGACTTAATTTCTATCTAAAAGAAAGGAAAAATCCCATAGATGAGTGCAACAAAAGATAGTAATTTGGTTTATTTGTCATCTTCAGAGATTGATACACAAAGTAAGAGATTTGGGAGCAAGAGATTTGGGAACAGGCACTTGTGCCCAGTGCTTGTGTGTGTGTGTGTGTGTGTTCATTTTTATTTTTGTGGAGATTTTTGCATGTGTGCGTGTGAGTATGTGTGTGTGTATTTAAGGTAAATACTGAAAATTGTACAATCCTTTTGACTTATTTTGCTTATGGCCAAACCTATAAGCATCTTATCAGATAGTGCATCTTTTTTTTTTTTAATAACAATAAAATGAAATGGAAACTATCTGTATTTCATTAGTACCTTCATCAATGATGAAATTCTTGCAAATAATAATAAAGTAATAATTTATGTACTATCTTGATAGTTTACCACAAATAGGGTGCTTTTACATTTCAATTTACCCAGGAGAGTCCCAGTATTCTGGGTGATTTACCATTTCCCCCAACCTCTTTTACACTTAAACCTGTTCCAGTTTGAGTGCTGTTACATGATTACCCTAACTATTAGGGTGTATTTAATGTATTGGAAGCAGCTTTTATTTTATTATCTCCTATGAGTTCATTATTAACCACTGTGATGACTACATATTTTATTTTATTTTTTTAAGATTTATTTATTCATGCATGTAAGAACCGGGCTACAGGCCAGATGCTCGGGAGGGTGAGAGAATTCACCAGAGACAGAGTGAGGAGCAGAACAGACAGACTGACCGAAATACACTGCTGAGGGGAGCAGCGGGTGAGACAGGAGAGGTCTGCCGTGCCATGTAGGATTCTCGCCGGCCGGCGGGGATTGGACCTGCACTGCAAAGGCTGCGGACCGCTTCACAGCACTTCGCTCAACAGCCTGTGCCACCAGGGGAAGCCCGACTACATATTTTAAATCAGTAGCTTTTTGACAGTAATGCTGACCTTAGAGTATAGATAACTAATTATTTTAATATTCCAACTAGCCTTTATGGATATTTTCAACATCACACCAACATTTCAGTAGTATTTTATATACTTAGAGCAAAAATATTTTCCATTTATTAGGAGACTCAATGAAATAGGAGTGAAGAGACTGAGAATCCATATTCATACTCCTGTCTTTTTTGTTCAGAGACTTTCTGTAAGGGGTGAGCTGATGGACATTAAGTATTCGGGGTTGAGTGTCCAAAGTTACAAAGGGATTAGAGAGCAGAGAACAGTGGAAGAGCTCTGGCCTGAGAGTTGTCTTATTCTAGCCATTGTTCATAATGAAAAGGAATTACTCCCTATGGAATGGGGTTTCCTAATTCACGAATGTGATGATTAAATAAATTAATATTAAAGGTGGTCAATTAATTTAACTAAATTTAATACATTTTGAGACACAGTCAAAAAATTGAGAAAGTACATGACCCAAAAAAGTAAATCTTTTCATCCTCATGAGTAATTAAGTAGATACTAATTAAGATAATTTACTATTTTTCATGTATTGAATCAGCAAATCATTTAAAATACTACCACCATTTAAATTAATAATATCAAATACTAAGGGCACAATGAATAAATATTCTAAAATGCTACTTATTAATGGGAATATAAATTGTTACAACCTTTTTGAAAGGAATTTTAAAATGTCTTTTCATTTGTTAGTCTTTCCTTGTTTAGCATAACATTTATACTAAAACCCAAACAATATATATCTATAAAAAAGATTAATCTTACTTATGAATATTGTAAAAACATAAAGTAAAAAACTAGGTAAAAGAATCATTTAAAACATAATATACAATTACTTTTGGACTTAATTTGGTTTTATTTATTTACTTAATATTGGTTTTATTCCAGGAATGCAAAGATGGTTTGATATTAAGACTGCTATTAGCATGAATCACTATGGTGATAAATCAAAAGAGATTAATGGTGTGTGGTCTTCATATTTGTCAATGTGAGCCTAAGTGCTGTAAGAAAGAGCCCCCAATACAGTGGATGAATGAATTCATAAAGTTGATTTTTCTCTCACATAACAATTTAGAGGTACTAGTGTGACCCAAGGGTGGGAACAAATGGTTTTGTTTCACTAGGTCATTTAGGAACTCAGGCTGGCTGGTGGGATGCCTCTATCATGTTCACATGGAGCTTCCATCACCCCCTTGAGGACAGATATTCCAGTTGATTTCCCAACCAACAGAAGGAGGAAAAAGAATGTGAGGAGGACAAAACATTGCCTTTTCAGGCAGTACTGTGTCAGTTATGCACATCATTTTCACTCACATTCCACTGGAGAAATCCTAGTTCCAGGGTCACACCTGGGACTTGTTAGTATCTGCAGCACTGAAAATTTGGTGAGGGGGAGATAATTTTTTTAAGTAAAGAAGATTGGATATTGAGGGGCAATTAGCAGATAATGGCACAGTCTCAGCATGCTCATCATTTGATGCCTGGCCTATTGGTTCTAGACACTTAATATAGCAGTGAACAAAATAGGCAGATAGTACTTTCCCAAAGCTCACACTATCATGTGAGATTGAACATGCTACATAAGAAACATCAAATTTTAAAACGTGTCTAACTGCTATTGAATAAGAAATAACAGAGAAGATCAAGGAAGGCCTGGAGTACTAGGGTTGGGACCATTTAAATAGTGTGTTCATGGTTGACCTTATTGGAAAGGTTAACGAAGGTGTCAGGTTAGTCATGAAGATATTTAGAGGAAGGAATTTCTGGCATAGCAAACAAATCGAGCAAAGACCCAAAAATCATGGCTGGCATGGTTAAGGGGACAGCAGGGAAGTCAGGGTGCAGAGAGCAGAGTTGACACAGGGGAGACAATAGAAGATGAGGTTTGAAGGATCCAAAGGTCCTGTGTATTATATGTCCTTGAAGCTGTTGTAAGGACTTTGAGTTTAACTCTGAGGAATGGGAGAACATTTGAGTATTATTCCAGGAGTGATATGATCTGACTCAGGCTTGAAATTTCTTATAGTAATGAGGAAAGAGTGGGAAATCCATTAGAAGGGCACTGTAGTCATCCAGTAAAAGAAGTTTAAATCAGAGCGGACCTGGTGGAGGTAGTCAGAATCTGGGTAGATTTTAAAGTTGGAACCAACATAGTTTTCTGATAAATTTTATATGGGATGAGAAACTAAGAAAAAGTAAGTCCTAGATAAGCTTATACATGGGGGGGGGGGAATTGGAAACATGCTCGCTCTTTTCTCAGTGGGATGGGGTTACATGGAATTTCAAATTTACCAGTTTTTTTTCTTAATGTTCTCTATTGTAACAATTTTGTGAGTGGAACAGTGATGTATAGAAACCACCATCTAGTTATGCTGTTGCTGTACCCTTGAACCCTAGGGCATCTTCAGTCTGCTTCCCCTTTTCTTCCCCTGGGAGACCAGAGTCATAAAGAAAAGCATGTGTGGCCTTCAGTCCTGTCATGACATTAACTGACATCAGAAACAAAAGTGATGCCATTGTGATGTCACCAGTCCCTCCTCACTCCTGCCTGCGAGGTGGTAGGGTTCTCAAATCCCCTGTCCTCTAGCCCAAGCCATCTTTCTGTGAGGACAGGGAGGCTGTGCCCTCATTAGCATCACAGAAAAGCTGAAGCTTGACCTGTTCTGCAGCCTGTTAGAGGGCCCTCTTCTTTGCTTCTTGGATCTCCATGGGGGCAAAAAAGAAATGTGTGCATTTCTGACTGTAGACTTCTCCTCTCCCAAAGAAAGCCAAGCCTGAGTCTGATAGGGATGAAAGGGGAAAGTGGAACTGCCCCCGAGAGAGAGCAGGCTGGTAGTCTGAGGTCCCAGAGGGAAGCAAAACCATGTGGCCTCAAAGAGAACAAGGTAAGACTGAGATACCCTGTGTGTTCTTGAGACAGTGATGCTTCCAAAAAAGAAATCTCGTTGCTGATAGGTGCTGGCAACATATGAACAGCCCCTTCCCTCAGAGAAAATTATTTTAATGGGGTGGGTATAGTAGAACAAGCAAAGCAGAGCTTACCTGTAACTGAGGTCAGAGTCATTGCAAGATCTATTGGAAAGCATTCCCTGGGGAACATCCAGGATGGTGTCTGGCAGTCTGTGTTGGGGGAGGGGGGGAGTGGTGTGGGGACTTGAATCCCTTCTCAATGAGGGAAATTGCAAACTTATAACATCTCCCTCCCTTGCTTAATAACTTACCAAATACCAGTGCCCACACCAAAGTGAAGTCACCACAGCTCCTTGGCGTTCTGGCCAAGGATTTGCAT
Organism: Talpa europaea; assembly: GCF_964194135.1. Classification (NCBI taxonomy): domain Eukaryota; kingdom Metazoa; phylum Chordata; class Mammalia; order Eulipotyphla; family Talpidae; genus Talpa; species Talpa europaea. The sequence goes on from NC_140074.1 coordinate 127,337,633, forward strand.
TATCCCATTTTTCTTCTTCTACCTTTCTTTTTTTATTTCTTATTGCTTATTTTAATTCACTTAATTCTTAGTATACAGTTCAGTGGCATTAAGTACATTCAAATGGTTGTGCAACTATCTACCATCCATCTCCAGAGCTTTTACATCTTGCAAAACTGAAACTATACCCATTAGGCACACATGTGTTTAATTATATTTCCTATTTCCTCCTCCTCAACCCCTGTCCTCACTGTTATTCTTGCCGTCTGTATGTGCTTGATCACTTGCTGTCTGAATGTGCTTGATCCACTCCTGTGAGTGGAATTGTGCAGTATTTGTATTTTTGCAACTTATCACTTAACTGAATGTTTTGAAGTTTTATCCATTTGTAGCATGTTTCAGAATTTTCTATTTTAAAAATGGCTGATTAATACTCCATTGTATGTCTATATGACATTTTGTTCATCTGTTCACCCTGTCAATGGACACTGGGGTGGCTTCCACATTTTGGCGTTGGCGCATAACGCTGCTAGGAACATGGATGTACAAATATCTGAGTTTCTGCTTTCAAATATTTGAGGGATTTACTCATATATGGAATGGCTGGATCAGCTAGTAACTCAATTTTTACTTTTTTGAGGAACCCGTCATATTGTTTCCATAGTTACTGCACCAGTGTACATTCCCACCAACAGTTCCAATTTCTCCACCTCATATAGCCATTACTCACGCTCACACATGATGAGAAAATGCATGTGAAGTTTTGTTATTGTCTGCCTTCATCACATAAAACATATATAACTTATGTTGGATTGATAGCCTCTATTACGTAAATAATATGAAATTTTTGCAAAACAGCATAGAAATCAGGCCATAGTATAATTATCCTATGCACATGTTAAAAAATTATTTTTAAAAAAAGTGTGTGTGGCATGTCATTCTCAGTGAATGAATGACCTTTTTAAAAAACAATATTAGTTTCTTTCTCTACATTTCCCATACAAGTGAAAACATCTGGTATTTTTCTTTCTCCTTCTTACTTATTTCACTTGGCATTATCTCCTCCAGTTCCATAGATGTTGTCGTAAGTGGCAAGAGCTTCTCTTTTTTTTTTTTAATAACCGAATGGTAATTCCATTGTGTATCATAAGAGCTTCCTAATTCATTCACCTGTCCTTGGGTAATTAAGTTGTTTCATAAGTTGGCTATTGCAAATAGTGCTGCAGTGAACATAAGAGTACATATATTCCTTTGAATTACTGTGTTTGTATTTATCGGGTAGAGACCTAGGAGTGGAATTGCTGGATCACATGGGAGATCTATTTTTAATATTTTGAGAAACCTTCTTCTCCACAGGGAAGAAAATTTTGAGAAAAGCTCTTCTGCATAGGGGCTGGACCAGTCTACGTTCCCACAAACAGCAGGCAGGGGTTTCTTTTTCTCCACATCCTTGTGAACACTTGTTATTTCTGTTCTATTTTACACAAGCTATTTGGGTCAGAAAAAAATAAATAAATAAATAAATAAACCCTAAAAAACAGACTACAGAGTTGAAGCTAGCAGAGGGGAAGGGGGCTGTGAAGAGCAAAATGTGGAGGGGGGCAGTGGATGATGGCAGAGGACTATGGGGGCCTTGGTGGTGGGTGTGATGTGATCACATCCTCTGAAGGGGGGAAATCCTATATTTCTGAACTGTTATACAGTGATGTAAACCAATGTCAAGAAAATAAAAACAGTATTAGTTTGATAAGTTGAATAATTCTTTTAAAGTATCGGAATCCCCAAATTGGGTAGAAAATGTAACTCCCATTTTTTAAAATAGTTTATATTCTGATTCATAACCAAGAATATATATATATATATATATATATATATCTGTGCTATCTACCCATAAGTTACTAGTGTGCACCCATGCAAATACATAGTTCTACAATTTAGAGTATGCTAATCAATTTCAATAACATTATAGACTGTACCATCATATTTATGACTAAAATACTCATTAACCAGCCAGGTGGAGAGTATTGTGTAATATTTTTTGTATTTTTCAGATTACAAATTATTATCAGAACAAGAAAAGCTACATTTTAAGTGTGTGCAGATGTGAATTTTGGCTAACAGAACTGTTTTTAATATTCATTTATGGTATTCTCTTGGCAAAGAAATGGACATTTGTTCCCACTGAATGAATTTAACAGATCAGTAGACACTGTAGGGATACTCTAAGGAGGCAACCCTGGGTCATGAAAAATATCTCATAAAACATCAGTGTCTTTGAATGTTGTGACAGTTGCTTGTGTTATTTTGCAGTTTACATTAATATTGAATGAGTAATTTTAAGATTTTTTCAAATGAGTTTTTAAATGAGAACTACAAACCTAAAAGAATTTGAAAGTCTATATGAAATTCTAGGTTAGGGTGCAAGGCTGGGCAGTCTCAGAAGGTCCCTAGTAATGAGAGGATGTTTTATGGAAAAGATGGTCCTTGATGTATAATATTTAAATTGGTGTTAAATACAAAGAATTTTCTGAGGCAGCCCAAGGAGAAAAATGGAGTGCTATTACCTTAGAGCAAATTGTAATGGTTTATGAAAAACATTGAAGATGGATATTTGAAATTTTTCTTTTGAACTTTTTATTTACACTTACTGAAAATTTGCAAAAGTAGTGTAGAAAATTCCCTTGCATCCATCACCTAGCTTCCCCCATGTCAATGTCTTATTTATCCATGTTACATTCCTGGAAACCAGGAAGTGAGCACTGGCTCACCCTTCACATCCACACAGGTAGATTACTACAGAACTTGTGTGTCCTCCACCTTTCCCCCACTATTTTGTCGTCGTTTCAGGATGCAGCCTAGGATCTCGTTGCATTTAGTTGTCATAGACCTTTTGTTTCCTCCAATCTGTAACAGTTCTCAGTCACGCTGTCTTTTTTATAACCTTGAACACTCCTGGAGAGTGCAAGTTATTTTGTAGAATGTTTCTCACTTTGGGTTTGTCTAATGTTTTTTCATGATTATTAGATTGAGGTTCTGCATTTTTGGTAAAAATACTACAGAATTGCTATTGTGCCTTTCTCGAGTGCATTTTATCAAGAATTTGATAAATATCTTTAGTCACACTAATATTGATCATTGAATTTCAAGTGAGATCTGCCACATTTCTCTGCTGTAAAGTTACTGTTTGCTTTTGTAATATATTAAATATCTTATCATGTGTAAAATATCTTGAGGAGATACTTTGAGACTATGCAGGTACCCTATTTCTTCTTCAGACCGTCATCCACCACTTCATCCATCACCTTCATTGGTGAATCTTGCCTGCAACAAATTATTATTTCTTTTGTTACAGTTTTTCTGAAACATTGGCATTTCCTAGCTTTATCTTATGCTGAGGCCATGGGGCTTTTTCCATATTTTTGAAGGAGAAACTATTGCAAGTCAAAGGTCACTTTTTAAATGCAAGATTTTTTCAGAGTAGGAATTGGCTGTGAAGGGATATAAAAGAAGAAAGTGAGATGAAGCTAGAGGTCAAGTTTATGGAAAAACAGTGCATGCTGTGAGGGTTTGGATACCTCCTAAAGAGAGCCCTTGACTGGACTCTGTTTTCTAGGAGAGCATGTAAGGAGAAAATCACAATTAGAACAGGATACAGTGCAATAAAAATTTAAATGTCACTAGTTCAAACTCATGGAATTGAAAACTTCTGAGAAAAATGTACTAGGGGGTTCTCACAAAGAAGAAAAGTCTCTTAAGTGGCTAATGCTCAACAGCATTCTCCGGAAACATAACATTTAATAAGGAATTTTCCTAGAATGGAGGTTCAGTAGATATTATTTCAACTTTTCTAAAAATAGAGTGAGATGTAATATATTATAAGTTAATCTGAGCTCCAGAATTCCTTTAAGAAGCTACGAACTACCATAAGGTCAAATTATTTGGGAATCAAAGTAACAACCAGATAATATTTACTTTAACAAAAAATTGAATCTCTGCTATTCAAATGCTACTGTGCTAAATAACCAAAATTAATTATAATAGTATTTTCTCTGGAGTAAAAATCATTTCGCTTCAAGCCATATGAAATGGGATTAACTAGCAATGTCTTAAAATAACCTGTTATAAGATAGTCCCAGAATATTAACCTTGAGAAAGTTAATAAACTAGCAATCCACAGCCTCTGCAGCACGAGTTCGATCACTGATCTACACGCTGGCCAGAGAGCAACCCCCATGGTGAAGCAGGCCTCTCGTGTCTCACCCGCTGCTCTTCTCAACAGTGTATTTCAGTCAGTCTGCCTGTTCTGTTCCCCACTTTATCTCTGGTGAATCCTCTCACCCCCCGCATCTCTGGTCTGTACCCCAGCTCTTGTATGCTGGGGTATAAATCTTTAAACAACAAAAAAAAAAGCTTAGATAAACCAAAAGGCCTTTTCACAACATTTAAGTGAATGGCTGCTTCACTGAAGTATGCAATTTTAGTGTATTTGTACTTTTAGGAGAATTTTTATTTAAGGAAAAGGTATCACATTAGTGTCTGTATCTTTGGGCTAGTTTGCAAATGCAGTATCACCAGTTTAATTCGGTTGAACTTCATACAAAGTGGGCTTCATATAAAATGACCTAGGCAATGTGTATAGAAAATACAAGGAAGAAAAGATATCATCATTTATCCAGACATAAAGGGTCAAAAGTATTTTAACCTAGTTTTTAAAAAAAATATGAATTAGTTTTATTTCTCATCAAATATAGCTGAAAATAAAATAGTGCCACCACCACATTAGCTTAAATAGAGAGCTCACCCAGAATAGTGGACCACGCTTGGCAGGGTCTGTAGAATTTCCATGTTATCTGCATTTATTAGTTTATAAACTGAAAATAAAGTACTATAAAAATTTCCAGTCAGAGTGCTGTTTTGGCATGATTTTTAACTGCCCTGTACCATCTTCTGAAAGTGTGCCTTATATGGCTAAGGGATTGGACAACATTTTAATCAAAAATCCAGATGTCAAGACCTCGGAAAGGGCCTCCCCTGGTGGCGCAGCGGTTGAGCGCTGAGCTGCAAAGCTGCCCACAGCCCCTGCAGCACTGGTTCAATCCCCGGCCACCAGCAAAGGTCCCACATGGTGCGCAGACCGCTCCTGCTTCGCCCGCTGCTCCCCTCAGCAGTGTATTTTGTCAGTCTGCCTGTTCTGTTCCCCGCTCTGGCTCTCGTGAATTCTCTCACCCTCCGGTGCTTCTGACTGTACCTGGTGCTTGTATAAATAAATAAATAAATCTAAGGGGAAAAAAAAAAAGACCTCGGAAAGAGAAGCCAGTTAAATGTAACCAGTCCTTACTGTTCAGCAACTGTAGAAGTTGCACAGCTTTGGATAGGCTGTTCTTAGGGAAATCTTTGATTTTTAAAAATATCATGAGCAGGAATTTACTTGAGCAAGAAAGGAGTCTGATTTTTGCTTTGACCTGATCATTCAAGAAGGAAAAGAGGAGGTAATTTTGAAATCGTTTTGTAATCTTTTACAGTTAGGTAACTGTTGGATGGTTTAGCCACATATATCTCCACTTCAAGTATCTCACTGTTTTGTAATATTTTTAATTAGATAGACTCATCCCCGTAGATAGGTGATAGTAACTGAAATGTGAACCATGTTGGCACACTGAGGTTTTATAATTAAAAACCGTGAAAACTAAAATTCATGGTAGTTGGAACAGTGTGCAGCAAGAACTGCCTATATTTAAGAAACATCATCTAACTATATAGAATGTTTATGAATTTTATGGGTTTTTCTTTCTACTAAGTGGCTGACAAGGGGCACATCCTGTGTTGGGGGGGGGTCTGTCATACAATGTGTTTTGTTGGCTGTCTTTCCCTAATTATCCTCACTAATTAAGAAAATAAAATTAAATTAAAAAATAAAAATAGCCATCCCTTATTGAACTGAGTGGCAAACATTCTTATAAAAGCCTATTTCAATGTTTCCTCTCAACATCTCTTAAGTAAGTGCTTTTATTGTCTTTGTAGAGGTTTAGATAGGTTTTGTATTTTGGAGAGAGGAAATTCAAACTCAGTTTGACTCCTGAGTTTGTGCTCTTAACTCCTTTTAATGCTCATGGTAACAATATGTGTTAAGACTGCTTAGAAGGGAAATAAGGGAAGCTATGAGAATAGACCAGTATGGACAATGTAGTCTTAGGACCGAGAGGGACTTCCCTGAGGAAGTAACGCTTATACTTCTGTGATAAGAAAGAACATTAGACAGACTTGCAGGGAGAGACGTGGGGTCCAGCCAGGCCTCTGTCAGCTATGAGGTAAGCAGCCCTAGACCTGAGTGACCTCTTTTTTTTTAAATTTTATTTTATGTATTTTTTACATCATTTTTCCTTTGTGCACAATATATGCATTTTCATCTTGGTTATATCCCCCATACAATTCCCACCCCATGTGACCTCTTCCAACATGACTCTGTCCTCCTCTTATGTGGCTGCTGTCTTTTTTTTTTTTTTTTTGGTTAAAGATTTATTTATTTATTTATACAAGCACTGGGTACAGTCAGGGTGAGAAAATTCACCAGAGCCAGAACGGGGAACAGAACAGGCAGGCTGACGAAATACACTGCTGCAGCGGGGAGCAGCGGGCGCAGCAGGAGGGTTCTGCAAGCCCTGTGGGACTCTCGCCAGCAGCTGGGGATCGAACGGCGCTGCAAAGGCTTCGGGGCAGCTTCGCAGCCCAGCGCTCAACCGCTGTGCCACCAGGGGAGGCCCTGGCTGCTGTCTTTTGAATCTTTCTATTGCCACATTCTTCCTTACCAACTCAACTTTGACTTGTGTCTATTCTAGTTCCTGACCCCTTATTACCCACACCTTTTATTTTCAAGTCTACTTACCTATGTGTTTCTGCCTTGATTGGCCTTAAATATTTAGTACCTGAAGATCTTTCAGCTCTTATTCATTCAGTTTGGACTTGATCTCGGATGCCATTTGACTTAATGGAATCCTCTTAATAATGTGCTTTGTCTAGCAGAATTGTTGGTCTAACTCCCTGGATAAACACTGAACTTTCCCCGTGGTGTTTCTGTAAAGAATAACTAGAAGGGTCCCGCTAGTCCCTGGGTCCTGTGGTGTAGAGGAAACACTCACCCATGTGCATTATCTTATCTTTTGAAATTTTATGTTCTGAATTTTTGCTTTATGCTTTTATTTGCACTGTAGAGTTTTACTTTTATATGAATAATCTTTTTGAATAACAGCTTTAGAAAAGAGATGTCTGCTTTTGCTTTTAATCTTAAAAATGTCAAAAAACAAGCTTTTATCTGATGTAAATCCTAAAGTCTTATACATTCATTTAAAAAAAAGTGTTAGTTCCCTTTTTAAATTTTTCATTGACATCTGTAGAAATTTCCGTCCATTTAAATAGCAGTGCTTGAAAGTCACTTTGACTTTTGAAAGCTGTCAGATTGCCTTATCGTTGTCTTTGAGAGATTAGGGATGCTTGTTTGGAAGGTGGCCTTTTTTCTAAATAAAACTGAAGTTTTGTTGTTCTATTGTAGTATTTCATTTGGATCTGGTTCATTTCTGGTGGAGATAATATATAACAGAAACCAAAAATAGTTCAATAAGAAAGCCTTCAATTATAAATAGGTTGGCTGCTGTTTGATGGCTTTGCGTGTCCTTGTCAGCTGCATTAACTGCTGCTTTTGATAGATGTGGAAGAATTTTCTGGACTCTCAGGATCTGTGGTGGAGCAATGGTATATAAAATAATTCTATTCCTTTCTTAACTGTGAATCATCTACAAGGAGAAAAGCTGTTTTGCATTTTTGCATGTAAATATTCTGTATTGCCAGAAAGAGCAAATCAAAGGAAAGAAACATATTTTTCAACAATAATAGCGCTTTTAACACATATTATGATTGGAAAGCAACAATGAAAACATTATGTATTAATGTAAAGAAAACAAGAATGGCTTTACATATGTTTTAGTACTACAGTGTTACTCCTGTTTATATTTTAGACAAAAGATGAGGTATTCTGTTATTACAGATATGCTTGGCTCTTCTTTTAACTTTTAGTTCTAAATAGGAAATTGATAAAATTAGGAAGAGCAGAAGTTTTTAAACTTACTTAATTAAATAACACTTTTCTGATGAAAGTTAGATGTTGCTTCAAATTCTGTCTCATTCATTGGGCTTTACTTTGATGGCTGTGACTTGTATGTGATTACATTGGCACTGGAAGAGCAGTGTCCTAACCCAAATCATAATGAACCATAGCCAAAATGACATTGGATGGATTGACTCATTGATGAATTGTTACAACACACTGGCCTCTGAGTTACTTGCTTTTATTTTTTATTTCATTTTCTTAATTTTATGTATTTTTTACATAATTTTTTGTTTTTGCACAATGTATGCATTTTCATCTTGGTTATATTCTCCATACAATTCCCACCCCCCTTATTTTGACCCTAATCCCTCCTCTACTCCCCCCCCCCCCGTAGTGTGTTTCTGGTTAATAATTGCTTGTTGATTTTGATTTTTACTTTATTATAATTAGTCTTTTTCCTGGTCTCTTATTTAGGTTTTCTAAATTCCTGCTATGAGTGAGACCATCCGGTATTTTTCTTTTTCTTTCTGGCTTATTTTGCTGAGCATGATCCCTTCCAACTCCATCCATGTTGCTGCAAATTGCATGAATTTTTCTTTTTTGATTGCTGAGTAATATTCCATGGTATATATGTACAATATCTTCTTGATCCATTATCTATTTTTGGGCATTTGGGTTGTTTCCATAGCTTAGCTATTGTAAATAGTGCTGATATAAACATAGGGGTGTGGGTGCCCTTTTGAATTAATGATTCTGTGTCCTCTGGGTAAATACCCAAGAGTGGAATTGCTGGATCATATGGAAGCTCCATCTTTAGCAGGTTGAGGAATCTCCGCACAGCTTTCCACACTGCTTTTGGATCAGTTTGCACTCCCACCAGCGGTGCAGGAGAGTTCCTTTTTCTCTACATCCTTGCCAACATTTGTTGTTGCTAGATTTTTAATATGTGCCATTCTCACTGGTGTAAGAAGGTATCTCATTGTAGTTTTGATTTGCATTTCCCTGATTACAAGTGATGCTGAACATTTTTTCATATGCGTGTTGGCCATTTGCATTTCCTCTTTGGAGAAGTTCCTTTTTAGCTCTTCTGCCCATTTTGTGACTGGATTATTTTCTTTGTTTTTGTTGAGTCTCTTCAGCTCTTTGTAGATTTTTGTGATCAGTCCTTTCTCATTAGTGTTGTGTGCAAAAATTCTCTCCCAGTTGGTGGGGTGTCTCTTTATTTTGGTTACTGTCTCTTTTGGTGTACAGCAGCTCTTTAATTTGATGTAATCCCAGCTGTTTACCTTTGCCTTTGCTATCACTGCTTTGGGTGATGAGTCTTTAAAGATGTTGCTGAGGTGCATGTCATGTAGTGTTTCACCTATATTTCCTTCTATATATTTTATGGTTTCAGGTCTTATGTCTAGTTCTTTAATCCATTTTAAGTTGGTTTTTGTGCATGGTGTGAGGTAGTAGTCAAGCTTCATTCTTTTGCATGTAGCAACCCAGTTTTCCCAGCACCATTTATTGAACAAACTTTCTTTGCTCCATTGCATATTCTTTGTTCCTTTGTCAAAGATTAGTTGACCGTAAATCTGTGGGTTTATTTCTGGATTTTCTATTCAGTTCCATCGGTCCGTGTGTCTATTCTTGTTCCAATACCATGCAGTTTTGATTATTATGGCTTTGTAGTATAGTTTGAAATCTGGGCTTGTGATGCCTTCATTCCCTTCTTTTTTTTCAGGAGAGGTTTGGCTTTTCGGAGTTTTGGTGGCTCCATATGAATTTCATCAATATTTGTTCTATTTCTTTGAAGAATGTCATTGAAATTTTTATTAGAATAGCTTTGAATCTGTAAATTTTTTTTTGGTAGGATGGCCATTTTGATAATGTTAATTCTTCCAATCCATGAGCAGGGGATGTCTTTCCATTTCTTTGTGTCTTCTATTTCTTTTTACAGTGTTTTATAGTTTTCTTTGTATAGGTACTTTACCACTTTCATTAGGTTTATTCCCAAGTATTTGATTTTTTTTGCTTCAATAATAAAAGGGATGGTTTTCCTTGTGTCGTTCCTTCCCATCTTAGCTGCCATAGTCTGTCAATGTAGTCACTTATTTGAACTACCTTCAACTTCTGGCCTAACCCTGGTTAAACCAAATGCATGGGTTCCAAATGCTCGTCCTCAACTTCATCTTGACAGTTGAACATGATTCAAAGAAAGAAACTACTATGCAACTGTCTTCACTTAAACTTAAGTAGTATCATCATGGAAATGCAAATCAAAACTATAGTGAGATACCACCTCACATCTGTGAGAATGGCTCATATCAAAAAGACCAGAAACAACAAGTGTTGGCAAAGGTGTGGAGAAAAAGGTACCCTCCCCAAGACCTTTCCACTTAAGTTTTTCCTTCGACGAGTTTTCCCCCCCAGATCTCCTGTTTCTCAGTGACCACCTGGCCTCTGCCTAAATGTTAGTCTTCCATCATTTTCTGTCACTGTACACTGCTCCACCTTCTTCTTACTTTTTATGATTTATTAGTAGTTATTGTTCACCATTGTTTTCATGTGCCTACAACAATGCCTAGCACAGCTAATAAAAAATTGTTGGATGGATGACTATTTCTTAGTTTTTTTTTTCTTTTTCAACTATAAAACCCCAATAAGACTGAAAGGTTTTGCAAAGATAGTTGTTGGGCCTCATTTTCACCAACCAGCAAAATTGATGCAGATATTATTTGTGCTCTCTGAATAGAATAGAATGAATAGAGCAAAACAGAAACCATTCTTTCCTGCTCCTGGTAATGAATATGATTTGAATATATACATTAATGCAGCTTAAAGTCCTGAAAAGAACTGGTATAACTGGTAAACATTTGAAACTGGATATTAAAGTGATAGAGGGAGTGAAAGAGCTTGCCCTGTGAAGATTAATTTTTAAAGTTTTCATTTTAGGTAGAAGATTGAGAGATTCTATGGGCAGGTTCTTTGATACCATGAATGGGTTAATTCAGATCAGTTTTCAACAAAGCACCATTTAGAAGAATTTAGAAGAGATAATTTCAGGTCAAATGAAAGGAAGTACAGGGATGCCTCATTTATCAGATATTGTCCAAGAATAAAACATTCCACATGTTAGTTTCCAAATAACTAAAATGTAATCCCTATGAATGTGCCAAAACTTACATTTTGAAGGTTGTTTTTCTAGCATACTCCCCTACTCTTTTAAAAGCTTTTTTTTTTTTTTTAATTTTCTAGAGGCATGTCTTATTTATTTATTTATTATTTGTTTGTTTGGTTTATACATGCACTGGGTACAGTCAGAAGCGCGGGAGGGTGAGAGAATTCACCAGAGCCAGAGCAGGGAGCAGAGCAGGCAGAAGGACCGAAGTACACTGCTGAGGGGAGCAGCGGGCGGCAGGAGAGGTCTGCTCGCCATGTGGGACCCTCCTCCGGTGGCCGGGGAGCAGCCAGGGATCGAACCGGCTGCAGAGGGTGCAGGCAGCTTCGCAACCCAGCGCTCAACCGCTGCGCCACCAGGGAGGCCCTCCCCTACTCTTTTAACCAAAAAATGCTAAAGTATTAACATCCTCCCTGAAAATAGTCATCACTGAATAATGTTGGTGCCACACATAAATTTTCCTATGTGAAGTGTGCACCCCACTGTCATTCTAGTTCTCTCTCTTTTTTATAGTTGTTCTAAATCTTCCCTCTTCTTTCAGTTATCACTTTATTCTGATGGCAGCTGGTTTTCTACACCCAGTAGCCTGGGTAGGGCCTCAGAACAGTGCCTAAATGACATAAACAATTGTCACTAGAATTCTGACCTCTTGGCAACTGAGATACCGTGATGGTAGTATAAATTATAAAATATTATTAAATACATTAAAATTATGGTGTTGATGGGGACTTTTATGGCTCCTGCCACTATAAAGTTTATATACGTAGTGTCTATCCTTGGCTTATTGGATTATGGACCTGATAATCTGACCTAGCATTGGTGGTACTTAATGTTATTCTGTTAGTAGCATATTGAAGATATAATTCATATTTAGGATGACATTAAGTCCCAGTTTTAAAGCCCATTTTCTCAATGCAATTCCTAACACTCCATTCATTCTCAAAACTTATCCGGTCTTGACAATAAATTAAACATTCACCCTATACATAATGCACTTTAAATAATTCACAAAGTACTATTATTTTTTTTATTCATCTCAGAGAAGAGCTGCCTGAAATTGGAAAATAGAACTCAGATAAGGGATTTTTTTTTAATGATGGCATCAGAAATATACTTAATGAAAAATTATGCTCAATGCGTTAACCAAAAAGAAGTAAATGTGAATTAATGAATTCTTCCTGATATTTGACTATATATCTCTTTTAGAGGAAACTTTGGCAATTTATATAGTATTCCCAGCATATGTGTTGCATGAATAAATCTATTCACATACATTTGAAGTAGAAAAATGTCTTAAATTTATTTTTTAAAAAAATTTATAGACTCAGAATATAAAACAATGTTATAACTTCTACACAGAGAAAGAAACTATCATTAAAATGAAAAGATACCTTACTGATTGGGAGAAAATATTAGCACATCATACATCTAACAAGGGGCTAATATCCAAGATCTACAGAGAACTCAACAACAACAACAAACAATAAAAAATAAATAAAAAATGGGAGGCGCTAAATGGACATTTCTCTAAAGAAGAAATACAGAAGACAAACAGGCATATGAAAAAATGTTCAACATCATTTATCATCAGGGAAATGCAAATCAAAACCACAATGAGATATCATCTCCCAACTGTGAGAATGACCCATATCAAAAACACCAGAAAGGGCCTCCCCTGGTGGCCCTTGAGGGCCGCACTATGAAGCTGTCCGTGACCTCTGCAGTGCGGGTTCAATCCCAGCTGGCCCGTGAGGGTCCCACATGGCGTAGCAGACCTCTTCTGTCTCACCCGCTGCTCCCCTCAGCAGTGTGTTTCGTCAGTCTGCCTGTTCTGTTCCCCGCTCTGTCTCCGGTGACTCCTCTCACCCTCCCGCACATCTGGCCTGCACCCCAATTCTTGTATAAATAAATAAATAAATAGTTAGATAAATAAATAAATAAATCTTAAAAAAAACCAAAACACCAGAAACAGTAAGTGTTTGATGAGGAAGTGGAGAAAAGGACCCCTGTTACACTATTGGTGGGCATATGCACTGGCCCCTATGGAAAACAGTATGGAGGCTTCTCAAAATATTAAAAATAGATCTACCATATTATTCAGCAATTCCACCCCTAAGTATCTGCCCGAAGAATGCAAAAACACTAATTTGAAGAGGTATGTACACTCCTGTGTTTATTTCAGCAGCATTTACAATAGCCAAGTTATATAGGCAACCTATGTGCCCAAGAACAGATGAGTGGATAAAGAAGATGTGGTATATACACACCGTGGAATACTACTCAGCTATATAAAAAACAACACATGAACTCTCACCATTTGTGATAACATGGATGGAACTGGAGGGGATAATGCCAAGTGAAATAAAATAAGAAGGAGAAAGACAAATTACTGTGTAGTTTCACTTATATGTGGAATATAGAGAAACAAAACACGAGGTCAGATAAAACCAAACCAAAAACAGATCCTAGAAATCTGATTGTAAAATTGAGACTACGAGAGTTGGTAGGTGGTGAGCAAAATGTGGAGGGGCCCAGATGACAATGGTGGAGGGCCATGGTGGTGGCCTCACCACTCACTTGGTGGTAAGTGTTGTGTGGTCACATCTATCTGAAGATGTTAGGATGTGACCCTATTACTCTGAACTATATTTAGTATTTTAAGCCAACGTTACTTCAATTAAAAAAAGAAAACAGAGGGAACCAGTAGAATAAGTTTGTTATGTTGACAATGAATCCATGAAATGCACTTAATTTTCTTGCAAAATGAATGTCAGTGTAGGATTTGGGTTTTGGAATACATAGGCCAATCTATATTTTTTGTTCTACTAGATGTCTAAGTTAGAGTTTATGTTTCTGTCTGTTTGGCTAGTAAATTGCTTAGTTTACATTTTTTAATATTCTGAAGACTTGTGGCCATTTGAAAAGGCTAAATGCATTAAAGCATTTCAGGACAAAGTCTCATTTATGATACATTTGCTTAGCATTTTATTTGGTCTCTATTTTTGAGGAAATTGAAACCCATAGTCATGCTGTACCTCAGAAAAGCACTACCATGATTTTAGTTGCTTTAGATTCTAAAGCAATCACCTATAACCTTTCCAAACAAGAGACAGTAAAAGTTCTTGGGATTTTTCCCAAGTTCTGTTCTGAGATTACAGCTCTGGAGATGAGTGCTTGTGACAGATGCCAGGTACCAGGCATGTCAAGAGGCTGGTTTAGAAAGTAAGCAAGTTTATGTGCAAATCAAAATAAAACTGAATAATGGATAGAACATAGGAGATGGCAAATGCCTCAGAATCTAGGTCTACTGTGCATCTAGTCTGCATGAGCCCACAGGAGTACTTGCAACATTGAGTTTCTGGACTTGATCCATAGTGAAGTCAACATGTGTATTACACAGGGCATCACCAGAGGTGCTTGAGTCCTCTTGGCAATGGGCTGGTCCACCAGCCTTGCCCAGCAATATACTAACCTCAATAAAATTCTTTCATTGAAGACATTTTCACATTTCATAGACTTTATGAATATATAATTTGTTTTTTATAGTCAGATAGCTGGGGAGGCAATAGGAGGTTGACTCTGCATGAATTGGGGTCACTGGTTGACAGATACTAAAGATCCACGGGGTGGAGGTATGGGGGTATTTCTCCAAACCCAGCCTGACCATGTCACTGAGGCTCCCTATTCACACACCACCCAGTCATCTCCAAGGATGCTAGAGCAGAGAACTGTAAGTGTCTCTCAGTTTCTCCCACTTCAGCCAGGAGCATGAGAGACCCTCAAGTCCATCCCCCTACCCCACACATATCTGAACCACCATGATCCTCTTCCACATGAGTCTTCTTGTGAGGAGGAGGTAATAGGCTCCAATCCAAAAATTTTTAATATCATTGGGATACCCATCTGGAACATTCTAGTGGCAGTGGGGGATTATTTTTCTGAAATTAGAGAGATTGAGGGTACTAAAGAATATTTGGGTGTTTCCTGTAGGTAATTGTCAACCCTCAGTAATCCAATTTTAGTAAAGAGTGGGGTGCAGTGAAAGGAGAGAGGGCTAATAGGTACAGACTACTCTTTAAAACATAATACTGTAAAAGAAAGATTTCAATAAGTTCAAGACAAATGGTACCTCAGGTATATGTGTGTTGGGCAAAGAGAAGGAGCCATTCTGAAGCTATGAAAGAGATAGATTTTTCTGTTCTTTTTATGAAGATCTTTCTTCCTACTGATAATCAAATACTTGTCCAGAGATGGGTACAAAGATGAGAAAGAGGTGGATACTCTCTAAAGTGAGTTCGTCTTTTAACAGAGGACTGTACTCCCATAGAAATTCATATTACCGTGCGCTGGGAGGTTACTTACATGACAGTATGGAATTTTTCCTGTTTCATTCACTGCTGTATCCTTGATGCCTAGAATAATGCCTGGCATATGGTAGCTAATTAATATATGTTGAATAGATGAATTTATTTTTTTAAAGATTTTATTTATTTTTATAGAAGAACCGGAATATAGGCCAAACGTGCGGGAGGGTGAGAGGGTTCACTGGAGACAGAGTGGGGAGCAGAACAGGCAGACTGACAAAATACACTGCTGAGGGGAGCAGCAGGCGAGACAGGAGAGGTCTGCTTAGCCATGTGGGATTCTCGCTGGCTGGCCGGGATCGAACCTGCGCTTCAGAGGCTGTGGACAGCTTCACAGTGCGGCGCTCAACTGCCTGCGCCACCAGGGAGGTCCTGAATAGATGAATTTAATGTTTCAACAGAAAGAGTATAAACTGTTAGAGAAAATTACCTTTTAGTTTCATCAAGAATAGTACTTTTGCATAACTACCACACTCATCTATGGTAATTAGGGCAGGAGGGACTTACAGAGAATTGAGATATATAGGTCAAAATGAATTGGAGAAAGATTAAGGAAGTTAAAAGGATTATTGACCAACAGCCAAAGATTATCTCTCCCAGTAGAACTTGTCTAGGAATATGGTATTTTTCCATAGAATGATTGTGAGGATTTAAGAGTATATTAACATGGTAGAGATTTGTCTCATTTTTAGATCCAGTTTTCATGAATAGTGGAGTAAGTAAGAATGAGAAAAATGTGTGTGTGTGTTTCAGAATATTAGCAAATAAGGTTCATATAAGTTTGCCACCTCTTGCTGGGGTGGAGAAGAGGGAGGGACAGAGGAGTAACGGAGGGAGTTGGGAGGGGGGAGAGAGAGAGAGAGAGAGAGAGAGAGAGAGAGAGAGAGAGAGAGAAGGAGAAAGGCTATATGAGATGAAGTATAAGTTCTATAAATGTTAGAGAAACATAAAATCACCTGGAGTATATGATATCAAAATTCTTACCATAATGCTACAAATTGTGTTTTTCTGTTTAATTGCAAAATACATAAAATAGATCATCAATACTAGTTGCTGCCATCAACACCAAACCATTCCAAAGGATTTAAAAGTATAGTGCAAACTGGCAAGAAGAGTTAAAGAATATTGTAGATTGTTAAAAAGAGATATTAAAGCTCTCTCTCACACCCCTGCCCTGACTTGCTAAATAGCAGTCTCTCATGACGAGAGCATTTGGATGTATAAATGGGTTTGGAATCCAGTTGACCTGTGTATGCTGGGTGAGGGGGGAGGGTCACACTAAATGCATATCAATATGAATTACTGTCTCCATCTTGAAGTCTGGAAATTCACTCTTGTGAAGTCAAAACATATAATTTGGACTTTATAAAAGCCAGTTTGGGTATGCTAAGTGCCAACCCTTCCTTCCTAAATCCGGACAATAAGATTGGGTGGGCAGAGAGCATTGTCTCTACTGAGAACTCACTCATCCTGGCTCCTAATTAAAAAGCAGGTCACATTTTTGAACATATTCTTTTTTTTTAATTAATTTATTTATACAAGCACTGGGTACAGTCAGAAGCATGGGAGGGTGAGAGAATTCAACAGAGCTAGAGCGGGGAACAGAACAGGCAGACTGATGAAATATACTGCTGAGGGGAGCAGCGGGCACGGCAGGAGAGGTCTGTGGCAGGAGAGGTCTGTGAGCCATGTGGGACCCTCGTGGGCCAGCCGGGATTGAACCCGTGCTGCAGAGGCTGCGGGCAGCTTTGCAGCCCAGCACTCAACCGCTACACCACCAGGGGAGACCCCAGGTCACATTTTTGTGTGTTCTAGAATTGGATTGAATTTACAAAACTTTTATCTTAACTTTGCATATTTCGTATCAGCCACAGATATTAAATCGCCCTTACTTATTAAGAAAACTGCTAAAATCCCTACAGCAATCACAAGGATCTTGGAAATTTTGAGTTAAAAGATCTATGGACCATCTGGAGTGATATTTCCTGACCTGGATGTGACTCATGTTCAGAGGAAGGGAATTTCAGAGGAACTTCATCTCTAGCACCCCAAAAACTGGTCCATTTTACCTGACTTTGATGACTGACTATGCATTGCCTCATGACCTAATCTGTGTTTTTTCTGACTTATAACCAAATACAAATTTACCTTTTTTTAGAGTCTGCTAGATCCCATGTTTGTATTTCTTCACTTATTTCAAATTGAATAGAGAATTGTAGCCTTTTACTTAGAGAAAGGAACACCAGTATGCCTCTAGTCCTGCATTGTTTTAATGAGAACAAAAGCAAAATGTTCCACAATTACTCGCTTGTAGCTACAAAGCATATTTAAGGAATAAAAATCCCCTTCATTAAATGCATGTGGGGAGAAAGAATTGTTTTGAAGCTCTTATGATCAGCGTGTATAGGCTTCATTGTAAACCGACACTAAAGAGCTCCCATTATGATCTGTATATTTTTGTGCCAGAAGGTTTTTTCTTATGCTAAATTATTAAGTTCTGTCAGCTGCTGGGCTGTCATATAGAGATACAGTAAATCACATTATATTTTGTCATGGTTTACACGGAGCAATAAATTTGGGAATAAAGATCAAAGTCGCTCCACAATCACATCTGAGTGTAGGAGGGATGTTTAACTTGTAGAAAACTGATTTAGGTAAAGCTGTTGCAGTTCTTGTGTAAATTGGAAATGAATTTGGATATTTGGTTGAAAGTGAATGAGGATCAAATCCCAAAATGACTTTCCATTTTTGTATTTGGTTTCGAGAAGTTAGTTCTGACACCTAGTTGCGTGACTTGAATTAGATAAATAATTACATGCTGAAAATGGTGGACTCAGTGAAAATTTTATTCATATATTTAATTGCTCGCATGATTAAACAATATATTACATTCTACTCTTATTTGGGGTTTTCAGAAACCACATAATTAATTAAATACTCTTGTAGTAACACTGACTGACTCCTTGGGGAGTCTGTTTGCTTTTTATTATATTTAAAAACCGTTGGAAGTAAACCAGCTTAAGATCACCAAGCAACCTTGGTTATTTAGATGGTGGTGGTTCTTCTCTTGGCCCTGTGTTACCATGGAAACGCTTTTTGGTTATCAAGAGTGGATATTTATTTAAAAGAACCAAATAAGACATCAGGGGAAAAAATAACAATACAAAACACAACAAAACAAAACAAAAACAGACAATTAGAAACCAGAGACATCCTGCAGGGGAGGGAGGGGGGGGAGGGAGGAGCACAGGGGACTGAGGTGATGGTGCACAGGTGCATTGGTGGAAGAAATTCTATGGGGACTACACCTGAGTTGGGGGGTAGAAAGCAAACATTGCTTAAAAATGAACAATGATGTAAAATATATATAAATAAATAAATTTTTTAAAAAGAAGTGGAAAAAAAATAAAAGAACCAATCTCAACTTGTTGCGCTCTCTGCACAGAGACATTACAGTAGGAATGATAGAATATAGATGTGAAAACAGAAATCATGTGCTTTCATTTTTTTAATAATTAATTTTTTTTAGATCATTGTTCATTTTTAAACAGTATTTGCTTCCCCCCACCCCCTCGGGTATAGTCCCCATAGAATTTCCTTCCCCAGTGCACCCGTGCACCATCACCTCAGTCCCCTGTGCTCCTCCCTCTGATCCCTCTCCCTCCTCCTCCCCTGAAGTATGTCTCTGATTTAAAATTGTCTGTTTTTGCTTTGTTGTGTTTTGTGCTGTTACTATTTTTTTTTACACTGATGTCCAAATGCCCAAAAATAGATGAGTGCAGTGGCGTATTATTCAGCAATCAAAAAAGAAATCATGTGCTTTTAGATTACGACCCTATTTAGGAAAGTACCCTCAGTCCCTGCTCTGTAAGCTGGAGCAGTGGTTCCCAAACTAGAATGATTGTCAGAAGCACAGGGGTTGCTTCCAGCCCAGGTTCCTAGGCCACAAAATCATCCCAGCAATTCTGATTCAGTAATTTTCAAATCTCAAATAACATCTTTCACATTTCTTCTGCCATCTTCCTTCCTTCATTGTAACCCTATTTAGGGACACAGTTTTTAATGTTCTAGCCCATTAATAGACAGGCAAGCCTTGCAATATTTATTTCTCAGGGTTTTGGTTTCTTACTTTGTTTTTAGTCTCCTGTTTTCCTTCTTTCATTAAGTTTTTTCCTGAAATCAAGATTTATACTAATGCTATAATAAATCCACTAAACAGATCATCCCAAAACTTGTATAATGATTTAAACCTCCCCTTTCAAATAGGATCAGAATAAAGTGTGACTAGGATATGAAAATGATGGCCAGCAGGACTGACTTTGGTCTGAACAGAACTAGGCCAGTTGGTGAGCGTGTGCCTCGGGTAGAGTGTTCAACCAAGATGGAATGTTTAGCAGTGGTGCTGCATAGCCCAGTGGGGAGAAGTGAAAATAGTTCAGAGATAATAATAATGCAGCATCCGCAATGGGGTTGAGGGGCGGAGGGGCAGAATATCTTGGAGATTCTACTTGCAGGACCCAGTTTCCTCCATCTGCCCTTTTCTTCTATCCTCTGATAATGCTGTAACGCCTCTTAAATTCAGTGCTCCCAGTTTGGATCCACTATTTTAAAGAATCACTGAGAAAACCAAATGGAAATAGAGCTTTCAGAGAATGACCTAAAGCCCTATTGTGTTTGCCACTATTGTGCAAGAAATCAAAGGAGCAGAGGACTGGCGAGGCTAAGACTGCAAAGTGAATGTTCAGATTCTATCCCTTCCACTCCAGTCTTTCTCAGGGCACTTAGATTGGCCCCAGTTACTGAAGGTAGGTGGACCAGGCTGGCAGTGCATGAGGGCTGCCTCCCAGGAGCATGTGTAGACATGCATGTGGCTTACACATTCATCACCTGCTGGGCTCTCATCTTCCTTAGTTAGTTCTCACCTTGTGGACTGTTCTCCAAGCTGCTGCTTGGTTGCCTTAGCTCCCAGTTCCAATCATAGATCTCTGCTGTGATTTGAATCCAGCCTGAAATCTCAGTCTAGTTTACTGGAAACCTTGCCCCACCATTAACTCTCTGATTTTTCTTACAAAATTGAAAATGACTCGCCCTGTTTTAGGCAAGAGGTATAGAAGCTAGAGATAGAGTTAAAAATAACATCACCAAAATTATTTAAAATTATGAGCAGATTTAAAATAGAGGGGCATAGGAAAGAAAGAACAGATGGCATGCAGGCAATTCTTATTTAAAATCAGTTAGAGATTAATAAGCAATTGTCAGAGAGGTGTTTGGAAAACCAAGAGGGAATTGTGGCATGAATGTTGTGGAAGTAGGGAGTTTTAATAAAAAGTAATTCAGCAAAGGCAATATTAATTCTTCGAAAAAACAATGAAATACAAACTTTCTGAATGACTGATCAGAAAAACACAGGGGAAAGGAGGTGGGAGATATGAATGCTCATCCTGAAAGAGACTATCATGAATAGCTATTTCAATAAAGTTGAAAATCTGGATAAAAATGGGCTGATTTTTAGAAATTGTGATTGAATGAAGAATGGAAAACACTAGTAGTTCTAAAGATATTAAATCAAGCATTCAGTTTTCAGTATTTCATCAAAAAAGCATCAAGCGCAAATGATTTTGTACTCAGTTCTCATCAGACTTTCAAGGAACAGATATTTCCAGTAATGAAATAGGAAGAAAATAATTTCCTATCTGAGGAAAGAAAAAGGAAATATTCCCCTGTCCATTCAAGGCCAGTATAATCCCAATATGAAAATAAGCCAAGGACAGTAAAAATAAAATTACACATTGATCTCATTTAATTTTAAGTGTAAAATTTCCTACAAAAAAATAGAAACAGAATATAGCAGTATATAGAAAGGATTGCAACCAAGCTGGAGCTGGTGCAGGAATTCGATGGTGATTCAGTGTTATAAGCCCATTAGTATAATCCATTGTGGCGTCAGATGAAAGAAGAAAATCCATATGATCATCTCAGATAAAAAAGCATTTGGCATAATCCATCCCTATCTGTGATAAATAATCTTAAGAAGCTAAGAATAGGAGGTACCCCCTTAACTCAATAAAGAGTGTCAATGTTGTGAATATATTCAGATGTGGAGTATAAAGAAACAGACAAAGGTACAGACAAAACTAAACCAAAACAAACCCTAGAATTGTGAGGACAGAAATTGAAGCTAGTAGAGAGGGAAGGTAGGGGTGGGAGCAATGGACAGAGGACTGTGGGTGTGCTGGTAGTGGGTGTGGTGTGGAGACATGCATCTGAAGAGGTGTGAATGCCCTAAATCATATGCAATATCATAAACCAGTAACTCAAAAAAAAAAAAAGAACATCCATCAAAAATCAATCAAAAACAGAACAATATTGTTATGGTGAAACATTAGAAGGATTCCTTTAAAATCAGGAGAAGAGAAAGATGCCCACTATTACTGCTAGTTTTCTTTTGAATCTAGTTTCCATGCTGCGTAAAGAACTCTAAAACCTAACAAAAAGAAAAATAATTCAAATTTATAAGTGGGGAGGGCCTCCCCGGTGGCGCAGCGGTTGAGCGCTGGGTTGCGAAGTTGCCCGCAGCATCTGCGGCGCCGGTTCGATCCCCCGGCTGCTCCCCGGCCACCGGAGGAGGGTCCCACATGGCGCGCAGACCTCTCCTGCCGCCCACTGCTCCCCTCAGCAGTGTACTTCGGTCCTTCTGCCTGCTCTGCTCCCCTCTCTGGCTCTGGTGAATTCTCTCACCCTCCCGTGCTTCTGACTGTACCCAGTGCATGTATAAACAAAAAAAAAAAAAAAAAAAAATAAATAAATAAGCATGCCTCTATTAAAAAATAAATAAATAAATAAACAAATTTATAAGTGGGGAAAAGATTTGAATATACATTTATCCAAAGAAGATATATAATTGGCCAAGAAGCACATAAAGAGTACTCAATATCATCAATCATTAAAGGAACATAAATTTAAACAATGAGATACCTTCTTTTTATATTCACTAGGGTGGCTATAGTAAAGATTGAAATTAGCAAGATTTAGCAAGAATGTGGCGAAATTACAACTCTCATATTTTGCTGATGGAAATAAAAAATGGCGCAACGACTTTGGAAAGCAGTTTTTGACAGTGCTTCAAAAAATGTAATATACAGTTATCATATGACTTAATTCCACTCCTAAGTCTATTTCCATGAGAATTTAAAGCATTTGGGGGGAAAAAGACAAATACTGCACAAGAGTGTTTATAGCATCTTTATAATCAAAAAATGGAAACAACCCAAATGTTCATAAAATGATGAACAAATAAACAAATGTTGTCTAATCCAAGCAATGGAATATTATTTGGCGATGAAAATGGATAAAGTACTGATGCATGCACAATGTAAATAAATCTGAAAACTTGCTAAGTGAGAGAAGCCAGCCACAAAAGGACCACACGTTATCTGGCTCCATTTACTTAAAATGTCCAGTTAGGGAAATCCATAATCATGGAAGGTAAATTAGTGATTTTCAGTGACTTGGAAAATGAGAAGTGGCTGCTAGTGGAGGTGTGAGGTTTCTTTTTGAGGTGCTAAAAATGTTCTGGAAGTTATAGGGGCGATAGATATACTTTTTATACAGCTACCAAAACCACTCAACTATACAACATAAAAGTATAAACTTTATGATATGTGAATTATATCTTACTAAAACTACTATTAATAATAGGAAGTCTAACCATGTTAAGTGTGGAACTAAAAGAACTCTTACACACTGTGGTGAAAACATAAAATGTTCCTTTGGCAAACAATTTGGCATTATCCTCTGTAGTTGAGCATTTGATTTATGAGCCATCAATTTAACTCCTTAGCACAGGCCCTAGAAACTCACAAATATGCACCAGAAGACATGTACAGGAATGCTCACAGCAGAATGCATCATGCAGGAAAAAACTTGATGAGTACAAATGCTCATTAACAGAGGAAGGAATGATTATGATCTATTCATAAAATTGCATATTCCAAAGCAGTGAAAATGAAATACAGCTTCAAATGAAACATCAAGATCGGATCCTAGAAACAATGTTAGGAGAGCAGCAGCAAGTTGCAGGAAATTACATAGAGCCAGGTTGTATTTGTATAAAATTAAAAAATAGTAGAACTAATGTGTTAGAGGTGCCTATACTCATACATGACAATTTTTAAAGCAGGAGCGTGATTAATTCTTAGGAGTCTGGGGATAGAATGGAATAAGGAGAAACATTGGCATTTATTTCTGAGGCAAAAAGTTTTTTTCATGGACTCAAAGAATGGATAAGAAAGAGTAACTAAAATGGACTGCAGAGATTGATTTTGATAGCTAACTTTATTAATAACTTGACTGGAGTTTTGTAAGCTCTCGTTTCCATTTTATCCATCAAAAAAAAATGCCCTGTCTTAAACCTCTACATTCGTCAGCTAGTTCACCTCCAAGATTTTAGTCTATCGAGTTCTCCTTTTGATCACTCTTGCCTTACCTTTATTTTTCCCACTTCCTCACACATAAAGGAGTCTTTGTCTTACTTCCAGTGCTTACTCACCACTCTGTGATCCTTTGCCATCTTGAACTTTTACCATTCCTACGTGATAAACCTCATTCCTGTTTAATCTTTGTTGTCCACTTTATCTGCACATTATACAATAATACCCAGGAAAGTTAAATAATGCGTCCATGGTCACACCACCCATTTGGTTTAACATCAAAGTTCATGATCTTAACCACCATTCTCTACTGCTTACCATTTGGCAACAGTTTTTTGAAGTCAGTCAAAGTAACTTGAACTGATGAACAAGACAGAGAGTGGTGATGGGAAATTCACCTCTACAGCACAAAACTAGCCAAACACCTTATGTTTGCCAAATTAAGGGGGGGATAAGGAATGTTTAAAATAGACCCATTGCTTGCAAATGTTTCCAAAATTATTTTTAAATGAATTGGAATGCTAAGTCTATCTCAATAAAGATGATCCTGGAAAGCCATGTAAATTGTTGGTCATTTTTAATTAGAAAGATCTAATAACTAAATCTTGTATGTTCTTTCAACACCGTTCCAAACTTTCAAATTACCCATTAGAGGATGTAGAGCTTCTCGGTGTTAAGATTATTGTTTGAGACTGAACTGCCTGCAAATCTAACACAGCAACTTCCTATAAAAACATTATTTCATAAACTTTCCAAATAATATTTATTACATTCTTTTTTTCATACACATGAGAAAAAAGAGTGGAAACATTTCTAAAAGTAAAATATCCATGGGTTTTGTATGTCAAATCAAATTGGATCTAACTCCTAGATCCAAAGTTATATGAAATAATTATTACATGAGTAAAATTCAATTAACATCATTTGATGATTGGATGTCAGCTTTTCTTGATATTTGAAGTAATGTATTTGAAATTTTCCATTTGCTTCTATAACAAATAGAAGTACTTGGTATAGTACCAAGTACTATACCAACATATGTGCCATTAATATGTGAACAAGTATATTTAAGTTGTATATTACATATGTTAAAATTTGTTAAATATAGTAGCCATTTTCCTTTAACATTTGTCAGATAATACAACATTAGCTTTTTGGTGTAAAGCTTAATAGCAAAGACATAAAAATATTATAGACGGTAGAGATTGTTAAAAAAATTAATTGCCCCATTTACATTTGCTCTTTGATGATAAATTCTTTTTTGCACATCAGAGAATAGTTGCTTCTTCCCTAGAGCAAAGTAAAGTTTTTTTCTCCCTCATTCTCTTAAAGTTTGTATTTCTGCCCAAGTAATAAATGAGTTTCAGTTTCTGTGGCCTCTGCTTCAGAGAGCTTCTCTGAGGGTGAGCTTTTGAAATATGATTAGATCTTAATTCCTAAACTATTTCCATAAGCTTGTTTCACAGTTTGATTTCTTATTCAGTGAGTGGAGTAGAAACTCATGTAAAACTTATGTGATCATTTATGGGTGTTAGCCATATAAATGTAGATGTTGAAATGGTGAGAAAATTAGTCCTTCTGAATTACAGTGATTGTGGAAAATCAACTCTTCCATGTTATTCTTTAGGTTATCTGTCGCTAAATACACATTACTTTAGCCACAGTATAGGCAGAGAATGTATTAAATCAAATTCAGCATATTCAGAAATAGGGCCAATTTCAGGAATATGGTACTTTTACTGAGAATGGATTCACCTATAACTTACTGAGTAGACAATAAAAGTGATATGATATCACAGACATGGTACCTCAGCCCTTTTCCATAACTATCCAGTTTCTTCTTTTATAAAGGATGTGGCTTTTCATAGGATTTTACAAAGTGAATAGCAATGACAAAAGCCAAAACACTTGGAGTTCCTAATTATTAGCATTTTGTTCTGGGTAAAGCAACTATCTGTAATGACTGAATTTTCTAGAAATGACTGAAGGCATTAAATATGGACTAGTGGCATTTGTACACATTTTGCTATTTGTAGATTAGTTTACCATTCTCAAGTTGTGATTTACATAACCATGATGAAAATGAATAAGAATTTAGTTATAATACCCTTGTTTTTTTAAGATTTATTTATTTTTATTTATTTATGTATACAAGAACTGGGATGTAGGCCAGAGCTGCAGTGCAGGGGATGAGAGGATTCCCCAGAGACAGAGTGGGGAGCAGAACAGGTGGATCTACTGAAATACACTGCTGAGGGGAGCAGCGGGTGAGACAGGAGTGGTCTGCTGCGCCATGTGGGTCAGCTCCCTGGCCAGGGATCAACTCATTCCTGTGACTTGCTAGAACTGAGATTTTATTCTCTGTGCCACCAGGGAGGCCCCTATTGTGCCCTTTTTTGTAATCATTGTATCAAACTGAGAACTTGTTGTTGACTCAGAATGAGATTAGAAAGTCTTAGGATTTAACCTCAGAAACTTTGTTTTTCATATTTGTATCCTTTACCTGGCAAGTTGTAGATATTGAACAAATATTCTCTTTCTGACACTCCTACTCCCAATTGTATGTTTCAAGATAGAGCTTTGAAATTTAAAATGGATCACTAGAAGTCTTATAAATAGCCATCTACCTGCTAATCTTCAATGAAGTGATTGATTTGGAGCGCTTCATAGATGATTTCGCATGATCAAATCATGAATGGATTAAATCTTTTATCTAGGGTTGGTTCAATCAACCTAAGTGTCTGATGAATGCAAAGCACTATGAATATTTCAATACATGAACAACAAATAGAAGCTTTATTTATTACGTTAATTTTTAATCCAACCTGAAAGTCAAAGGAAATGGAAGTGAAAGTAAAGATACTTTTTAAAAACTCAATATTCTGTTTGAACAAGTATAGTAACCGGCAAAACATAGTTATGTATAATCACTAACTTAGCTTTTATGTTTTTAATTAAATTAATGCACTTTTATAATTTAGTATAGTGTTTAGATAACATTATCCCTATACTGTGATTTGAAGAAGGCAATTTTTTCCTCTAAATTGACATTAAACTATGTCTTAAAAATCTTTAAAATTTCTGTTTTAATCAACTTTATTAAAATATTTAAGTTATCATAAAATGTCTTTAGATATTTATGGCACTCAAAATATATGTATGAAAAAGTGTGAAAACCTTCTTCTATAATTCATGCTCAATCTCCATTTTTCCTCCCAAACTCTCTTTTATCTCTTTTTAGAAGAAGAGACAATGTAGTACAGCATCTCATATTTTAAAAATCTCACAAAACTTTCCACCTTACTTCTCACGTCCTATGTGGAAATGAAGAAATAGAAAACTTTTTTGCTCAAAAAACTATCAACCCATATATACTTTTTTCCCCTATTAATTCAGTCAACAACATTTTTCAAGCAACTACTCATGGCAAAGCAGTGATACCGAGACCACAAACTGGGCATAATCCTTTAGGAAGGATATGTCACATTTTCAAAAGACTAGAGCAGCTTTGCACATTACCAGGACTAGAAAGACAAAAGGAGGAAAAACAAATTGCCTCTAAAGTTTATGAGAAAGGAAAACATTAGCATTTGAACTGGTCTTTGTCCATGGGTATGACTAAAGAACACCATGATGGCAGATGGGTGGAAACTGCAAAGCAAAACAAGGAGCCTGGGAAACTCCGTGAATCCACTTTATAAAATGTTTATTCTTTCATTCAGTAGTTACTGGTTGTACTGTATGTTGGTCTTGAGATATATCCATGAGTAGAGTAGACACAGAGAGCTATCTTTGAGGAGTCAGTATCTGGGGTTGTTGATGCAGAAAGGAGATGTAGATAGATGCTGTATGAGTGAGACTTTGAGTGCTAGCCAAAGATCTTGAATTTGGTAAATACGATTCTTCAGCAGAGAAATTATTAATAGCATTCAGGGAAAATTAGAGACTGGCTAAATAAGGAGATAGGGTCGCAGCTCAAGAGAATATTGTGGGCATGAGGTTGAGAAAGAACTGAGCTGGGTAAGCAGAGGAAATGCTAAGGATCAATAAACTGAAGAAGACGCTGTGCTTTTAAACCCACAGGAGGACCAGAAGGTGACTGTGCTGTAAACAATGAAGTTGTAGACCGATGCCACTTAATCATCTTTGGGTCACGCATTCCTTTCAAAACCTCTTGAAATACTTAGGTTCCCTTCCGGGAAATACAATGTGTCTAAAACTTTGCACGTAAACTCTTAAAGCCTATCCATGGACCCCAGATGAACAAACCTCACAAGGGGGAGAAGAACTTCAATCACCGAACACTTCTTGAGCGCCTACTATTTCAATACTGGACACTGGACTCGGTGGAGGTGGGGTAGAGGGAGGGGATGATAAATGTGTAGCACAGCTGCTACCCTCCATTTCTGCGGTTGTAGAAGTGTTGTATTTTGATGTTGCCTGGGGGACTTCTTAGATGGAAGTGGCTAGTAGGTAATTGGAATCAGAATAGGGACTGAGCAAATAGAGCCAATAAAAATTGTATTTTAAGACTAGAATCATCAATGACAGAATGCCCCCACTAATAGTGGTTTAAGCTAGATAGAATATTTCTCTCCCACATAAAAGACCAGCTTGGTCCTTTAGGTGATGTTCTGTCTTGCCATTGGGGCAAGACATCTTGTAGCGAGGGTTCTCATCTTTGGGTTCCAACAAGGCTTACAAGGCTTATATAATGGCATAAAAATTTGACAAAGTATAAACAAAGGTCATGTATGGATTGTCTTTTAAGGAATCTTCCAGAATCTGCCACACCACACTTCCATTTACATGGGCAGGATTTGGTCCTGTGGTCACACTGAAATGCAAAGGCATCTGGAAAATGGAGTCTCCACTCTGGCCAGCAGATGCCCTACCAAGCATCTTATCCCAGTGAAAGAAGGGGGGACTAGACAATGTGGAAGAACTGGAAACTGTATTCTTTCTCACATATAGATACAAATTAAAAGAAGTTTCTCTTCCTATTACATTGGCAAAGATTGTTTGAAAATTAAGACTTCACCTTTCCAGTAGACAGTATAGTGGGTACCTCAACTGTGATAAAGGAGTGGCTGTGCTGTAGCCTGTGTGTGTCTGAAATAGAGAGCCGACTGTGTTGCTTGCAGGATCAGGCGTAGCCAGGCTGCCTCACGTGTCTCCCTGAGCAAAGCAGAGCTGACCTTGTATAGGGCCTTTGGGTGGATTAGAGTTTGGGTAGGGGGTGTGGGGACTTCAGAGCCTTGGCTTGACATCATTGGGAGAAGCCTGGTGACTTGTGTGAGACTTGCTGATGAGCTGGCCCTCCAGGGTGTGTTTGTTGGAGTGAATCTGACTACCACTTCTTGTCTGACAGCCAAATGCGAGTTGTCATTGATGAATTGAACAGGTTTAAAACCAGTTCTGATGGCTCCTTGTTACCACAGCTACAGACCAATCAATCTGAAATTTCAGGGAACATGTTTTATTTTCAACTCAAATGATGCAATAGTAAACTTTTAGAAATTGGTGCGGAATAAATTTAATTGCATGGGAAATATTTACAATGCAGTGCAAAGTAGGGAAAGTTTTGAAAAATTACGTCAGCCCGTCTGCCCATCTCTCCATCCCTCTTACTGCACTTGCGGTACCAGCATAGATGTGAGTGAACACTGCTCGGCTCACTCGCTGGTGGGTGGGGTCCCTGTGTGTCATTCTTGCATGACCTCCCTCTTCCTCTGTCCTCTCAACTGTCCTGTGGGGGGGAGGGGAGGAGTTAGAGTCCACTGCCCCAAAAGCAACCCAGTTATCTCTCCTTAGGCCAAAGTGAGCTTACTATTGCCCTTGTTCCTACACCCTGCGGTTGGCCAAAGGATCATCAACTGTGATTTCAAGCTTGGGAGAAGGGAATGCAGACCTGATGTGGCTGTGAGACTCAAGCTTACGCTCTCCCCACTCCCCACCTCCACAGCACTGGGCACAGAACCCTACAGTATCCTGATTGCTGCCACTGCCACTTCTTTCGTGAAAGAAGTGATACGACAACAAGCCAGGATCTGAACCATATTACCCTCAAAATCTCTCCCTAGCCTAAAACAGTGGACAGACCTGAGAAGTGTACAGATCATAGGTCTTAAGCTTAGATGCACGCCTCTTAGTATTGTCACAATTTCTGCTTTTAGTCACCATTTGGCTGCATGGGAAAAACCCAGTATTTGTCTTCAGTCACCTCACACTTCAGTTATGCCCGCGCTTCCAGAACAGCATGTGAACCCAGGAGCTCTCCATCTTGCCATGTGGGGGGAGAGGCTAGTGCCTCTGGTCCTGCGTCTCACCTGTGCACCAGCATCCCCTGAGACACCTCTTTTCCCAGTGACTTTAGTAGTCAGTGGATTTCATCACCTGTCTGTAATCCATATTTCTCTCTGGAAGCCCCTCAGACCTTCATTTTCTTCACTGCAGACATGCTGCTCTGAGACACCCAGGAAGCTTTATGTTCTTCCTGCCTCATTGGAGGTGTGAGCAACAAGGAACTGGGTGCAGCAGTCTTGATGGTCTGCTTAAAGGTGCACCCCACAAAGCCCTCACCTATCTGTGTCTTCAGTTACATGTCAGTGCAGCTAAGAACTAGCCACTCCGCCCCGGCCTCTTGAGGAGCCACATCTGACTGGATTCTCTGCCCCAGCTCTCAGGGTTAGGCCACAGCTTGTCCAAGAAAAAGGCCTCTTAGGAATTGTCTCCCCAGATTAACATTCCCTCCCCGCCCCAACCACTTTAGACTATGTCACATTCCCCCAACTTGGGGAATTCTTTCTAGTGTAAGAGCAGGGAGGAGGTGGGGCTCTGACTGATGTGCTTTGTATCTTGAGTCCCATAGGCCCAGGTTATAGAGTCAGAAGTTAAAATACTGTTTTCTAGGCCTCCCCAGTGGCGCAGCGGGTTGAGTGCAGCACTGTGAAGCTGTCTACAGCCTCTGCAGCGTGGGTTCGATTCTCGGCCAGCCAGGGAGATGCCCATGTGGTGCAGCAGACCTCTCCTGTCGCACCCGCTGCTCCCCTCAGCAGTGTATTTTCGTCATCTGCCTGTTATGCTCCCCGCTCTGTCACCCTCCCACGCCTCTGGCCTGTACCCCACCTCTTGTATAAAAATAAATAAATCTTTAAAAAAATAATTGTTTTCTCTGTATTTCTGCTATGTCATCCTTCCTGTGAGATTGTGAGGGTAGAATGCCAATCTGGGAAGTTTTTCTACACTGAACATTTGCACTTCTTTTTTTTTTTTTTAAGATTTATTTATTTATACAAGCACTGAGTACAGTCAGAAGCATGGGAGGGTGAGAAAATTCACCAGAGCCAGAGCGGGGAGCAGAACAGGCAGACTGATGAAATACACTGCTGAGAGGAGCAGCAGGCACGGCAGGAGAGGTCTGTCGCTCCATGTGGGACCCTCGCCGACAGCCGGGGATCAAACTGGTGCTGCAGAGGCTGCGGGCAGCTTTGCAGCCCAGCACTCAACCACTGCGCCACCAGGGGAGGCCCTGAACATTTGCTTTTTAAAACAATTTTATTGAGGTATAATTTACGTACCATAAAATTCCATTATTGAAGTGCACAGTTTAATAATTTTTTTAAAAAATTTACACAACTGAGCAAACATCACCACAACCCTGTATTCATTTTATAATTTAAAAATTTGATTATAAAGATGGCCTCTTATTTCAGCAGTGAGAGGGGCACTGATGTGAGTGGAGGCGATAGGGGTCAAATTCAGACCCTTTGTAAGAATGGGCCATGGCCATACTGCTCTAGGATTGTTTCCTGAGGTGTGTTAAGAGTGGAGGCCAAGAATGGAAAGGGACCATTGAAGGAATGTGAAGAAGAGACAGCACAGGGCCTAGAGGTGCTATGCTCCTTCAAAGTCATCTGTGGATACTTCTCACCTGGAATTTTTCAGTTAATCCATTCCTATTCATTGCTAACTGATGACCTTGGGCAAGATTTTAACCCTTTTGTGTCTCACTTTTATTATTTATAAAGGAGGATAATAATTGTGCCTTCTTCATGGAGTTTTGAACATAGAGGCGTGTGTGTGTCTATACACACAACTCATGCTTGAGGGCTGTGAGGTGGTTAGATCTATTAATAGGTGTAGTGTACTTAGACAATATGCCAGTAGAGAAAGAGCAAATTAATATTACTTGTTGTTGCTGTCATCATCATCATCATCATCATCATCATTATCCTTTCATACCCATCTCCTCACACACAAAAGCCTTCTCTGATGGGAGGTCTCTCCCAGTTTTGCCATAATAACGCCCTCTGCATAGCTCTTTCATGACATTTATGCCATGTTTGATTTACTTATCTGTCTCCTTCCCACCTGTATTAAATCCTTTACCTCTGTCAACATATAGTGCCGAACTCTGAGGGAGGTTCTCAAAGTAAATGTTTGTGAAACCGTCATAGGGATGTAGCAGGATTTCAAGAGTGGAGTGAGTATGTGTGTGTGTGTATGTGGGTGTGAAAAGCTACCCTTTTTATTTTTATAATTGCCTGGAAATGAGCCAGTGTAGAAGAAATATGGATGATGTGAAAGGAAAACCTTGTGAGAATAACTAGTGGAGGCTGCTGATGGAGCAAGACGAAGAATCCATGTTTTGGTGGAGCAGCATGGCTCCTTTAACCAGTTATCATGATGTAATTTCTGCCTATTTTCTGGAGAAGTTTTATATGGAACTGATATCATTTCTTCCTTCGATAATAGAATTCACTAGGAAGCTACTTAAGTCTGAAATAGGTGTGTATGTGTGTGTGTGTGTGTGTGTACACAGCTCACGCTTGAGGGCTTAATGCACATAGAGATATAGGACTCTGAGTTTTCCATTTCTTCTTGAGTCACTTTTGGTAATTTATATCATTTAAGGGATTTAGTACCTTGTCTAAATTACAAAAAAAAAAATGTGGCAATATGTTGTTTATAATATTTCCTTATTCCCAACCCTATTAATGTCTGTAGGGTCTGAAAGCAATGTCCCCTCTCTTTCCTGATACTGGAATTTGTCTTCTCACTGTTGTTTCTGATCAGTCTGTTTAGAGGTTACTTTTATTTATCTCAAAGAACCAGCTTTTCGTTTCATTGATTTTCTCTATTGTTATTTTCTATTTTATTTCTTTCTACTCATATTTATTATTTTGTTCTAGTTACTTTGTCTATAAAATTTTTCCAGTTCCTCAGGAGCAGCTTATATCATTTATTTTAGATCCTTCTCCTTTGCTAATAAAATAATTCAAAGCCAAAAATGAATTCTCAGCACTGATTTAGTTGCATTCCACCAATACTAGGCTTCCATTTTCATTAACTTCAAAATATTTTAATTGCCTTTGTGATTTCTTCTTTTATTTGAAGAAATTAGCTATATATTTTTTATTTTCCAAATTTATTTGAGTCATATTACATACAGTTCTGTTACAGGTTTCTAATTTGATTTCATTATGGTCAGAGACCATACTTGGTATGATTTTTATCCTTTTAAAATTTATTAAAGTTTGTTCTATAGTCCAGAATACGGTCTTCATTGATTAGTGGTCATGTTGGTTAACAGCATTTTTCAGATCATCTTTAACCTCATTAATTTTCTATCTTTTCTATCAATTCCTGAGAGAAGTATTAAATACTCCTCAATTATAATTCATGGATTTACCTATTTCTTCTTTCAGTTCTGTCATCTTTGCCTATATATTCTACAATTCTTGAAATTAAGTTCATATGTGTGAGGATTGTTATATAATTTTCATGAATTAGATTATGAAATGTCTCTTTTTCTTTTTTTTCTCTGATAAATGTCTATTCTGAAATTTACCTTGATATTAGTATAGCCACCCCACTATGATTACTGTTTACATAGTACATCCTTCGTCATCCTTTTTATATTAATCTTTTAAATATAATTAAAGTGCTTGACTTGAAAATACTATGTAGTTGTACTTTTTAAATCCAATTTGACAATGTTTGTCATTTAGATAGAAAATTTTAACTATATTCAATGTAATTCATCATGTTCATGCTTTTGTTTATACAATTAGATGTTTTCGCTAGCTTTTAAAATTTCTTTGTCAGTAAATTCTACCATCTGTCATTTTTAGGTCTAATTCTGTTGACTGATTTTTCTTATGGATCTTCTCATGTATGATTATCTTTTTTTGGCTACTTCACATTGTAAAATTTATGCTGTTAAATGCTAGATTTTCTTGACTTTTTGAAAAAGAGGTGCAGGGGGTGAGAGGATTCACCAGAGACAGAAGGGGAACAGAACAGGCATATCTGCTGAAATCCACTGTTGAGAGGAGCAGCAGGCAAGACAGGAGAGGTCTGCTGCACCATGTGGGTAGCTCCCTGGTTGGGGATTGAACTCATGCTGCAGTGGCTGGCAATAGCTTGATAGTGCTGAAACTTTAACCCTTGCACCACCAGAAAGGCCCCAATTTTCTTAACTTTTAATAAAAATATCAGGCTTTGTTTAGGAAACAGTTAAGTTACTTCTGGATGACCAATCTGATCCATTTGGATCTTTGGGCTTTTTTTAGTTTGTTAGACAAAACTTAAAAGTAACTTTATTGTTGAAACTAGTGTAGCTCCATGACTAACATGTGACCTTTAGTTCCATGAAGACTCACCATTCTGACTGATCAGGATTCAAAAATCTCTTAGCTTTGCATGAGCTTTGGGAATTGTTTATCTTAAAGCTCACCAGTCACTTTTTGCTTGGCCTTATTAGAACTTAACACTACAGCTAATTATCATCAGCCAACTCAAGGAGAATCCATGTGGATGTCTGGAACTCTTCTTTGCTTAGCTCCCCCTGTCTAGAGCTCTGCCTTCACAAATCCCAGCTGCTTCAACCCTCCTAAAATCCAGTCTTTGTCACCTCAACCTAACATATGCTATGCTCCCCTTGTATTCCCTCCCCTGTGTTGAGGTCTATGTCACTAATTTTTCTTGGGCTTTAAGTGGTTTTTTTGGCTCACATTTAACATCTACATCATTATTTTAAAAGGTACCCTGAGGAAAGTGGGAACTTATGACTGGCATCCTAGCTCATCTAACCGTCTGAATGTCCACACCTTGAGTATACGTAGGGTTGGTATCCTGCAAAACGCCTAGGCAGCAACTCAGAAAAACTGAAATTATTTTTTCATCATTTTCATTTCTATTAACAGGATCATAATCCTTTACTTCTTGTTTCCTAACATCCCAAAGCAGTTTTTCCTATATTTAGTTTACTTTTCTTGCTGTTTAGTGTGGCAAATGAAGTGCGGTCCCAAATTACTCCATTATGAATTTTTTTAATGCTTTACAAATTTACACCTTTATTTTGAGATGAAGTATAGAGATTTTCAAGTTTTGTAAATATTTAAAATTATATATAATCATTATGAATTTCTGATTTTTTTGTTGTTAGGATAGTACTCATTGATATTTGCATCTAGAATCACTGGGTCATAACTATATTTGCAGTTTTTGAAGAAACTTTAAGTCGATACCTACAAAGCTTTTAAATAGAAAATACAGAATAATAATCTGAACTTTATACTTTGTTCAAGCATCTTGGAAACATCCTTATTTTGTAATTCTAAAACATATTTTTCAGAGCTTATGTTATTATATTTTAAAGAAATTTATAAGATATAGGTTTACTATGAGAATAAGCATTCTAGGAGTCTTCTAACTTTCTTTTCCCAAATTACCTTGCTGGCAATCGTGAATGCCTGAATTCTGCCCAGTAATGATAGGTATTGGAAATAAAATAATGAAGGAATTTTAAAAATGAAGACATCATGCAAAAACCCTGTGTAGATGACGTATTAAGGTGATTAATTTTCACATTTGTAAAATTGGTTTGCTCCTATCTGATAGGGTGTTAAGACCATCATTTGACAGGACTTGCATAGACTGAGGGGACCAACACCTTGGGCCCTATAACATGGAAAGAATGGCTTGAGGAAGAGACCCCACAAAAGCAGAGCAGAGCTGAGTGCTTGGTGAGGGTGAAGGTCATGACCAGCCTAAGTGGGAGCAGTGAGGAAGAACCAAACAACAACAACAACAACAAAACAAACAACTTCACATACTTCAAAATTATCATTTTCCTCTCACCTATTATTCTGTTTATGGCATACGGTAGATAATTGCTTTAAAAATTGTTTTCCTGTATAGTAATGATAGCTATAAAAATCAGACTTGAATTAACATAACTAACCTTAATTTTATGTATGGAAATGAAATGTACAGCCAGAACCATCCCAAAGATAAATTATACAAAGAAGTGTTTTAGGAACAGTTTGCATGATAAATTAGCTATAAATTTTCAACCATGCTACACCAGAGCTTTTTAGATTTAAGAGTTCAAGAAATCCAGGCAGGATTTAGGTTCAAATAAATAGTAAAGCCCTTGAAGGTTAATAAATTAACTTTATTTCTTCAATTACTCTCATTATTCTCCAAAGTATTGATTCTGTTAGTAGAGAATTGCTTAGCTGCGAGCAAGTTCCGGAGGTGTTCATGTTTTACTAACTGGTCTCACTTTAAATTCAAATCATTAATTTCAAGCAGCCCTAATAGGGCTGCATTCCCTTCCCCACTTTCCTAGACTACTCGTTCCCCACCCTCACTCCTCAAATCTCCTAACAATCTCTTCTACTATCATCATGTTTAACCAATGACTCTTTGCTCCTACATTATGGAGAAGGACATGCCATACGATGATCCCCATACTTATGGGGTGATTTGCCTGCTCTGTAGCAGAGGCCACCACCTTCCCTTGTGTTCTAGTTCCCATCCTCTCCTTTACATAATGACATCTCCCCAGCTCATCTCTAGCATTATTTGCTTTCCCTGATCCTTTTCCTCAGTCTACATTCATATTGTTAGTTGTCCCCATACAAAACAAAGCAAATTAACCCTTCTAAACCTACTTCCCTGCAACTTCTAGCCCATTTCCCTCCTTTCCTTTATAATAAAACTATGAATAAATTGGATCTTCCCCAGTTCCTCTTCTCACTTGAGCTCCCTCTAATACAACTTCCCTCCCTGCCACTATACAAAACTTGCTTTTATCCATATTACCAAAGTCATCCACATGACTTAAGTCATCTGGTCATTTCTTGGTGCTGTTTAGGTGACATCTCTGTAGCCTTTGACACAATTAATGAATCCTTGAAACATTTCTTCATTTGGCTTTAGGAATCCATCATATCCTGATTTCTTCTCTTTCTGGCCATTGCTTTTGTTCATTTTCCTCCCTCTCTCTTAACCTTTTAACATTTATAGGCCCAGGGCGCAGAGGTCTTAGATTACTTTTTTTTTTTAAGATTTATTTTTTATTTATACAAGTGCTGGGGCACAGGCCAGATGCACAGGAGAGTGAGAG